>NC_054824.1:40905858-41505858 GCF_018345385.1 Vulpes lagopus
TTCTCATTCCAGCCTGCAGGTTTTTACAGGTAAGATTTGTGGAAATACTTAATCATAGGGCTGACTATGTGTATTTAAATGACCTGGACCCAGAGTACTCCGCATCCCTGACAACAACATCATATTTCCTTTCCATGTGGAGAAAACCCCTTGGTAGTGAGGAAGAAGAATTAAGCCCACAAATTTTACAAAAGAGGGTTAGAAATGGAGACAGTGTCCTGAGGTCTCCATTATGATTCTCATCTTAAGTGTTCCTGAGGCCTCATGTATCTCTGCCTTTGCCAGAATTTGGCCATTCAACTGTTCCTTAGATTCTGAGAATTCATTAGTTTATCTTAGTTTCTTAGTTCCAGCTGGGTTTCTGTCACAGGGAGACTAAATATTCTAAACTGATAGCCTCATTCACTTTCCTCTGCTGGTGCCCATCCTGGTACTTTGGGGCCAGAATGCTAAACAAGAAGATAAATTGTGTTTCTGGTGAGAGAATTGTAAAGAAAGGGTATATTTAAAAACAGACTCTGCTGACCTTGACCAAGATCTAAAGGTTTGGTAAACATCCCTTGTTACGTGTAGTTAAGACTTGTGCTAGATCTTTCTGTGATCCTCCAGACATTTTTTAATTCTGGAAAACACTCTAAGTGAAAAATGCCTTTTCATTTGAAAAGCAACATCCTTAGAGAACTTGTATGGGATGAACACGGCAGGAAAGTGAATGGTATATAAACTTTGAAAAGGAAAAGAAGAGACTAACATCTAGCTAAATAAACTATGTTCTGATTTTAATTTCCATTTTTTTCCTTTAAAAATTATATTTAGTATTGAAAGGTACAGCTCTGCAATTTTCAGAGATAATAAACCTGAATCTTGTAAATAAAAATAAATGAGCATCACTAACATGTTTTATTTTGTTACCATATTTCTCCCCTATCTGGAAAAAGATCCTCGCTAGTTCTAACAAGTAACTAAACATAAGAGAAGGGACAGCCATGGTTTTCATATTTGGTTCTAGGCAACTTCTCTTTGTGATGAAAAATAATGTTATTGTTGCAGTAAATTAGTTCTTTGGAAGTCATGATTCCTAGACAAAGCCTTACCAGAGACCCAGAAAAAAAAGGACCAGAAGAAAGGATGTTTGATTTCTTGAAGTTAAAATGATGACATGGTTAATTGGGTGTTAGAATGAAAGAGTAATAACCCTGTCAAAGAAGTGTAGTTTCTTTTGATATTCTCATGTAATGTGGTCTGCTGAGGAGTCCTCAAAAGCCCTTGTCGATTTCTTGAATTATTCATTCAGGAAGTATTTATTGAGCACCTGTCCTATGCCATGGGCTATTCTAGATTGTACAGATACAGTGACAAACAGAATATACAGAGTCTCTGCCCTCAAGGAGCCTACGTTCTCTAGTAGACAGCAATATAGTGAGAATCTGAGATATGGCTCATCTTCAAGCTTGCAAATAGTTCTAATTATAATGACCACCATCTCTCTATTGCACAAGTAATTTGTATTGACCACAATAGAAGTACAAAAGCAGGCTTCACTTAATGAATGTTACTGTGAAAAGCAAGTCCCTTTGGGCACGCTCTTGTACCTGAATGCCTGCTTTGCAGATATATTGAGCCTGGTCATATGGGTAAAGTCATCAGCCTTCTTTTCTCTACTTGTAAGTGAACTATGTGATCTATTTTCCAAAGTAGGAATCCTTTAAAAGTGAGAGGAGGCACTAGTAATAATTATGCTAGGACAACAAGCATAAAGTTAGCTTTTTTTTCCTGACTAACTTCAGGAACTAACTTCCTGACCAGCCTTCTCCTGATCCCTTATTTCTGTATGCTCAATCTGTTGATCAGAGCCATTCTGCTGGGGTGGTCTGATCTAAAACATCCATCCTGTGCCACCTAGCAAGACTCTTGAGCTTCAGAAAACCTGGTTGATTCTGAGGACACAAAGGAGACTCCAATTTTAATTTCCCCAGTTTGCAGAGCTTCTCAAAACCGTCAGCAGGGAACCCTTGATATTTCGATGACTTCAATCCCAGTTCTACAAGGAAGGAGATATTCCTTACCCAGAATGACCAATTTTTATCAGCTTAAAATAAGACTAAAGGACATGTTTGAATTTTTGGTTCTTGGGGCCCTATAAGCTAAGATTGCATTCTGTGAGAGCTTTTTACAGTGCTCCTGCTTGGTGATTTGGCAACTGAGAAATTCTTAGGGCTGCCACCCCAGATGAGTAGGGCAAGATGACATGACTTATTAAGGCCTTTCAGTTTCTTATCCTTATGATATAATACGTAATGCTTCATGAAAGTGACACTTTTACTAGACCAGGTAGTAAACCATGTAATCATTCTGCTTGACAAAAGTTGCTGCAGTAGATTAATGGCTCTGGATGCATTGTTGTTATTTGTCATTATTTAACCTGATTGTACTCCAATAGTATTGCTGTTGAGTAAGACACATTATGTGTGCTTTAATAAACATCTGTTGTGAGATTTAAATCTCATATATAAGTGAAAATTGGGGCCAGAAACAGAGTAGGGAGATTTAGGGAGAATCTTATGGTATCGGGGCGGGTAATTATTCAGTAATTACCAACTGTATTTTATTTGATGAATTAACCTACATTTCCTTCTGTCTTCGTTTGTTCAGCCCTCTTTCTAGCACTTTTCCCCAAAAATTCTGTGCTCCTTCCCACCACTAGTCTTTAGATCATTTCTAGAATGACCTGGAAGACCATATCAGTCTTGCTCTCTATTGAGGTCCCAATACCTTGAAGAGCTCATGACATAGAGGCTATAAATTGAATAAAGCAATAAAAATATTTTAGTAATTTATGTGGGTTGATAATGTGCAGGATGTTAGCAACTTTTGAAACACAAAAGTTGCCAAAATATGATCTATGCTCTTGAAAATTATTTGGCCACACTGTTTTCTTATGGATATATATATAATTTCAGTTAATGTATATTCTTTTCCACTTTAGAGATTAAACAAGCATCTCTGTGATTTAATTGATGTATATCTAACAAATATTTCTAAAACATAAACCCTAATCTATCATTTTAGTTTATTTATTTTGACTTGAAAGACTTCCTTCAAGAGTACCCTATTGAAATGCAAATAAACTCTTGACTGTTAATAATCCTCAAGGCTGATATTAGCTCCCAAGTGACAGAACATGAGCCAGAGGAACACGGTGTCACCCACAGTGTTCAGTTTGCCTCCAGTGTGCCCCACAAGGGCCCATAGTAATGTTTTTTACATGGGTTCCACAACACTTGAAAACCCACAGCTTTGTGGGAAATGACTCCATAATAACCAGTATGTAATATATTCAAGATTATAGAATTTGCAAAATAGCAACCGTAGGCATGGTTTTTTCTTTTATGAATTTACAGCTGTTACTTTGTGGATAACAACCATGGATCAAGAGGTGGGAAAATATTTACCTCTTATTTCAAATTAAGATAATCATCATCAGCTTTTAGAAAACTTATATGTGAAGGTATTAATGCTGCCTTGAAGTTTTGTGTTATTAGCTTTTCTTTATATTTAACTTCTTTGAAAATTTGGTACCAGTAGTGAAGATGAGGTTTTGATAGATGGAATGAAGACTGGTTTTGCCTTTGAAAAATGTGTTTACTCTTTGAGCACTCAAATCTTTCAAGGCAGCATTGGTAATTTGGAGAAAGCTGGGAGTGCTCCAGTTATGTTTTTGGCTATGAAGGACAGAATGTAGCATCTCTGTATGTCAGGTTTTCAGCTTCTTACAGAAGCATTGTTACTACTTTATAATTCAATTGCCTTACTTAATCAGAAAAATGCTATTATGGTGTAAAAATTTCCTCCAGCCTCTAGTGAGTGCTCTACAAAGCCATACCATTCTAAATATGTACTGTTGATTCAATGAAAGCATTAAAATGAAAATGAAATGTTCGACCAACAGGTTACAAAGATGCTCAAAGCACTAAATAGATGATGGTTTATAAAGAGTTTAGAAAATTTTAAATGACATGGAAAAATGTACTGTGGGTAAGGAGATATACAAAATTAAAATTATGAATCATCCTTTCTACATAAATTAATTTAACTAATTAACATTATGAAATCTTGGGCTTGTTATAGATTGACTGGAATGATGTAAGACTATTCTGACCTAGATCATTGTCACCAGTGCCATTTAGACATTCTCCTTGTATCCTGAGAGCTAGGCAAGCTCTACCACATTTTATAAGCCCACACATTCATCTTCCATCCAAACATAATGGATCCAAATGTGTTACCCGACTAAGAAACAGAGAATGTCAACCCTGAGCTCATCTCTTTCTGAGGACAAATTTCTTTAAAATTTTTGAAAAAAAGATAAAATTATATTTGAAAAGGTATGGTGCTATTATGAATAAATCATCTAATATAGTAAATAATATTTCACATCTGTTTATTAATATATGAAAGCTAAAGCAATATGAAAAACAATCATGTGAAATGTAAAATAAAACACATGTTACAGATCATTCCTTAATATAAAAATCTCACTATTCTTCTGGCTCTAATAGAAAGGTTTTAGCTTTTATTTCACTTGTGAAATTTATGCATGCCTCTCTACTCTTCAATCTGTCTTCTTCTATTTATATATTATCATATCATGGAAAGAGAAGATGCCAAGTATATGCAGAGGCCAAGCCCACCCAGTTTGGTATTCTGAAATACAGATAAAAAATAATTCCTGATGATGTGCAGAAGAAAGGAATTCTGGTTGTAGGACAGAAAGCAGTCTCCTACCACTTTGCTACCACTTATTTCTTCTGGGCTTGCTTGAAATAGGCAGTATTTATATTTTTTACAATGGCATAGCAAAACTTCAAAAAATATATAAATGGATAAGCTGTGCTGGAGAGATTTTATTTCTGCCTCTTTTCCATATTGTGAGTTCTTTGTTAGGGTTGACTTTATCTACCTAACCATCCAACCCCACCACTTAGCAAAGTGTTTGGAACATATAAAGTCAGTACTCAAATTTTTCAGTGAATGAATGAATGAATTCAAAATATGTAAAGATGAGAATAAGAATGATCAAGACTAGGTCAAATGTCTATGATGGGCAGAGGGGTCAGTAAATTTGTAACCCTTTACACACATGCCTTCTCAGTGTGAGTTGCTATAAAGGTGTTTGTCTCTTTGCTCTCTTCCTTCTACTCCTTATTTTCATAGAAACATAAAATACATTAGCTTCACTCTTGCTTTGCCAATTGTCTGCTGCCTGGAGGTCCAGACTTCTGTTCCAAAAGAAAGCATATTCTCCTGTTTTGTTTTGTTTTCCCCCCAGAAGGACTGTTCTTATACTTCATCAAATTATCTTGACCTTGACCTGAATATGGTAGCTTCTCATGTTTATGACTCAGGAGAGATCCTGAACATATGTATATATAAAATTTCTGAAAAAAATCATGTTTTGCTCAAGTGTTCTCAGTAATCCATTTCCAGCTAAAGTTCTCTTATTTTTTTCCATGTACTCCATATTAGCAAAAGGTCACATTTTGGGTTTTTCTGCTTCTTCTAGAGAGCTTTACTGATGAAAGCATCACTTCAAATTCCTCAAGTTTAACCTGTTGGCAACTCTTTCCCTAAGGAAACTCCTGGTATTTATTTAAAAGTATTTTTATTCATATTTTATGCTCTATTTAAAAAAAACTTTATTGTGGGATGACTGGCCTACAATAAACCATATATACTTAAAGTGTAAAATTAGTTAAGTTTTGAAGTATATTTTGCAGGAGAGGAAAAGCTTTTCCTTTACTCGTCTAGGTGTTTTTTTGGCCAATGTATTAATTAAATTGACATAAGATTAGTAGGAAAAAAATCAAATTTGATATTGCATGTACACGAAGACATAAGAAGCTCAAAGATAGACAATCGAGGCTTATGTGCCATCCTGAGCTAAGGAGGAGTTGAAATCAGGGCTTCAATGAAAGACAATTCACAGGAGGATGAAAAGAGCAGATATTTGGTAAATAAATGTTCGTCATGTCAGGGAGGGACAATGAGACACAGAGAGGAATTTGAACAAACGGACTCTGCCTATATTCTTTATAAGTTTTCTCTGGTGGTAGTTCTCTTCCTAGATCAGGCCCTCTGTCTAAATTCTTGGAGGCAGTAAGGGGGAAGTAAAAAGTTCTTCCTGAGTGTTTTGGGCCTGACTTGTCTTCAGTTTAAAATAATCCACATGCCAAAGTGACACATTTTAGGGAGGCTCATTCTGAACTGCCTTGGTATTCAGAGGTGAAACCATCACTAAAACCAGGAGAATTGACCTATTTGTCACTCCTGAATTGTATTTTGATCTCCAGGCCCATTCTCTTCAGGCCCTGAAAGAAGTAAGTTAGGAGTAAACTCAGTTGGTTTTTATTTTTAGTTATTCTCTCTGTCTCCTTCCATTCCTGGGGTATTATTATAACTTATAAAAATGATTTTTTTTTTGTTTTTACAGTTTAAAATAATTCTATTACTTCTTCTATATGGCACTGCTGGGTGTTGCTTACGTTTTTTCTTATGGAAGGGACAGCAAGTTTCCCTGAATATCCATACTTCTGCTCTTCCTTTATAATAGCTACCCAGAGTTTTAGCTGGACAGACACGTGTTGTCTCAACAACCAAATTTCCCTGTTTCCTTTTCGGTTAGGTGTGACCAGGTTCTGTCCACTGGGATGTAAGCAGAAGCAGTAAGTCCAAATGTCAGTTGTTCTCTTGAAGGGGAGTTTATGTGCTTCCCTCTTAGCTTTCTGATTGCCTAGAATGTGTCTTAGACCGTGAGATCCAAACTGCAATTTGATGGTGGCATCACCAATGGCAGAAGGAAGGGTGGCTTCAGACTTTTAGACCAAAGTGTTCTGTGAGAGAAAAATAAGCTCTGTCTTCTTGAAGACAGTGCTACTTGGGTTTTTTCATTACCAAACCCATATTGTAATTAGTGTACTTCTGTTTTATAATTAGGGAGGACTTCAATACAGCGTGGATAAGTGAACAAAACTGTACTTTGAGCTATCCTATTACAATAATTATTTGTTTCTTCTAAAATAAACTCAAGGGTAAGAGTGGACTATTTGAAATCATTTCCAATGAGTACACTAAAAAACTCAGACATTTATTTAGGAAAATAAAGATTGCCAATAAAGATTGGCAACCTGATGTATTTACATAGCTGCTGCTTCTCAGACTTCAATATAGTTCCATGAAAGTGTGTTCCCAAGAATTGTCCTTTGGAAAATTACCTGGCTACATGTACTAGGCTCACTTATTATATCCAGAACATTAATATTCTTCTTTCTCTGGGTTATCACTGCTTTACCTTCATTATAATGGCAGTTAGAAACTTTTCTACAATGATAACAAGATTTGATTTGATACCATCAAGTAAATAGCCCCAGCATGATGCTTTTTCAGCGCTCTTCCAGGAATGACTGAGTATTAAATATGTCATCATTTTATACTTTTTATATGCAGAAAGGCTAGTTTGACATTATCTCAGTGCCACAGCTGCACTGATTTTCATTGCTACCCTCACACCCCTCAACATTTGGAGCCCCTTTATTATAATGGTAGATATGTAATGAAGGTAGTTCTGAAAGGCTGTAACATGCAGACGTTTACCTCTGCCGAATTGAAATATCAGGCTCAACAGAGGAACAGGTTGCCTAGCAACTGATACTGCAAGCTCCAGCGACTGCTCCTGCCCACTGAGATTGACAGGGGAGCCATCACAGGCTGCCTGTACCTTTCTATTTAGCAATTCTTCCAGTGAGACCAAAGCCTCCCCTGGGTGGGGGGTGGGGGGGTTACATATTAACATTTAAAGAATGAATATGTATGTAACATATCTAATAAACTATATATAATATAGTTAGAAACTTTTCTTAGAAAAATCCCTATATTAATTGAGAGAATCTAGAAAATGAAGGAAGTAGAAAAAGGAGTATTTGAAAAAGACCAAGATAAAAAATGGACCTACTGCAGGCTTTGGCTTTCCATTTTATATTGAAGTACGGTTTATTTTGGCTGAGAGGCATGTCTAATGCATGCATGACTAGGCATGTCCAAGAAAATTTATCTTAGACTCTAACAACCACGAAATGACTTCTGAGTATTTGAACAGGTGGAAGTACATGTTTCCGTACACTGTTTTATACTTGTTATGTGTTGTGCTCAAATTGCTGAGCAGTACCAGCAGGCTGATTTAACAGTGCAAATTTTCATCCACTGAGGACGTGATTTTTTGTTGTTGTTGTTATGGTCCAAATAATTAACTCCCATGAAGTACTCCTTTTCTATGCTGGTTCACAGATAGTATTTATTTATTGGAGTTTGTGAAATACGTAAAAATGAAACACCATTCGAAATGCATCTCTTTAAAATAAATTCAACGTCCTCTTGTGTATAGAAGTCCTTTTGTGAAATGTTGAAGCCAGGAATTGAAACCTCTTTTGTTCTAAAGGAAAATGAAGAGTTTATTTTCAGATCCTTCATATTTTGGAGACAAATCATTAATTATAACCTCTATCTTATTTCAAATAAAATTAAATTCATATTGTACCATAAATTTCATCTAGATATTAATACTTTTATCCTCGTGGCTCTAAAGCACGTAACCCAGTTAGCCTAGTTTAAAAATACATAAATCTTCTGACCCAACAATTCCTCTAGTAGGAATTTATCTTCAAATAGGCTCCCGATACATGGAAATGTATAGGGTTAAGGAATTTTAATGCAACATCACTTACAAGAGCAAAAACCTGTTAACTTAAATGTCCATTAATAGGATACCAGTGATAAAACTATTGTATAGCTATAAAATGGAATACTGGGGAACCATCATAAATGAATTTTTGTAGGAAATATAACCAAGCTATATTGTTAAATAGATAAAATTTAAAGAAGAAAATATAAAGAAAACCCTGGAATAAATACATATTTATATACGATATAAACTTTTACTTTTGGAGAAAATGTTTAGAGTGCACTGGAAAGTAGGGTAAGGAGGGATATTTTCTTGTTTACCATAAACTCCTTTGTCTTCAAAAAATCACAAATATATATTACTCTTATAATAAAAAAATGCTAAAACACATATTGCTTAGTACCAATAGTAGTAAATGTATTATTTCTGTTTTGTGCAGACATACAAACTAAAAAAAAAAATCATATCATTTTAACCCAGCATCTTCAGAATCATCTTGTCTTTAATAATCCTGTTAGGGAAAAGATTATAGATGGTGTCCCTAGGTCTTCCTTGAGTCTTACGAGTATTTCTAGGATCTTAACTAAATTAACTCATGAACTTTCTGAATTACAGGCAATTATCTTTTGAAGTCCTGAGAAGAGTTAGGGAATTAGGAAGTAGCAAATGTAATACTGTTCTTTCTTTCTCTCTTTGGAGCCCCAAAGCCAATAATATAATTATCTTCTCTTAAGTCTATTTCATCCTCCAGGAAAATAATGAAACAAATATTAATCAAGTGGAGCTGTGGCCTTATATCATCTCTTAAGCAGAGTATTTATGCAAGAATCCAAAAAATACATATTTTATTTGGGAGGAAAAGTGTGTCTCTGCCTTGAATGATGATGTCTGCCATGTAACCACTCCCATGGAAACAGCTTATATGTTTGTTAAAGAAAAGTGATAACTAACTTAGTTGCCAGGAAGTTGATGGTTTAAGGGAATAGACAGATTTTATGACGGTTTCCTAAACTTGGTTGAAAAGGAGATAGTTTAAACACAATCAATTTGGGTTTTTATTTACAGCAAATGGATCTGGCTTCTGGTTACTGAAAGTTTCTGAAAGGAAGGTTAAACTCTGGGGACCTCTAAGTAAACATGGTACACACCCTGTAAAAGGATTAAAAGAGGAATGTGTGAGTTATTTACGAACTTGCACAATAACAGTGCTGAATAAGCCTGCCGCCCTTGAGAAGGACTCCATTCAGCCATCTGGTTTCCTATTCAAATGGTCTGTTTTGCTCAGGTTTGGGTTTTTTGCCTCAGCCATCTCAGATTTTATATTTTTAGATATCCTCACCCTAAGGCAAACCCTCTTGACACATTGCCGACACAAAATGACACTGAGTGTCTCAAGCCAGGAAGCTTATTGAGCTCAGAGCTCAAGTCAGATAAGCCCTTACTCATCCTGGGCTTGTCTTTTCCTCCCTTCCCTCACCATATGGCTGAGCAGTGCGGCTCATCTTAATGACAGCATCAGGAGATGGAAGAAGATAAAATGTACATGGTTTGTTTCATTTCTGTGTTTAAGATAGTGGTGTGATCTAAGGCACATTGGCCTGAAACGACTAACTTATGGCAGCTAGGTTCTGGTGTTGTCTCTGTCATTCTCAGCCTTCATCTCACCCTCTTCCTGAAAATTCAGGTTTTGAAATCAGACAGATTTGACTGCTTGTGACTGATTGGTTAACCTCTGAGTTTCTTAGGTTCCACATCATTAATACGGGGATTCTAATAACAAAATTGTTGGACTGTTTTGAGAATTAAATGAGAAAATGAGAATTAAATGAGAAAATACTCGGTAATATGTCTCAGCATAATGATTGGTAGATGTTAGGCAACTGTATTTTCTCCTCTTCCATGAAGAAAAAATACTTTTCCCCCCCCCAAAAGGAAGAAAAGCGAAAAGCAAGTGAAGCAAGGATATTTTGTGTTGTCTAAACGATCTTTGAAATATTGATGTTGGTTATTTTGCAGGTTTATAATTGACAATGAGGTTGCCTCTCTGTGACCAGCTATCTAAATAGCCCACTTTGCTCCCATTTTTGTTCATTTTTTTGCCTTTTTCTCCAATCCAGGCAAGCATCCTGATTCCCAGTCCTCTGAGCATGGGCTGCCTCCTTCTCTCATATGCTTTGTTCATAGCATTTTCCTTCCTGGAATGACTCTCTCTCTCTCTGTCTCTTTCTTAATCAACCCATCAAACTTACTCACTTTAAAAAGGTGTAGGTTAGGTTCCATCTATTCTATAAAGCCTTCTACCTATAGCTTACAATGACCTCTCCATTTCTTATACTCCTCTAGAGGAAAAGAGCAGGACTGAACTTTGCCTCTTCATTCAGGTCTGTTTCCTACAGTAATGCTAGAGTTTGCTTGGTGTAACTGCTTCACTTTTACCACACAGAGATCACCATGACCCGAAATCACCAGGCCCCTGGCTTATAAGTCTGTGTCTTTGGCCCTTCTATGTAGTGCCTGAGAAACTCATTCTTCAAGATTTCTCTGTAGGTGCTTTTTTCAGTCTCCCCTCAAAGCTTTCCTCCTGTGTTCTCACTGTCCCATGGCAGTTCATTTCTTTTCTGGAGCACTTGCCTCAGTATAATGTGATGCTTCATCTGACTACACATCTATACTGTCTATACTCTACATTTATACTATAACGCAGGCCTCTCATGGGTAGGGGTTTTGTCTTATTCTTTTTACCCCTGGGTCTTGGAAATTAGAGTGTGCTTCATAAGAATGGGAAAAAATGAGTTAGTCTGTCAAGATTCTCAAATTGTATTATATGCCCAACCCATCTCTATGAAAGATCCTGAGTGCTAGACTTTCATAACCACCATAGTACCTCCCAAATGATGGCACACAGTAGGTGTTCAATAGATACTTGTTTTTGGTGTGGTATCAATTCCTACCATCTGCTTCTGGGTATGCATGGAAGGTTATTGATGGTTACTTGTTGGTCTCCATAGGCCCAGAGACCTATGGGGACTTTTCATCTTTGATTACATTATTCTTTATGCTTTGGCCCACAAGAGCCAGCAGCATTGAGGGGCCTGGCTTTTTATTTCTTTACAATCACATTTTTACTTGCTGATGTAAAGAAAGCAAGTCCTGGACCATGGCTCCACATATTTTATTTAACAAGAGTATAAAAATAATTTACCTAAATATAAAAAAGTAAAAGCTAATTAGAAATTACAAACTATTCACATATCTTTTTAAGAATTGCACAATGTGTAATTTTCCAAAAGCAGTCACCATTATTATCTAGTTGAAACTCTTTGAGAAAGAATAAAAGAATAACCTAACATCTGTTCCTGGTCTTAGGAATAGCTTTGGGCAGTTTTTATATAGAATAGGGGCTTACTACAACAAACTAACTCACATTCATTTCTTTGCAATATCCAAGGCACCCTGTGTGAAATCACAAGGTCAATCAATGTCAAATGAATAAATAAATAATATAGTTTAAATGTTCCAGTACAATCCTGCCACTAGGGACTACCTTAAAGTAGATTTTCTTGAGCATGAAAAAGTCTACATTAAGCCAAATGTCATTGTAGAGAGTTTGCTCTTATACTATCAGCACCCCCTGACTACTAGTAGCTATGTCCTTTCTTTCAGGCACACTCTAATGTAATAACGGATTTTCCCCCCACATAGATTAGAAATTTTATTTATATGTGAAATGTTACTCTGTCTTATTATTGCTGTGTAACAAAAAAATAAAAACTTTGTGGTGTGAAACCACCATCATTTAATTATGGTCAGAGATTCTGCAGGTCAGGAAATTGGATAGGGCACAGCAGTGATGCCTGGAACCTCAGCTGGGAGAACTCAGAGGTTGGAGATTGCTTAATGGCTGGCCACTGCATCATCTGGAGGCTTCTTCACTCCTACGTCCAGGCTGGATGACTCAAAGTCTAAAACTAGCAACCAGTATGCTGGCAAAGTGTCCTATTTATGTGACTTGGCTTCCTCACAGCATGATGACCTCAGGCTGGTCCAGGGCTTCAAGCACAAGTATCCTAGCAAGCAGGCTAAAACTTATATTACTTTTTAGGATCCTGCCTCAGATGTCACATAGTGTCACTTCCACTGTATTCTATTGGTTGAAGCAGTCACAAGCCTTCAAAAAGTCCAGGAGTAGGGACATAGACTCTACCTCTCAATCAGAGGAATATCAAAGAATTTTGAGGCTATGTTTTAAAATCACCACATTCTTATTTATAGAAATACATCAATACATCATGTTGACTATGGAAAGTCTTGAACATAAATATCCATAACTAGACCATAAAGGTACAACTATTGAACATCTGCTCTTTGCCAGCCTGTAAAAAAACCTGCTGTGCATCATTCTACTTAAATATAGTATTTTCAAACTACACCTGTGAAAAGCAAACCTTACAGTAGGTAGAGTAGACTGGAATTTAGGGGTCATTTGATTTAACTTCCCACGTAATACAGAAACTGTCTACTTTACCTTGCCCAACTATATTCCCCTTTGATACTTCCACCATAGAGAGCTACTTGTTTGTGAAGAGAGCTATTTGCTCACAACTTTAAATACTATAATTGTATTTTATCAATACTGAGTCAAAAGATGCTTCTTCTTTGATCTTGATTTTCCCTATTATAGCAATGCAAAATAAATATAATCCTTTTTTTGTATGACTAGTTCTTTTTAAATAGTTGAAGGAATGTAATATATGTCTTATGAGTTTTCCTTCTAGGCTATCTTCAGAACTTCAATCTTTAAGTCAATTACCTAAATGTCAGGACCTATATGTTCCTAACTATCTTCCTCTGAGTGGTTTCAGGTTTGCCCATGTTCTTTTTAAAATGTAGTTTCAAAAGTAAATTCAGCATTCCGTACTTGAGTTGGTTAGTAAGCAATAAGCTACAGCTGAGAATACCTCCTTTGATATGGACGATATATTCCTATTAACATAATCCAATATTGCATTTGCTATTTAAATTAGTCATATCCTAAAACTATCTTAGCATTGTTCATGCTAAATAGTCTTGCCTAGTCATTGTGAAGCCTCAGAGTCAGATGGCTAGGTTTCAGATTTTGGTCCATCATTTCTACCTATATGACCTTAAACTAAACACTCTGTGCCTCAGTTTTCTCATCTGTAAAATGAGGATAATAGCATTACTGTGAGCGTTAAAAAAGGACACTGTAAATAAGGTATTGAACAAAATCTATAGTCAGTAAATATTAGCTATTGTTTTCAAGTAAACCCAATTTACATGAATCACGATTAAATCAGCCCCCTTTCTTCCTGTAACACGTGTATTCTGAACATGAAGCGCATACCTTCAGATTATCCCTGTATATTCCATTGGGTTAGCCTGGAAACCATCTACTGCTATATATTTTATTCATTTTCTGTGTTTTAATATTGTAGGCATTCGGCCATCTGCAGGGTTGTTTGTTTGATGTAACTTCTCTGTCCTTATTAAAGCCATTGATAAATTATTGAATGTGATGAACAAAGGCCAAAGAACCAAATCAATGGAAATCCTTTCTCTCCTTCTCACCTGCTCCCATCCATAATCCCTGCTCCCACACTACTCCTCTTCTTCTGAGTGATACTTCTGGAGTGCTCTGCCCAACCACTAATATCCTCACCACATGACCTGGCCTCAGACCTATATTATTTCTGCCAGTTCTGAAACTTCTGGGCTCTGAACAGTCCTGGTACATTGCAGACACTCAAAAAAGACCCAAGCCAGCATTGCAATAATTGGTGTTGGTAGTATTTATGGAAACAATGATACAGTGATTCCAGGCCCAGAGGAAAAACCTTGTGATATGGTTCTGAGGGGGTAAATATTTGTTGTTTATATTTAGAAAACTTAGCCTTTGGTGATTCCAGTATAGGGGGTGTGTGTGTGTGTGTGTGTGTGTGTGTGTGTATGTCTTTGTGAAAAGAGGGAGGGAGGAAGGGAAAGAGGAAGTAAGAGAATAGGAGATAAGGAGCTAGAAAAGTAGAACTCAATTCTTAAGGGCTTTGAAAGCTTTATTAAAGAGCTGGCCTTCATCCAGTCAGCAGATTGGAACCGTAGAAGGTTTTCTAAAGTATGGCAGTGAAATAATTAGATTTTTGTTTTAGAAAGATAACTGCAGACGAGAATGGATAGGAGACTGAACTAAGGCAGTGGCAGAGGGGAAGGAGATAATGGAATTGACTGATAGAATTTTGGAAGTGCTATCAATAGGAGTTGGTAGCTGATGGAAAGGAGGAAGGGTGCATGGGCAGAGAGGGATGCTGGTAACTCTGAGGCATGTAGCTTGATTAGATGGGATGGATGATGGTGAGGATACCCCTGACTAAGGTAGAGAACAGTGCTAGGGAAGACAATGTCTTCAGCCCTGTACCCTTGGGAGTTTGTTAGCTTGAAGGGTAATAAGCAGATAGAAATGAGGTAAGGAGTTCAGAACGGGGAAGGTCTAATCTGTCAGTGGATTCCATCATCACCAACACAAACATGAATAAACCTTGTAAAGGCAGTGTTTTGGAATCTGTGCTGTCTCCTTGGCTTGCTCACTCTTTTTTTTTTTAAATCTAGTTTGTTTGTTTTTTTTATAATGATTGTTATTCTTTATTTTTTTACATTTGATTTATTTAAGTTCAATTTGCCAACATACAGTATAACACCCAGTGGTCATCCCATCAAGTGCTCTCCTTAGTGCCCATCACCCAGTTATGCCATCCTCCCACCACCACCCCTTTGGCAACCCTTTGTTTGCCAGAGTTAGGAGTCTCTCATGGTTTGTCTCCCTCTCTTATTTTTCCCACTCATTTTCCCTTCTTTCCCTTAGAGTCTCTTTCACTATTTCTTATATTCCACATATGAGTGAAACCATATGATGATTGTCCTTCTCCAATTGACTTACTTCACTCATATAATACCCTCAATTCCATCCATGTTGAAGCAAATGGTGGGTATTTGTCCTTTCTAATGGCTGAGTAATATTCCATTGTATGTGTGTATATATCACATCTTTGTTCTCCATTCATCTGTCAAAGGACATCATGGCTCCTTCCACAGGTTGGCTATTGTGGACATTGCTGCTATGAACATCGGGGTGCTGGTAAATACCCAGTAGTGCAATTGCTGGGTCATAGGATAGCTCTATTTTTAACTTCTTGAGAAACCTGCACACTGTTTTCCAGAGTGGCTGTACCAGTTTGCACTCCCACCAACAGTGCAAGAGGGTTCCCCCTTCTCCACATCCTCTCCAACATTTGTTGTTTCCTGCCTTGTCAATTTTCGCCATTCCCATTGGTGTGAGGTGGTATCTCATTGTGGTTTTGATTTGTATTTCCCTGATGGCAAGTGATGCAGAGCATTTTCTCATGTGCTTGTTGGCCATGTCTATGTCTTCCTCTGTGAGATTTCTGTTCATGTCTTTTGCCCATTTCATGATGGATTGTTTGTTTCTTTGCTGTTGAGTTTAATAAGTTCTTTATAGATCTTGGATACTAGCTCTTTATCTGATACGTCATTTGCAAATATCTTCTCCCATTCTGTAGGTTGTCTTTTAGTTTTATTGACTGTTTCTTTTGCTGTGCAGAAGCTTTTTATCTTAAGTTCCAATAGTTCACTTTTGCTTTTGTTTCCCTTGCCTTCATAGATATATCTTCAGAAGTTACAGTGGCCAAGTTCAAAAATGTTGTTGCCTCTGTTCTCCTCTAGGATTTTGATGGATTCTGGTCTCACATTTAGATCTTTCATCCATTTTGAGTTTATCTTTGTGTCTGGTGTAAGAGAATAGTCTAGTTTCATTCTTCTGCATGTAGCTGTCCATTGAGAGTGACATTTTCTGTGGGCTTTTCATAAATGGCTTTTAAGATATTGAGAATGTTCCCTCTATCCCTACACTTTGAAGCATTTTAATCGGGCAAGGATGATGTATTTTGTCAAATGCTTTCTCTGCATCTACTGAGAGGATCATATTGTTCTTGTTTTTTCTTTAATTGATGTGATCTATCAAATTGATTGTTTTATGAGTGTTGAAACAGCCTTGCATCCTGGAGATAAATCCCACTTGGTCATGGTGAATAATCCTCTTAATGTACTGTTGGATCCTATTGGCTAGTATCTTGGTGAGAATTTTTGCATCCATGTTCATCAGGGATATTGGTCTATAATTCTCCTTTTTGCTGGGGTCTTTGTTTGGTTTGGAATCAAGGTAATTCTGGCCTCATAAAACGAGTTTGGTGTCTTGCTCACCCTTGCAGCAGAATCTGAATTGCAGTTATTGGGTGGGATCTACTTATGTCTTCATCTATAACAACACCTACAGGGGAGAGGGCAGTCCTTTCTTCAGGATTTTAGGAAGATAATAGAAAAATAAGTTACAAAAAAGAGAATCTACACTAAAAAACTAATTCAAAGTAAATACAGTTAAGTTCAAATTTAGTCATGGGCAATCTCTAATAAATAGTGGCACTCAGTCACATCCAAATTCTGGACCTTTTACAGTGTGAAACTGGTGAGAATCTTTAGTCAGAGGTGGAGAAGATTATTTTCCTCCAGGTTCTCCTGGTCTTATTCTATATTCCATGCTGCTTTTGTCCCATTCCAGAAAGTGCTGCCCATAAATTCATCTGTAAGTGCTCACATTCTACTTTTAGAACACAGCCATTATTATGGTATTCAGAGGTTCCTTATTTCATGTTTTATCCTAAATATGTGTTCTCAGTTATCAATCCTGGAATTTCTTCTTCTGCTGTATGACTGGTCTGCTCTCCTTACCTTCAACTTGACTACCTTTTCTTTGTTTTGCCTTCATGTGCCCTGTACTCCATTCCAAGGGGAGGAAGAAAGAGGAGCTAAAGAATTCTTTACTACTCAACAGTAAGAAATTAAGAAAATATTCCCTCCTTTTTTTTTCACAGGCAGATTAACTTCCCAGTTGTGTCCAAATTAGAAACAGTTCCTCCCACTGGCAGATATTTACACACTATGATGCTTCTTGTATAATTGTATTAACACGCTTCGCAATCTCTTCTACTTCTGGATTTCACTGTCTTGTTGGCTCCCCATGAACAGTTGTAGTTAAAGCCATGAATGTAAATGAGCTACCCCAGTGAGACAGAAGAGACTTGATGATGGTCTCCTGATAAACAACAATATGTAAGGAAGAGAAAAACTGGCCGATGAGAATAAGAAGGAAATTTTACTGTGGTAGTCGTGGATCATCAATTCTACTTCTTTTTTCCTAAAATGTTCATAGGCCATTCATTTAATAATCTATTCTAGACTTCTGCCTGAGATAGATGTTAAGTTCACTGATCTATAGTTTTTGGAATTCCTGGGATATTTGCCCATCTCACGCCTGGCATATTTCCCAGGCTCTGTTATCCTTCCGTGAGTACACTGAGAGACTCTGAGTTCCCTACTGCTTGTTCTTCAGCATTTCCACATACTATTCATCTGTTCCCTGAGGCTTATGTCCATTTAAGGTGTGGGTGCTCTATCACCATCTCCTTTCCCCTTTCTGAAATTTAAATTCTGATTTTTTATTACTCTTAGAAGCGATCTCAACTCTAGTTATGAAATAGGAAATGTTACAGGAAAATAAGTTCAAAACCTATGGAAAACAAATTAGAAAGGACATGTAACACAAAAATTCTCTGGTCTACCTATACTAAATTTCACACTCCAAAGCTGATTAATTTAACAGAGAATGGAATCTTTCTTTGAATGTATTTAATGTTCTTTTAGAACATTTTTATTCTGTTAAACTAGTCATTTCTATTACCTGCCCTCACCCTTAAAGTCTCATGTGGATTTTACCTTTTCTCAGGTAATCACTTAAAGCTGTTAAGGACCAGGTCCAGTTGCATATACCAGAAGCCCATCAAAACAATGCTTAACCCATTGAGATATTTATATTTCACACAAATGAAAGGAGTCTAGTGGCAGGCCAGAACTCTTAGTGCGGTCCAAGAGTCATCAGAGACCCGTCTACCTTCTCTCTTGCTACTCTTTTGTGCTTTCATCGCCCATGACAGCCATCAATAATAGCCTTCACATTGGCATTACAGCCAACAGGATGGAGTGAGAAGGGCAATCTTTCCTTTTAAAGAGATTTTTTTTGGAAATGCAATGCAATACAGTACTTCTACATACAACCCATGGCCACACACAGCTGTGAGAGAGACTGGGAAATGTAGTCCTCTGAAAGGATAACATTGTGAACAATTAAAAATCTAAGCTTTGTTTAAGAAAGAGAAGAATGGATTTCTGGCAAGCAACCAACTATCTTTGCTATATTATTTTTCCTGAATTCATATTCTACTTATGAGAGATACTATTTATTTAGGATTGATTTTAAACAGCCTTGTTTTCTTGAACTTGAATGTAATTTTTTTTTTTTCAATTTTACACTTCTTTCCATTAGCTGCCCAGCTTCAGAATTACTTCTTAGCTCATCACAGGATGTTCTTAGATAGGTCAGTCTCAGCTCTCCTCAGTACAGTTCAATCAGTCTTTTGTAGCAGTCAGGGACAATGGAGGTGAGTGAGAATCTCTTGATCTTTATATTAAGTTGTTGTTGATTTTTGAGCTCTGAGATGAAATAATTCCTATTTGGATTTCGTAAACACTGGAGAACAAGTCATAGAGAAGAGCAACTTTAAAAATCACACACGTAGGTTCTGTTGTGTCTCCTGTACACTTCCATTCCTACATGGAAAAATATTTTTCAGATAAGGTTGCTATATGGGATGGCCCTGGCCTACATCCCACTATTTCTTCCTTCCTTGGCTATTTTGCCTTTGACACTATTAGGGCTTTCATTCCTCAACCCTTTTATTATTATGTCAGAGGTCATAGATACTAGGTCATATCTCCTGACTCAACTCTCTTAAAGGTGACATCTACTCTATAGGTTCAATTGATACCTATGAGCAGATTGTCCACATATGGATATCTTCAGTACAAATATTTCCTTTCAATTGTACACTGACTACTCATTCCCCTAGATGACATCTTCTGTTGACTATCCCCAAACTATCTCAACTTGAACAAGCCCCAAATTAAATTCATGCTCTACATCCCTGCTTTCATCTCCTACCCTAAGACTTTCATTAGATGTTGTCTGTTAGAGATTGTCACTAATATCCATCGGGTTGCAGAATCTGGACATCCATAGCTATTTTTGATACGTTTCTTTTCCTCCCACCACCTACCCAACCCAATTTACATTCTGCGGACTTAACCATCTAACATTTAAATCCAATCACTTCTCTCCCTTTTTTTTTGGCCGTCATCTTATCTCAGATGACCGCCACCTTTCATTCACCTACTTTGCCACATTATGATTTGTCTTTCCCAACTATCTCCACCCAGCTCGTTTCTAGTTCTGTCCAGAGTAATGTTTTCAAAAGGCACATCTGAACACATCATTCTCTTGTTTAAAATACTTCACAGTTCCTCATTTTTTCTTGTGCTAAAGAGTTCCACAAGATAATCTACAATGCTCCATTTAATGTAGCAATGGCTAAGCCTCAAACTCTTGTGTATTCTTCAGCACATGCCTTATTTGGAACTTCATTCCCTGTCTTACTCTTCCATCACAAGGACTTTGCATATGCTGATCTCCTCACCTTCTGCTTTTTACCCACATAACATGTAACACCTCCTCACCAGATTGATGCTCAATTACTATTATTTATGGATGTACTTATGAAGTTTGCAACCAGGTCAGATCCTCCTCTTATGTGCTCTCATGGTGCTACTGTGTACTAGTGCTTCTCTTCCTCAGACACTTTATTTTAGGAATTTCTAATTAACAGTGGTCTCCACCACAAGACTACAAGTTCCACAAGGTCTGGGATCATGTTTGTTTTCACCATTGTGTCCTCAGCTCTCAGAGCAGTTCCTGGCACACAGGAGACAATAATATTTGTTGACTGAATGGATGGCTATATAAGTCCTTTAGGACTGATGCTTTTTTGGGATGACATGGATGAGGCTGCAATGGCAGTATGTGTTTAGACTGGGCTTTGTGTGTACCTGCAGGCAACAGCATGTCTTTTGCAGCTTTTGCTGGTAAACAGAGCCGACTCCAAGCCAGACTGCGAAGCTTCTTTTGTGCCCTGTCTGTGTCCTTTGACTGCCTCTGTTTCTGTCCCCTTCTGCTCCCTACTCTCAAACTCTTTCACCTCTATTAAAACAGGAAAGCACCTGCCACCAGACATTTACACTTATTTTCATCACAAGTCTCTACTTTCTGTGCCTGTTTTTCCCCTAGGTATTGATCCTTTACCTTCTCACCTTCAAATCTTCTCATTTTTAGTATCTGTCTCCTTCTTTAAAAGAGATATGGGTTTGAGACTGATCATTTTGCCTTTCCTCACCCTTCATTTTTTTTTAAGCTTTATTCTGGGAGGAAGCTATGATCTTATAGGGCCAGAGCTGCTGGAAACACACTCTTAGGGACTAAGGAAGTTGAGAAGAATGGATCCTGTTATCATGGACTTCCCTTAGGACTCAGCTATCACAGCTGCTTATGATGCTTTGTGCAGTATTTTTCCTGCACAAGGACAGTTGGTCAAGTAGGTGGGAGGTGACTAAAATCTAGTACAGGCCTTGCTTGCCAAGGCATGCACCCTGTGTGGGTATGCTTCCACCCAGGAAAAGGGCGTTTTTCCTTCTGAGTTGTGCAGTTATCATAAGGGTCAGAGGCAATGCTGTAGACTGTGTTCTGCTCTCCCATGGAGCTTTCTTTCTTTTTTTTCCCCCATGGGGCTTTCAATCAACCTTTCTCCTGCCATGACTTCCAGCTGCTCTTGCCATGTCCTCTCTCCCTTTCTTACACTCCTGATTCTTCCCTTCAGTTCCTGTTCTGTCCTTTCTCTCATAACTCCCAAATTCATGTTTTATATTTTCTACTAATTCTGACATTATTTTATTATATACTTCTTTCTATAAATTTGTCTTTTATTTCTTTTTTTTTTAAGATTTTATTTATTCATTCATGAGAGACACAGAGAGGGAGAGACAGAGACAGAGACACAGGCAGAGGGAGAAGCAGGCTCCATGCAGGGAGCCCGATGTGGGATTCAATCCCGGGTCTCCAGGATCACGCCCTGGGCTGAAGGCGGTGCTAAACCGCTGAGCCTCCCAGGCTGCCCTGTCTTTTATTTCTTAATTGAAGTAAAGTTGATATAAATATTATGTTAGTTTCAGGTATACCACATAGTGATTTGACATTTATGTACATTACAAAATGCTCACCACGATAAATATAGTTGCCATCTGTCACCATACAAAATTATTACAGTATTATTGAATATATTTCTTCTGCTATACTTTATATCCCTGAGACTTTATTTATAACTGCAAGTTTGTACTTCTTGATTTTGTACCTTTTTTGCCCAATCCCCACACCCCCTTCCTTTTAGCAACCACCAGAAGGTGGTTATCTTCTATGTTTATGGGTTTGTTTCTGTTCTCTTTGTTTTACTTTTTAGATTCCGCATCTAAGTGAAATCATACAGTATTTGTCTTTCTCTGACTTATTTTGCTTAGCTTATCCTCTTGGCTTATCCATTCATGTTGTCACAAATGGCAAACTTTAATTCTTTTTTTTGATTGAAATATATTCAATTTTTCACCACTAGGGCTGCCCAACACTTGTTATTTCTTATCTTTTTGATGCTAGCCATTCTGACTGGTATGAGGTGATGTCTCATTCTTGGTTTGATTGGCATTTTCCTGATGATTAATGACATTGAACATCTTTTTATATGTCTGTTGGACATCAATATGTCTTTGGGAAAATATTTTGAGTTCTCTGTCCATTTTTTTTTCTCTGTCCATTTTTAAGTCAGATTGTTTTGTTTGGTGTTGAGATGTAGGAGTTTTTAATACATTTTGATATTAACCCTTTATTGGACATAACTTAAAAATATCTTTTCCCATTTAGTGGATTCCCTTTTTATTTTGTTGATGGTTTTGTTTGCCGTGCAAAGGCTTTTTAGTTTGATGTAATACCAATTGTTTATTTTTGTTTCCCTTATCTGAGGAGAAAGATCCATATATATGGATAGATAGATGGATATAGATATAAATACAGATACAGATACAGATATAGATATAGATAGATAGATAGATTGCTAAGGCCAATGTCCAAGAGTATACTTTCCTTTCAGAGTTTTATGGTTTCAGGTCTCATATTTAGGACTTTAATCCATTTTGAGTTTGTGTATGGTATGAAAAAAATGGTCAAGTTTTATTCTTTTGCATGTAACTGCCCTGTTTTTCCAACACCATTTATTGAAGAGACTTCCTTTTCCCCCATTGTATATTATTACCTCCTGTGTTACAAATTAATTGACCATATAAGCATAGGTTTATTTCTGGGCTTTCTATTCTGTTCCATTGATCTATGTGTCTGTTTTTGTGCCAGTACCATACACTTTTGATTACTATAGCTTCGTAGTATGGTTTGAAATCTGGAAATGTGATGCTTTCAGTTTTTATTCTTTCTTAAGACTGCTTTGGCTATTCAGGGTCTGTCTTTTATGTTTATATAAGTAACACATGCACAGGTTGAAAAGTCAAGTGGGTCTATAAGGCTTCTTAGGAGAAATAACAGATACTTGCCTGTTATGCCTCACCATTTCCTGTTTTTCATTCAAGTGTATATTCAACACATAAGTATTAAGGAACTTGTATATACCACACACTCAAGCACCTAGGTCCTTGAGATCCATGAATGAATAAAATAGACAAAAATCCCTGTCCACATAGACTTCTATCAGACTGAAGGACCATAGACAAAAAACAATACATATAATAAACAATAAATTATATGTCTGATTGTAGTAGAAGCAATGGGGGAGAAAACAGAGTAGGGAAAGAGAAATCCTGAGCATGGGAAGGAATTTCAGACAGAATTCTAAGATGAAAAGACCTGAGGGAGTGAATCGTTAAGGTATGCAGATATCTCTCTTATATATGGAATTTAAGAAACAAAACAGAGGATCAAGGGGGAAGGGAGGAAAAATAAAACAAGATGAAATCAGAGAGGGAGGAAACCATAAGAGACTTTTAATCATAGAAAACAAATTGAGGATTACTAGAGGGTAGGGGGGTGGGGGGATGGGGTAACTGGGTGATGGACATTGAGAGCATGTGATGTAATGAGCACTGGGTATTATAGAATACTAATGAATCACTGACCTCTACCTCTGAAACCAATAGTATATTATATGTTAAAAAATTGAATTTACATAAAAATAATTTTTTAATTTTAATTTTTATTTATTTTTTAAGGATTTTTATTTATTTATTTGACAGAGAGACAGAATGAGCACAAGCAGGGTAAGTGGCAGGCTCCCATGGGAAGCCCAATGCAGGGCTCAATCCCAAGCCCCCGGGATCATGACCTGAGCCGAAGGCAGATGCTTAACCAACTGAACCACCCAGGCACTCCTGATTAATTTTTTTTTAAAGAGCGTGCAGATATACGGGCAGATATTGATTCAGGCAGACCAGACTGCACAGAACAAAGAAGCAGGCAGCAATGACTGCTGTGACTAGAAAATGTAGGAAGCTGATGTGGCTGAAACAGGCAGCAAAAGATAGAGGAAGAGATGAGAATAGGTGGGTAAAGGAGGGGTAAACCATTCAGGACATTGAAAATCAGGACAATAGCTTACAACTTTTGTAGCAGTTTCTACTGTTATTAAGGATATTTTATAAAATAGTAATATTGTTAATTTTGATTTTTTTTTTTGTTTTTAAGCAACTGTTTCTTCCATTTTCAATGACATGGTTTAACTCCTTCACCTCACCTTACCCATCATCAACACACATTTCACCCCTCCCCTTTTCCCAATATAGTTATATAATTTTATTTATATCAATATCAATGATTCCATTATTATAACCATGTAAATGCTATTCACACAGTTGATCTGTATAGTATACTTTCTCTTTATCATTTGATTTCTATGGAGGTTCTGCTATCCTGGTGGTTCTCAGTGTGTGGTGCTTGGGCTCTAAGGGTCCCCAGCATCTTTTTAGGGGGTCTACAAATTCAAAACTGGTTTTACAGTAATGCCAAGACACTATTTGCCTTTTTCTTTCTTTTTTTCTAAATATTTATTCATTTATTTGAGAGAGAGAGAGAGACAGAGAGAGCATAAACACAAGGAAGGGAGGGGCAGAGGGAGAGAGAGAGAATCCCAAGCAGACTCTGGGCTGAATGCAGAGCCTGACATGGGGTTAAATCCCGTGACCCATTAAATCACAACCTGAACTGAAACCGAGATTTGGACGTTTAATTAACTGAGCCACCCAGGTACCCCTTCAGTACAAATAAAGCATTGGCATTGAACTTTACTAAAAGTTACTGTGTTGTTCTTCACTGCAAATCAGTCTCAGTACAAAACAACAACAAAAAAAGGAAAGCACAGCACAAAGCCAGTTTCACTAAGAATGACATTAATGGATCAGCAGGAATTGCTAATTGTATTAAATCTCAACCCTTGAGGGGTGCCTGGGTGGCTCAGTGGTTGAACATCTGCCTTTGGCTCAGGGCATGTTTCCAGGGTCCTGGGATCGAGTCCCACATCAGGCTCCCTGCATGGAGCCTGCTTCTCCCTCTGCCTGTGTCTCTGCCTCTCTCTCTCTTTGTGTGTCTCTCATGAATAAATAAATAAAATCTTAAAAAAATAGGTTATGGGTGTATTCTTGCCATTTTAAAATAAATGAATAAAATTTAAAATTAGCACTCTACATTTGAGCACAAGAAATATTTGGGACCCACTGTGCTGCAGGATACTAGGGATTATTGTCTCCTCTTCCCGGCCCTGCAGCCGTTTTTCTCCATCTGCTAAGAACTCAGTGCAAGAAATGTTGGCTCTCATTTGATGATACACAGGGGAAGGGGTACTTTAAGGTTCTTTAGATATAAGAGGAACTTTTTGATTGTTAAGAAACCTGAAAAAGGTTTGTGAATTGAGCAAATCACGACATAAGTCCCTATCACTCTTGTCAACGACAGCTCCAGATATTCCATGTGGCTTCATATGGATCAAAAAACCAGGACACAGGTATGTGTTGACTCTGAGGCTGAAGCAAACCAGGAATTTGAACCAATTTGCCATAATTTGTTTTAACTTTTAATTATCCTTTAATTGTTTTTTAAAAATATCTTTCTGTAGTACATGATAATTCAGAAGCAATTTTCTTGTCAGCATGTTTTTCTTCTTATTTTTTCAAATACTTGAGTGATGATAAGGGGAACTTGGGTATATGCCATGGAAAGTTTTTGTTCTAGAATAAGTAGTGAAGCTAGCATTTTGAGTTTTTAATTAGTATAGTTGTTTTCTTTTGGAAATTGAAGAATTAAATTTGGGCCCACACTGATCATAAAATTATGGTCAGACACTATTGATGAAACTCTAACTTCAACCATTTGATGAAAAGCAATTTGCCAAATGAAGACCACATTTTGTAAGGGGCAAATCTTCCTTAATTTTTTGCTAGAGAATTAAGTTATTTTGTGATAATCATTATATATTCTTACATACTCAGTGCTGTTGACAGTGACATTATAGGCACAGTATCTGAATACAATCCCTGCTCTAACCACCTTAATAATTTAAATAATTCAAATATTTGTCTTCTTTATACACTTAAAACATTCAATTATGGTAAAAAAAAAAATCTATTACCTGAAAATCCGTTGAAGTGTTCCAGAAAAGCCTAGACTGTAGATAAAGTGGGATTTTTTTTACATGAGACTGAATCTATCTCAATAATTATTATTATATAATTAGATAACATTTTAAAATGTCCTCGCTAGCTTTCATTGTGGGACAGTAGAGAACTGAAGGGAATTTTCTGTATTACTTTAGCAGTTCAAGGTCCAATAAATCTTATAGACATATTTTCAAGTAAACATTGGCAAATTTTTCTTTTTGTACAGTATTCTTTTTCTAAGGAATAAGTGATCCCTGTATTTTTTTTAGAAATAATAGATCAGACTCTGAGGTCAGTAAAACAGGATATTGCTGCATAGTTTGCAAATATTCTATTGTGTATGGAGAACCTAGGGTTAACCACTGCACTGGAGAAGCTTTTCTAGAATATTCCCAGACTTGGTATGGTAGGCAAAGTGAGGCTCAGGCTCAAGGTTAGGAAAGGTTTGGAGATTGCTGCTATAATCCTGCTGAGTGTCAGAACTCTGCAGAGGAGAAAGGTTAGGCAGGGCTCAATTCACCAGGATCTGACATTAGGTAAAATATAATCATTTACTGAACACTTACTTTATGTTAGAAAAAATGATCTTAGAAGCCAGATTCAGTTTGGAATCAAAGGGAGAAAAGACCTTTTATAGATAAGGTGAAGTAAATAAGTGACTACAGCTCACAATGTTTTGTGTACCCTCTTACCAACCAATATTTCACTTCAAATTCTTCCTTTCATTGACATCCCAAAATACCCTTTTAGTTTTACTGATTACATCAGGAAATGATACAGTCAACAAAACTAAAAGACAACCTACAGAATGGGAGAAGATATTTGCAAATGACATATCAGATAAAGGGCTAGTTTCCAAAATCTATAAAGAACTTATTAAACTCAACACCAAAGAAACAAACAATCCAATCATGAAATGGGCAAAAGACATGAAGAGAAATCTCACAGAGGAAGACATGGACATGGCCAACATGCACATGAGAAAATGCTCTGCATCACTTGCCATCAGGGAAATACAAATCAAAACCACAATGAGATACCACCTCACACCAGTGAGAATGGGGAAAATTAACAAGGCAGGAAACCACAAATGTTGGAGAGGATGCGGAGAAAAGGGAACCCTCTTACACTGTTGGTGGGAATGTGAACTGGTGCAGCCACTCTGGAAAACTGTGTGGAGGTTCCTCAAAGAGTTAAAAATAGACCTGCCCTACGACCCAGCAATTGCACTGTTGGGGATTTACCCCAAAGATTCAGATGCAATGAAACGTCGGGACACCTGCACCCCGATGTTTCTATCAGCAATGGCCACAATAGCCAAACTGTGGAAGGAGCCTCGGTGTCCATCGAAAGATGAATGGATAAAGAAGATGTGGTTTATGTATACAATGGAATATTACTCAGCAATTAGAAACGACAAATACCACCATTTGCTTCAACGTGGATGGAACTGGAGGGTATTATGCTGAGTGAAATAAGTCAATCAGAGAAGGACAAACAGTGTATGTTCTCATTCATTTGGGGAATATGAATAATAGTGAAAGGAATATAAAGGAAGGGAAAAGAAATGTTGGGAAATATCAGGAAGGGAGACAGAACATAAAGACTCCTAACTCGGGGAAACGAACTAGGGGTGGTGGAAGGGGAGGAGGGCGGGTGTTGGAGGGGAATGGGTGACGGGCACTGAGGTGGACACTTGACGGGATGAGCACTGGGTGTTTTTCTGTATGTTGGTAAATTAAACACCAATAAAGTTAAAAAAAAAAAAAGAAAGCAGAGCATAAAAAAAAAAAAAAAGAGTCTCCAAGCTGGTAATCTATTTTTTAATAACTTAGTTCTTAATTGCTTTTGTTATTCTAGTGAGAAAAGAAAAAGATTTCTTTATTCTCAGAAAAAGGAGTACATTATTGCTGCTGGTGTGTTTTTATATTGGGTCAGGTCAATCTTACTGCATATTTCAATACCTCTTACACTCCCTGGAGAAAGAAAGCATTTTCATATCACATTTCCTATCACATTATGTAACTAGATTTTGTCACCAAAACAACAATGGACTCCATCCTATTTTCTGTGATGTTGTATGCAATGATGGACAGCAAATGCTAACTTTCTTCTCTTTTCCTATGATAGAGTTTGGGAGCATTTGTGATTTCACTTTAATTAAAAACAAATGTTCCTTCTTTGTCATAGATTGACTATATGATTGTGGGTTTATTTCTGGGCTCTCTATTCTATTTGATCTATTTGTCTATTTTAGTACTAGTACCATACTGTTATGATTACTACAGCTTTGTAGTATATCTTAAAATTTGGTATTGTGATACCTCCAACTTTGTTCTTCTTTCTCAGGATTGCTTGGCTATTCAGGATTTTCTGTGGTTCCCTACAAATTTTAGTATTATTTGTTCTGGTCTTGTGAAAAATGCTACTGGTTTTGATAGAGATTGCACTGAATCTGTAGATTGCTTTGGGTGATATGGACATCTTAACAATATTCTTTCAATCCATGAGCATGGAATATCTTTCCATTTGTGTCACCTTCAGTTTCTATCATCACTGTTTTATAGTTTTCAGCATATAGATCTTTTACCTCTTTGGTTAAGTTTATTTCTAGGTATTTCATCCTTTTTGGTACAATTATAAATGGTAATGTTTTCTTAATTTCTGTTTCTGATACTTCATTATCAGTGTATAGAAACATTACTGATTTCTGGGTATTAATTTTGTATCCTACAAATTCACATAATTCATTTATTACTTCTAGTAGTTTTTTGGTGGAGTCTTTAGGATGTTCTATGTATAGAATTTTGTTGTCTGCACACAGTAACAGTTTAACATCTTTCTTTTTCTTGTCTGATTGCCGCCATGACTAGGACTCCCAGTACTATGTTGAATAAATGTGGTGAGAGTGGACATCTTTGTCTTGTTCCTCATCTTAGAAGAAAAGCTCTCAGTTTTTCACCATTGAGTATGATGTGATCTGTTGATTTTTCATATATGCCTTTATTATGTTGAGGTATGTTTCTTCTAATCCCACTTTAAGAGTTGTCATGAATGGATGTTGAATCTTGTCAAATGCTTTTTCTGCATTTACTGAGATTATCATATGATTTTTGTCCTTTGTTTTGTTGATGTAGTGTAAATAATGGAACAGATGGTAGCTATACTTGTGGTGAACATAGCATAATGTATAAACCTGTCAAATAACTAAGTTGTACATCTGAAACTAATGTAACATTGTATGTGAACTATAGTAACATAAATTTAGAACAAAATCAATTTGCTAAAAATTTAAATTTTCAAAGCTTTCCTTATCAAATAGTAAAATGAGGCATGAATTTCTCCCCTCAGACAGAAGCATGAAACACTTTTATATAACTTACAAGCCATTGGCTAGTAATAAGGTGGTATTCATGAAGAGGGATTCATGTTCCAGAGACTCTGCCATTGAATACAGAGTCACGTGACTTCTTTACTACGTATATTTTCCCAATATTATCTTCATATATTTTGCTAATATGACTAATCTCAGTAGTCTACATTTTCTGGGTCAAAATATTTTATTGGAATCACAGTCTGAGTAGACCTCAAGAAAATTCAACACACTCTCTATCAGGTAGTAAAGTTATTAACTACTACTTTGCTGTCCCACTTCCTGCACAACTAGAAAAATAATTATGTCCATGAACAAATACCTGCTCCTGCTTTCCCTCTTCTTCTTTTCTTTCTTACGTTCTTCTCCTCTGATCTTCTGGTTTGATAGATTTTCATCTCTTAACCATAAGTAATCAGAATAATTATTCCTTTAGACCTTTGGGAATAGTTAGCTTTTGTTTTTACCACCAGTCAAGAGCCAAAGAAGAATGAACTCCTGAAGATAAAGAATCTTTATGAGTACTTTGGTAAAATATAAAAATGGACTTTAAACAGCATTAGTTTCTGTAGATACAATATTTTGGTGGTACCATAAGTATATTTCCCCTATGATTTTATACCATTTACTAGAGATCCAATTTTCTCTAGACATATAGGTAAAAAAAAAAAAAAACTGTATTAGAGAAAAGTTAAGCTTAATTGTTCACAATAACAAATGGAACACAGCTGGAATACTCCTGGAAACTAGTCTTTACAAAGTACCCTGTAGCTGAATAACCCTGTTGTTCTCTCTATATCTCATCTGTATCTCCATTATTTATCTATTTTTCTTTCCCTTTCAATGTCTGCCATGCCTTGACATTACTTCACTTAAAATGCTTCTTGGTCTTTTTTTTTTTTTTTTGCAGTTTCTCCCAGGACTAAATGCCTCATAAACCCCATGAGTATTATATGTTTTTGCGTAGCAAGGAAACACATATTTGTTTCCTTGTCCCCAAATTTCTTTCTACATATGCCTTTGTATTTCTCTCAACTTAGCTGTCAATTCTCATTTTCATACTTACTCTCTTCCTTCTACTCTCTCCCTGCCTCTCTTTTTCTCTACTCCTCCATCCACCAGCTGCTAAAAATAATGATTATTTTTTTAATCCATATATTGTTGAAAAACCATAACCATGCAGAGTAATAAATTGATGTTCATTATCTAATTTATATTTTTGAACACTTCTTTTCCACTTTTTATAACTTTTTTTAACAGAAAAACTTTGATGTGCAGGAATTTGCAATATCTAGGCTTTGTAAGTATAACTTGAAACTTAAGAAAAAGAGAGTCAGGGCAGCCCTGGTGGCGCAGCGGTTTAGCGCCGCCTGCAGCCTGGGGTGTGATCCTGGAGATGCAAGATCAAATCCCACATCGGGCTCCTTGCATGGAGCCTGCTTCTCCCTCTGCCTGTGTCTCTGCCTCTCTCTCTCTCTCTCTCTCTCTCTCTCTCTCTGTGTGTGTGTGTGTGTGTCTCATGAATAAATAAATAAAATCTTTAAAAAAAACTTAAAAAAAAGAAAAGAAAAAGAGAGTCATTACTAAATGACTTCAATTTCTGCATATGTGGTTGTGAGTACAAAGTAGAATGGATTGCTCTCGCTCCTTAGCCCTCAACTTAGCAAGTACTTCTGGGGCAGCCCTTGCTTGACCAGAGAGTATATGCACATACACGATTTTGCAGGCGTATGTTGTAGAACTAGGCAGATGCCTGTAAACGCCTACTAGCTTTTCTTAGATGAATAAAAGAAGCAAGATTTCTTCTAACAATAAAATAATTTTCAAATATTTTTCTTTTTGAGTGTCAAGTGATAGATTCTGAAAAAATATCTACCATGCTAGAATTATAACATTGGAAGTTAATTATACTAATTAAAAGAGGGTCAGGAAGGTCTCTGCACAGCTGCGGTGAAGTGAAGCATTTGAAATTGTGGACAAGGGATAGCATCCGGCTATATAAACACATGGTTGTCATAATGTCGATGTCAACAGAAAAGATGTGCAACCTCAGCTCTGAGATGTCCCAGAAAACATGTCGGGTAAACATATAAGCAGAGGGTCTCTGCTTGGGTTCCTCAGAAATCTGAATGCAATGTGATTATTAACAATTTCTTGGCTATTCCACAAAAGCACTTATAGAATTATCATTTTTTGTACATAATGTACAAAACAATCTCTAGGGTATGAATCTCTTCTGATACCTTCATAAAAAAGATTTAAAGAAAGGCCACAACTGTAATTATAATTCAAGTATTTTTAAAAGCCTAATAAAGTTTTTCATGAGATAAATAATCTGCTCAAACAAAGAAATTGTGCTGATGATGATGCCTGGTCCCTGGTTAAGAGGCCATAGAATGGATTTCTATGAAAGACTCTATTTGCTGCCAAATTTGGCAGGGATAAAAGTTGTTTCGGACTGCTACTCTGTGCCTTTCTGTGGCAAAAGAAAAGCACTTGGCCCACACTGAGGCTAATGTGCCATCCCAAACACCACTCCACCTAAGTCAATCAGCCTCAGTACAGTTTCACATGCACCTTCATGTTTCCTTCTTTAAGGTAGTTTGGCAAATGAGTTTCCCAGAAAATGAGGACCCAGAGCAGTAAAAGTGCAGGACCATGATTGTAACTGAAGAGCTTCAATGCAAAGCATGGTTAAGTGGCATGCTTTAGTTTTGCACCTCCCTGTGAGGAAGGGTGGGTCCAATTATCTCTTGTCTGATGAATGACCAAGAATGAGATTGTACAAATAAAGTGCTCTATCCCAAGTCTCACATCCAATGGACCATTTGATAGGGCTTATCTGCCTGGAGGTTGGGTCCAAGGAACTCTAGAAGTGAAAAGGAAATGGGTAGTTGCCAGAAAGCTGGCTACACTTACACTCCCAAATCCTAAAAAAAAAGCAAAGAAAGTCCAAGTAGAATGGCTTTTGTGGTGGAGATGGTCTGTTCAGAGTGATTTTTGGAAAGGGTGGCAGCTGAAACTGTCTACTACGTGATGAGATGGCTGGACTCTGAGGGAGGAGGAGGCTCTGCCATGAACTCGCTCCATTCTTGATTCTGCTTTCCTGATCCTTGGGTCACTGGGAAGGTTGGGAGCAAAAGGTCTCACCACTTGCTTCCAGTGCTCAATTTCCCTCTGCTCCCATGAAAGGGAAAATTGGTACAGAGCCATCATGCAAAAGCCCTGGACCATCCCCTACCACCCAGGCCCAGACATGAAAATCACTGGGCATGTTCTTATTTAAAGACATCAGATGGTCAGAGTTTGTATTGAAATATTTCTAAAGCTATTCAAATTAGTTTGGTTATTTAATTCAAATAACAACTATGCATTGTAAATCTGTAAAAGTATGAAAATATATCTGTAAATATACCTGGCCAATTTGACATTTGTATCATCACAATTATTACTACTGCACTGGGTTAATGCTGAAGAAAGTTATTGTCATAATTTCTTAAGAACAACAAGCTACTCCTCCCATAATTAGAACTACTAGTTGCTAGACATTTTGTCCAAAATTCATGACAGTTTACTACAGGGGAAAAAAATCACAAGTCTGTTGTTGGACTGATATTCAAGAGAATTCTAGTAAGTTTTGGACACAGAGCTAATCTTCCTTTCATGGTTATTATGCTCCTTTTCACTTTGGAAATTCTATGAGAGGATGAAAACATAAATCTAAGACTATCTGTAACTTTTATTTATCTATATGATTCCCTGGCTAATGATGATTCTTACACATAACTTGTGTCTTCATTTTACCTTGAGAGTCAAAATTTGTGATAATTGTCTCTTCAAAAGTAAGAGAATTTACAGTGGGACAAATCCAGGCTGTGTCCTAGCTCCTTCTTCACATTAATGACTTGATACCACTTCTTCATCAGCTGGATATTTTACCATCCCTCCTCCACAAATTATAGAACAAAAAGATATAATTAATCTCCTGTAGTATACCCCCTCCTAACATGACTTTATGATCATGAGATAATATGGCCATAAGTGATATCTCAACCTCTGATGTGATCATAATCTGCAAGTGTGACTTTAAATGAACAACTTCAAAGCCCTAATTGCAATTTTTAGTAAATATCTAATTGACTCATTATTGCTAATTTGTTACCTTGTGTTACATTTTGTAGCCAGTTTATCCTACATGAATCACTGGAAAATTAAACCACTTCAAAGTTAGATTTTCCATACATACCAAACTTAAAAAATACTTTAATGAACATAAAATGGTTCAATAACCTGTTGATAATATTCTCCAAGCAAAAGTCATCATTTTGAGGTTCTATGATGTAGAACTTTGGGATCTCAGTGTCTCATATGCCCTTGTGTTGAACTAAATCTAAATCTGTGTTTTGAGGAAGTTCTTGGTGGTTCTTTCGCAGTACTATTCTGTGTGAGAGAAAATGATCCTTTGGATACTCATCCTCTTCTTCATCCTACAGATCTCCCTGATTTCATCCCAAATATTTGCCAGCAAGTTTAACCTAAAACTTTCTGCTGCCAAAAAACTATTCAGAATTATTTGGAGCTAAGACTCTAGGCTAAACTGTGAAGATGAATCTTGGCTCTACCATTTGTTGCCTTATATGATTTTGGAAAAGTTATAGATCTCAGTTTCTTTATTTGTAAAATGGAAATAATGATAAAACCTGCTTTATAGGTTAGTTTTGAGGATTAAATTAATATTTATAAATTTTTATAAAGTTTTATAAACACTTAGAAGAGCTTAAAATTATTACTAAAACTGTTTTGAGAAATCCTGTTCATGGGTAGTTTATTGAAGTATAATGTTCTCCTTTTATTTTATTTATTTTTTCATTCAGCCAGATCATGGGATCAAGTACTATGTACTTGATCATGGGATCAAGTACTCGGTTTGTACTTGAAGCACAGTTTTTTGACTTTTGAAAAGCTATTTTTGGTGACTGTATTTGGGTATCAAGTATTTACTTGTTTTAGGTGTTTCCAGAGAAGCAGAACCAATAGGGTGTGTCTGTGTGTGTGTGTGTGAGTGTGTACATAGATTTATTTTAAGGAATTGAATCATGTGATTTGGGGACTGGCAAGTCTGATATCCAAAGAGCAGACTAGCAGCTGGAGATTCCTGGAAAGGTTGATGTTGCATCTCTAGTCTGAAGATAGTGTGGAGGAAGATTCTTCTTCCTTGGGGGACCTCAGCCTTTTTCTCTTAAGGCCATCAGCTGATTTTGTGAGGCTCACCACCCACATTATGGAGGGTAATCTGCTTTACAGAAATTCTACTGAGTTAAATGTCAATCTTGTCAAAAAAATACTTCACCATATCACCTAGATTGGTGTTTGATCAATATCTAGATACTGTGATCTAGTCAAGTTGAAATATAATTAACCATCACATTACTCTTCAAGAGAGGACACAAAAATTACCTTTGTAGCCCTCAGAGGATTTATAAGGAGATTGTTGATAAAGAATTCAACATGTAATTCAGCATGAGGTTTTATGAGAGGCACTTCTTGGTTGATCTGTTTCTGTAGAGGAAGTGCTGGCCATTATCTTAGGCACACTATAAACTATGTAACTAACTGCAGTTTCTATGTGTATATTAGTTCTTGGGAAGCTCAGAGCCATCATTTGGCACAGATTTAGATAGGAGTCTAGGACCTTGAGGCATACAATTTAGGTACTAAATTAATCTGTGTCATCTTGATTGTCCTTGCTCATTTTATTTTAAGTAACTTATTATTAATCAGTGCCTTTTACTTTTAAAAGATAGATTTATTTATTTATTCATTCATTCATTCATGAGAGACTCAGAGAGAGGCAGAGACATAGAAAGACGGAGAAGCAGGCTCCTCACAGGGAGTCGGATGTGGGACTCAATCCCCCAACTCAGGATCATTCCCTGAGTGTAAGGCAGATACTCAGCCACTGAACTACCCAGGCATCCAGTGCCTTTTCCAGATATTCCTATTACATGTTCTTCTTTCTTTTCCTTATGGATCCATCAAGTTATTGCAATTGTTTGTTGGTCTGTGTGTCCCCAAAGATACCAAGTCCCTTGAAAATAGAGACCAAATTTTGTTCACTGTTGAATCACCACCTCCTAATACAGTATCTATATGGCAACTGGTTCTAAATAAATATTTGTCGCATACTGTATAGAGTTTTTAAACACCTTGACTCTACATCAGAATAAAGCACAACATACTTGCAACCTAAGATCATCTTGAAGTGTCTACATAAAATACTCTCTGAATTTTAGGAATGAAATTCTAGATCTGAGAGAGAGAGAAAAAGAGATATTAGATAATGCTAGGCATTCATCTGGAAAGTTGGCAAAACTCTAAATTGGTTAAAAGAATAGGAATTGAAATGCTGACCTTCAATTCCAATCTTCATGACTCTTTTCTTTGGTGGAAAATTACTTATTAAAAGGGAGCTGATCCCTCTAACTGGAGTTTTGTGGTTTTGGCCAGGAGGAAGTTGTATTCAGAGACACTCCTCAAAAGGCTTGCAGGTCTTTTACATAGGTGTTTGCTATCAGAACAATCATTTTCACCATGAATTGTTTGTTTTTATGTAAGAAATGCTAAATGTATCCTGTCAGTGACGCTAGTGAGTTAAACTTATAAATAAGTCTTATATATTTAGCTAATTTTCAGGTGTCAATCTATTAGTTTACCTGTGACCAAGAAGGTCTAACTATTCCCCTCAGTTTAACTAAACTTTAGACAGGTAGCTTCTTCACTCTATGCTCCTGGCCTCTCTGACTAGCAAGTTGTATGGTGTAAATATACAAGTAATAGTCCAAACCAAGAGAGGATTGGTAAACTCAGATTAAGGAAAATTAAATGTTCTAGCTTATAATATTTACCATTTTCACTCTGGAATTATTTTTGTTTAAAGAGCTATAGTTATTGTTGGGGCACTGGGGTGGCTCATTTGGTTGAGTATTTGAATCAGTTTTGGCTCAGGTCATGATCTCAGGGTCACATCAGACTCTGTGCTCAGCAGAGAGTCTGCTTGAGGATTTTCTCTCTCACTGTCTTCCTCTGCCCCTCTCCCCACTCACATTCTCTCTTTCAACTAGATAAATCTTTAAAAAAAAGGAACCATAGCTATTTTCTAATATTAGAAAATTCTTCCTATTAATCACTGCTGGTTGAACATTAATTTTTGAAAAAGTCTTCTCAGTCCAGTGGGCTTGGTTTCTTTCCCTATGACAGTGTTGAACTTTACCTGAACCCTATGCTCTCGGAAAACAGCAATAGTCAGGAAATCCCCACACCCTTTTGTGTTCTAGGAAGCAACTTATTGCAAAAGAAGCACCCTTCTGACATTGAATAAGACTCTCAGGTGAATCCAAATCCCTTGTATACTTATGACAAAGTCATTCACAGACCCTTGAAATTCCTATCCTTTATCTCAGAAATTGGTAGGTGAACGGTTTGTCCCCACTGACCAATCTGAACAAAATACTTGCTAACTTAACTTTGCCAAACTTCAGTTAGGTGTCTCTCCCAGTCGGCTGGTCACAAAGAAAGACACGTCCAATTGAACTACCCAATCAAGCCGTCTGCTCACCTCACTCTACCACATCTGATTCTTTCTAGTCTTGTTGGCTTTTCCCTCTGAAAGAAAAGCTCTTTCTGCCTGGCATCTGGGATTCTTACAGGTTTTACAGTTGGGAGTGTTTTCCCTATTGCAATAGTTTTTTTCAAATGAAGTCTCTCCTTATCTAAGTCTGGATTTGTTTTTTGACACCTGAATATAATTGCCGTTTTCTTTGGCTGATAAAATTTCTTCTATCTGTATATTCTATGATTCTCGGTTCTGCTATTACTACCCCAGTTATGAATTTAACTACAGAAGTATGTCAGGGGAAGATGATTTTGTCATTGTAGAAACCTTTGTGCAGATTGACGTGCTGGAGACATTTGTTTTCATATTGTTCAATGAAGTAATATAAACGTATGGCATTTTATTTTGACATAGAGAACTCGAAATAACTAGTAAACATTTTCTAAGAAGCTGTGAATGATTTCAAATCTGCAATCTAAATTTTCTGAAGCAGTGACTTAGTGACTGCAACTTCTTAAAATTGTGATCGTATGTTTTTAGAGAGTGTCTGAAGCCAGTCTGAAAATTTGGGTTGGCCTTTCTGTCTCCTGCTGTATATATGCAAGTAATCACACAACTAGTGAGAAAGCAGCTACATTTGAAGAGGATTTGAAAGGTAAAGTGGTGCAAATAGAATCGCGTAATGGACTATAGAACGAAATCTATTTAAGATCACTTGCTATTTTGATCAGCTATCCTTTTCTGCTACAATTAGCTATTGGCCTCACTACCTCTAAATCAGCTGATGATACATATTTTCAGTTTTATGCCTCTACTACTAGCCTTAAAAGTATCTCCATGGGATTTGTGGTTATTTGAATTGGGGACTTAATAATCTGGAAGGGACAGTAGAAACTTCATGGAATGTTAATTAATTATTGCCTCATGTGGTAATCTTAAGGGCAAAAAAACAATATAGGGTAATAATAGCTTATAATATTTAAATAATATTATTACTTTCACATTTGAATTTTCCATCTTTAGCAGATTGTGAGCTACCTAAAACAGAGGCCCTATATTCTCCTAATAAACAAGTAAATACATAATAGTTATTCAAGAAACACTTTTGAATGTGTGACTTGATATGAATGTATGGCTGTAAGCAATACTAAAATAAATTCCACAAATAATTCAACAAACATTTATTGTGTGAACATTATTGTGCTAGGTCCCTTAAGAGGTACAAAAATGGATCAGACATGAATCCTGCCCTCCAGGCACTTACAGTCCACCAGAGGATATCAGAAATGTGTATAAATAACAAGGTAGAAGTTTTTTAAAAAGTCCTAAGAGAGGTACAGAAGCATTGCCATAAGAGTTCACAGGAGAAATTATTTCTTGCTTGGAAAATCATGAAAAACTTTGTGAAGATGAAGTTTGAGGTGGACCTTGAAGCATAAATAAAATTTAGATGTGGGGGAAAGGGAAGGCTTACCAGTCCAAGGGCACAAAGTTCTCAGCAGGTTGTGAATGCAATGCGCTCAGAGAGAACTGCCCAGGACTGTCGAAGGGGCAGCTGCAAGTCAGCTTTGGCAGGGTACATGTATATGCTCGTGCAGTGGAAACTTGCAAGAAGTGGACTAAAAAGAGAGCTTCCTTAAACTTATGATTCCTTGGTACTTACTGACCTGCCTGTGTTGTTTTCCTTATAGATTAAACAAAACAAAACAAAAAGCACCCCTACAACTTGACATCCCTCTTAGAGTAACGAAAAAGTTACCCTAACATTTTCAAGTATGCAGTCTCTGGTTAGCTTTTATATATTGATCTGATATTGAATTACTAGAACTAGAGAAAAATAGAAGTGAGAAAAATAGATTTCATTTTATGGCAGTGACTATTATAGTTGTACAAGAAATATTAGTCTAATATATTGAGTTTGTTTTCTAAACATAGAATTTACATTTTCAAATATATGCTTATTGAGGGTTTTTTTTTTTCCACTCAAGATTTTCCAGTTTGAAATGGGAAACTGCCTATATGGTTTTCATTCACTCTATAGGTTACGGAGATGGAGCTAAGCATGTGTATATATATATGGATATGTAATATATACACACACATATGTAGGTATATATACACACATATACATATATGCATATGTATGTATTTATAGATATGTGGATATAGAAAGAAATGAGAGAGAAATTTGCTAAATATTCCTATCACCAGAAAGTCATCTTATAAATTTAATAAACATTTAATATTACAATTACAGTATAATTAGCATGAAGTTTATTCTATAGAAAAATCACTCCTTAGTTATGTTATATTCTGCTGTTGCTTTTATTTTTAAAATCTGCTTAAAAATATATTTTTAACATCTTTACACTGAGAACATTCTAAGTATCTGACAGGAGTTCAGCCTGAGCTGGGCGGTTTTTAAGGCTCTAGCTTAGTGGTGCACTTGAGTGTTGAAGCACCTTTGTCTCTGGCTGGACTCATGGCCTGCAGGGCTGCGTCCCCCAGGTCATGGGTAGCTGGAGCCAGCTCACTTTATTTTCTGACAGACCACACAAGACCATGCAGTTTAGGTTTAACAATAAACTAATCTAAAGAAACGTTCTAGGAATTTTGAAGACCTTAATCTCCTTTCCATTCCCTATACTTCCCTTAGACTGAAAGAAAGAATCTCATCATCCATTAAAAGGATGACAAAATTGCTGACATGCTTTGCACTATGTTTCCTTTAATGAAGCTTTGAGAAAGCAGGAGACATCACCGGTGTGGCTTTCCACTACAGAGGACACCAGGGACCAGCTCACCTCAGATTTCCCACTTTCAGACCAGACATAAAGCATCTACTAAATACAATAATTCCCCCTTTCCTTCTGCTAGAGAATATACAGATAAGATTTTTTTAAAAAATCCTGAATAAGTTCGTTTTTTTGTATGCTATGAAGAACTATAGTACAAGTAGTTTCTTTTGTGAAACATGCAATGGACTTCATTACTTATAATAAACATTTTCCCTGTATTATTTTTTGTATGGCAACTTATTGTTTTCTACTAGTAGTTGTATTTTTGCCACAAGATAGAAAAAAACATAATATTTATGTAAGACTATGATGGCAGATTTCTGACAAGCCCCATTTACATGGTACATTGTTCCAAAGGATGTTTGAGTAGAAAATACAGAAGCATTATACAAACCTACTATTACATTTGAGAAATCATTAGCCTCAAAGGAGTAATAACGGTATGCTATTAAAACTGTGAATACATTTTCAGTATCTGTATTGAAAAAAAAATTATAAATATGTAAATTTCTGTTCAACAAATCCAAAATAAAATGCACTAAAAAACTGATATGTAGACAAAAGTTTATTTACACCATACAACATTTTAAATATTTTATACACAGTTGCAGCAGAGAAAGCTACTCAGAGCTTTCTAGAGAAAACTGCAATAATAAAGATGTGAAATATATTATTCATATAAAAGTGAGATTATTACTTTATTGCATTTAAAGCAATGAAGAATGTAGCTCAACAAACATTCATTTAATGACAAAAACTTTGCTTTTATATTATAAAGTAAAAAGTGTAGTAATGGCCAAACAGACTGTTATAAACTTTAAAAACTGCATAAATATATACATTGTGCTTCATGGTGAAGTTTTTTGAAAACTAAACCATATGAAGCGGTTACAACATGAATCGTTGCTTGAGGTTTATCTATAAAGATTACCTTACAAATCCATTCCACGGGTACTTACAACACAGGATGGTCAGAACTGTACACCTGGTCCTCTCTCCACTAGCCTTACTAGTGAGAAGTTACCATATGCAAACATCACTGACATTTGGCACATAAAGGTCCTGACATAGGATAGTCACACTGTCCAGATAGAAATGTCAGGCTTCCCAAGTCTTAAGTGTCAGTGCAATAAATTGTTTCATATCCACCTCAGTCCATTTTGATTTTGTTAAACTTCTGTTTGAAAGTCACCCTCTTGCACATCCAGAGGCAAATTCAGACACTTCTCCCACTCTGCTGGCCTCAGTTCCAAAGCATCCTTTGCCTCTGTATCTAAGACATTGATTGTGGTATAATGTTGGTATTCACTGGGGTTTTTGAAAGTGTCCCATGGATTCTTGTTTGGTGCTGGATTTTCCTGTTGAGGAAAGAGGGGAAAGAGTCATTATTTGATGATGAGTATTACTGCTTGTTTAAGTTCCCAGGAAGAGAGCATGTTTGTGACCCTAATCCAGTTGATATGATTCAGAGATGATTTGAAATTGTGGCCAGCTGCAGGAAATGGTTTTGATTTTAGTTTTCTTTCATTGCACAAACTGATGAACACCTTCTTTATGTTATCCTAAAATTTTCCAGCAATCAAAGGAATTGAATAATTTATGGAAGACAAAGTAGACGATGTTTTGTTTTGGGTATCTTGTGAAATGTCAGCATAGCTATATACTCAGGTAGGAAGAGGGTGTTACTGCAAAGACTAAATGTAGAAAATTTACGTATTTTGACAGAATCTTTGGTGAGATAAAATTTGAAGATATGTAATGGGACAGGTTATAAATAATAAAAACAGTCCCCCAAATGGTCATATTTCATAAAACTGAATTTCATTAACTTTGCTTAGTTTTTAAGAAATTATCCTTTTTAGAACATCAAAATGCTACTATGTCCTTTGTGTAATTTATTTTTTCACTGCTGTATATTCCCCCACAGTTTTTTACTTTTTAATGTATTTGGGCAGCACACTAATTCAGCAAAACTCATTCTTCCCTTTAAAGAACACAGCTTTCTGGAAAATATATCTAGCAATATAAGGGGTTAAGGAATGTCTACCAGCCAGAATTCCTTATGCTCCAAAGTATATACCGTCTTACTACTTAAGATTTAAGATATGCCTAATTATGACTCCACCCAGACCTTCTATGTTGTAGGGACACAATAAATATGAGTAGACATGATTCAAAGTTTCTATAGCCTGATTTTTTTGTTAAGATTTAGCAGTGAACTTAATTTATTTTAAATAAGTGTTAAATGAGAGAATTTGAATGGAATAGACCAAGCTGAGTGACATCAAAGAACAAGAAGGAAATCATAAGTGAATTCTCTTTAGAACAAATTAAATTAAAACACCTAAACAACTATAATTGTTGAATGTGTCCTTTATTCCTCCCCCTCCACCCTAAATTCTAGCCTACAACTGCTTATAATTAATTAGCAGGGGGAACATAAAACAGGTACTGAAATTATTGTCTGGGTTCTACTGAGGATATTAAAAATCACTCTCAAAAAAAATCACTCTCAAGTATAGATAAAAGAGACAACCCCCTAGAAATTAAATTATTAAAATCCTCAATATATTAAATGTTTTTAACACATATAAACCTTAATCATGAGGAGATACAAGAAAATAATAGTTAATAGTTAAGATGTGATAAAGTTTTAACCTTTAGGATATGTGGAAGGGATTAATTCTTATTTAGTCCAATATCCTAAAGTCTTATGAACTATCTAGTCTTATAACTCTTCCCTTCCCATCCTTCCTTGCTCCCTTCAACTAATATTTTTTAGCTGCTCTGTGTTGGGCATCATATTAGGCACTAGGGAGGATAAAGTGATAAATCAAGGATGGTAAGCCAACATGGTTCACTAGGAAGCATAAGATTTAAGGGGGTGATTTAAGGTCCAAATTCCAGTTGCTCCATTTCATATGAATGTAACTCTAAGCGATATACTCAATTTCTATGAACTTCAACTTTAATATTTGCAAAACATGGATAAGTTTTATATTTGAGGCCAAAGGAATTGGCAAACTGCAGATTACCTATATTGTAGGATTGCAAAATTAAAAAAAAAAAAAAGTTAAGGAGCCTGGCCTAACACCTAGTATTAAATAAATGACCTTTATGTAGTAATTATACTTATTTTGAAGGTATTTATAGTTAAATGAAGATATAAATATATAGATATATCTGCATCTATAAGGGGGTATGGACAAGGATGGAAATAAAGCTTCTTTTTGTGGAAAGCATATAACAGAATTGTCACAGAAGAATGAGCTTGGTTATAAAGATATGTGTGATTGGAGGCTTGGTGGCTGAACAGGCATGCATACTGAGAAGTAAAAATCCAGAGAACATGTGGATGGGACAACTCTGAGAAAAATAACCAATTCATTTTCATTGGAGTGAAAAAGAATAGAATAAACAGGCAGAAGGTGGATTGAAAACCAGATCATAAGGGACACGGTATGCCAGGCCACTCAATTTGGAATTTATTCTGTATGCAATAGGGAATAGTTGAACATTTCAGGGCACTACAGTGACCTGAATCATCAGTCACTGACTGAATGATTCACTAGTGTGAATTCTGCTGCATCAAGCCACAGAGAGGACTTATTCATCTTAGACAAAGGCTGTGTCTTAAAGGAGCTTTCTGGGAATCCTTAGTTTGACAAAGTTCAATTAATTCCATCCTAAAAGGATTCAAGATATGTAAATTATTTGTTCATTGGCTTTGAAAATTCTTTATGTTTGGAATTGATGTGATTTTCCATTTATATTTTGAAGATCAAGCACCACAGATCCATGAACTCAAATGGTCAATTTTAAACTTTGTCTGAATGTCTAGATTCCAACAATATTATTGCCAGTATGACTGACTGAATTTCTGAGGTTATATAATTAATGAGGTTGGATTTCTTGTTCATCTCCTCTGGCCTCCCATGGTATTCCCAGTAGTACTGTAGTTCTTGCCATTGTTCACAAATGTGTGGACATCCTTTCGGTCTGGGACCCATGCTTCTTTAATGGTAAAGAACTACTGTACCCAGCAGTAGTACTCACACAAACAGAGCACCACATACACACAAAAAATCAAACAGTGAAGATAACTTAAGGGACCTAGAGAACAACATTGAGTGAAATAATATTTAAGGGTCCAAGAGAAGAGAGAGAAAACTTACTTGAAAAAATAATAGTTGAAAATTCCTGACCTTGATGAAGGGAATAGACCTGTGGGTCAAGGAAGCCTAGATCTTTCCAAAATAAGATATACCCAGAGAGATCTGCACCAAGACACATTATAATTAAAATGTCAAAAGTTAAAGAAAAAAAACTTAAAGGCAGTGGGAAAAAAATCAAACAAACAAACAAACTCAAACTTGTTATGTACAGGGAACCTCCATAAGTATATCAGCAGATTTTTTGGGAGAAACTGCAGGCTAGAAGAAAGTGGCATGATGTAATCAATGCTGAAAGCAAAAATCCCAACCAAGAATACAAGGTAGTAAAAATAATGGCCACAACAATTAGTTATGGGAAACACAAAATAAGAGATGTGAAATGTGAAATCAAAAACATCAAACGTGGCAGGGTATTAAAATTTAGAGTTTTAAAATGTGTGCAAACTTAATTTGCTAACAACGTAATATAGATTGGCATATATATGTATACATATACATGCCTCATGGTAACGACAATGCTAAAACCTGTAGTAAATACATAAAATTAAAGAAAAGCATCAAACCATAAGGGAAAAGAGCAAGAGAAGACAAAAGGAAAAGAGAACTACAAAAACAGATAGAAAACAAAGTGGCAATAAGTGCATACCTATCTATAATTACTTTAAATGTAAATGCACCAAATTCTTCCATCAGAAGATACAGAGTGGCTGAATGGATTAAAAAAAAACAAAACAAGACACATCTACATGCTGCCTATAAGAGACTCACCTCAGTTTAAGGACACACACAGACTAAAAGTGAACGTATGAGAAAAGATGTTTAATGCAAATGGAAACCAAGAGAAAGCTGGGGTAGCTATACTTAAGTCAGACAAAATAGACTTTAAAACAAAGACTAATAAAAGACAATGGGCATTACATAATGATAAAGAAGTCAATCCAGCAAGACGATATAACCTTGTACTCATGCACCCAACTTAGAAACACATAAATGAATAAAGCATATGTTAACAGACCTAAAGGAGAAATTGATAATGGTACAATTACACTAGGGGACTATTACACATGCAGACAGGAAGTCAAACATTAGACTTAAAGAATTCATTAAACCAGATGGATTTAATAGATATATACAGAACATTCCACTTAACAGCAGAATACACATTCTTTTAAAGGGCACATGGAACATTCTCTAGGATAGGTTATGTGTTAGTTACAAAACAAGTCTCAATAAGTTTAAGATGACTGAAATTATATCAAGCATCTTTTTAGAACATAACCCATGAAACTGAAAACCAATGGTAATAATAAACAATATGCTACTCAATAACCAGTGGGTCAACAAAGAAATCAAAGAATACAATACCTTGAGACAAATAAAAATGAAAATAAAGGACACTAACATCTATATGATACAGAAAATGCAGTTCACAGGGATACAGGCCTCCTCAGGAAATAAGAAAAATCTCAAACATTCTAACTTTACTAGAAAAACAGAAACAAAGCCCAAAGTTAGCAGAAGGGAGGAAATAAAAGATCAGAGTGGAAATAAATGAAGTAGAGACTAAAAAGACAATAGTAAAACCAGTGAAACAAAAAGCTGGTTCTTTGAAAAACTAAACAAAGTGTATAAGCTTTAGCTAGACTAAGAATAAAAAGAGAAAATGTTCCAATAAATAAAATCAGAAATGAAAGAGATGTTATAACTAATACCAAAAAAATAAAGGATCGTAAGAAAATACTATGAATAATTTATGCCAATATATTGGACAACCTAGAATAAATGAGTACATTCCTAGAAACATACAATCTTCCAAGACTGAATCATGAAGAAATACAAAATGAATAGACTGATTACTAGCAAGGAAATTGAATCAGTAATCAAAAACCTCCCAACAAACAAAAGTCCAGGCAGGACCAGATGGCTTCATTAGTGAATTCTATCAAGCAATCAAAGAAGATTTACTACCAGTCCTTCTCAAACTCTTCCAAAAAATTGAAAAAGAAGAAGCGCTTTCAATCTCCTGAGGCCAATATTACCCTGATACCAAATCTAGACAAGGATGCCACACAAAAAAAGGAAATTACAATATCCCTGATGAACACAGATGTAAAAATCCTCAACAAAATACTAGCAAACTCAATTTTCAACAATATATTAAAAAGATATTCCATGATCACATCTGATTTATTCCAGGTATGCAAGGATAGTTCAACATCTGAAAATCAATCAATGTGACATACCATATTAACAAAATGAAGGATAAAAGTCATATAAGCACTTCAACAGATGCAACTAACACATCTGACAAAATTCAACATGACTTTATAATAAAAAAGTCTTAAAAAGGTGGTTACAGAGGGAATGTACCTCAAGATAATAAAGGCCATATATGTCAAGCCCACAGCTAACACTATACTCAGAGATGCAAAGGTAAAAGCTTTTCCTCTAAGATCAAGTACAAGACAAAGATGCCCACTCTTGCCACTTTTCTTCAGTACAGTATTGGTAGTCCTAGCTGAAGCAATTAGGCAAGAAAAGGAAATAAATGACATCCAAATTGGAAAGAAGTAAGTAAAACTGTCTTATTTGTAAGGAACATAATTTTATGGGTAAAAAGCCCTAAAGACTCCTCCAAAAAAACTGCTATAACTAATAAATTCAGTCAAGTTGCAGGATACACATACAAATATCCTTTATGTTTTCATACACTAACAACAAACTATCAGAGAAATCAAGGAAACAGTTCCGATTATACCAAAAAAGAATAAAGCAGGAATAAATTTAACCAAAGAGGTGTAAGACTTATACACAGAAAACTACCGAAATTGGTGAGTGATAATGAAGAAGTCACAAATAAATAGAAAGATATGCTATGTTCACAGACTTGAAGAATATTGCTCAAATGTCATATTACCCAAAGCTATCTATAGATTTGATATAATCCATGTTAAAATAGCAATGGCATTTTTCACAGAAATAGAAAAATTCTAAAATGTACATGGAACCATGAAAAATCCTAAATAACCAAGCTATCTGGAATAAGAAGAACAAAGCTGGAGCCATCATGCTCCCTGATTTCAAACTCTTATCACAGAGTTATAGTAATCAAAGCAGTATAGTATTGGCATAAAAACAGATATTTAGAATAATGGAACAGAATAAAGAGCCCAGAACTAAACCTATACATATATGATCAATAAATTTATAACAAAGGAGGCACATCAAAACCACAATGAGATATTTCACACCTTTGGAAATGTCTATTACCAAAAAGACAAAAAATAAAAAGTGTTGACAATGATGTGGAGGAAAAGGAACCCTTGTGTACTGGTGCAGCCACTATGGAAGACAGTATGGAGGTTACTAAACTAAAAATAGAGGGTATTTAAAGAAAATGAAAATACTGGTTTGAAAAGGCATATGCACCCTTATGTTCATTGCAGCATTATTTACGTGGCCAAGATATGGAAATAATCAAATGGATAAAGAAGATGTGGTTTATAGATATACAATGGAATACTACTCAGTCATAAAAAATAATGAAATTTTGCCCTTTTTGTGACAACATGTATAGACTAAAGGTTATTATGCTTATTATGAAATAAGTCAGACAAACACCATATGGTTTCACTTATATGTAGGATATAAAAAAACAAATGAAAAAACAAAACAAAACTCATAAGTGTAAAGAATACATTGCTGCTTGCCCACAGGGAGGGGGTTTTGGAGGAAGGTGAAATGGGAAAAGGAGGTCAACATATACACACTTCAAAGACAAATAAATCATGGGGATGTAATATATAGAATGAGATTATAGTTAACAATATTGTATATTACATCATTTTATATGCTGGCAAGAGGAAACTAGATTAACTAAGTGATCATTTTGCAGTATATACAAATATTGAACCATAACTAATACTGTTATGTTAATTGTATCACAATAAAAGAATTACAAACTCAATATAAGTCAACATGGATGAAGCTTCTAAAGATGCTAATTTGGCCTTAGGCTATATACATATAAATGGAATGTTAGCTGAATATGAGAATTCAAGGCCACCTGGACCATAGGAAGGCCACCTGGGCATTTCCCATAGCTCAGGGTTCCAGGCACAGTCTAGCTGTCACTTCTGGGTAAGTCCCTTTCTTCCTCTCTCCCTCCATTCTTTTCTCTTTTTCTCTTTCCTTTTTTTTCTTCCTTTCCTCTCTTCTTTCTTTCCTTCCTTCTTCTAACCTTCAATACTGGAGACAAGGGAATGAGAATTTGTTTATTCTATATTCTAAAAGAGTGAAGATTTGGAGAAGCTCCTTGGGGGGAAGGAATCTTGATGGAGAATAGTTTGTGAGACACACTCAAAGTAAAAGAATTATTTCAACACTGCCTTTTCTTTGTAGTGTGATTTAGATGTTGTCCTGCCTGGAAGCAGGGAAATGGACTAAATGGTCTTTTGGGTTCCCTTTGATTCCCAAAATTCTACATAATTACCATCATTTGCAGTGCTAGGCAGGTGTTGTGAGTTAGTAGCCAGAAAAAAAGGAAAAGACTTTGAGATTTTTGTTTTGAAAATGTCTTTCTCCATCCAATTATGCGATTTTTCATTAGCAATGTGCCACACAAATTATGACTGAATTAAGGATAATGAACTCACTCACATGTTCATTATTAATCAAAACTGAATAAGGAACTCTTTTTTTTCCTGTTCTCAGATATTTAGGACAATAGTCAAGCAGCAATGACAGCTCTATCCTTCCCACTCCTAACCTCCCAAATGATAAATATTTATAAATCTTTTCTAGAATAGGCGTGCTGCTGCAGAGATGTGGAGTAATTAGTAGGCTATTTTGGTTGTCAGGAAACTGAGATACAGATATTCGTGCCATTAATGATTTAATACCCAGACCATACAACAAGGGGAAATTACAATCATATTATAGCAGTCAGCCAGCTGTATCTGTTGCATAAGCCTTTCAGATTTGTAAACATACCCCCCCCCCTCTCTTTTTTCTTTAGCAAATGAAGTTTCTTCAATTTATTTCAATGTTAGCTTTCAGTATTCCAAAATGAGTAGCTAATGTGTTTAGGTCTAATCTCAATGGTGCAATTCTCATTTGCCTGGCAAACTAAAAATTGATGGCTCAATATTAGGAGCAGATAAGAAAGAACCACTCACTACATTCAAGGGTCTTCTATATGCCCAGTATTGTGTTGATGATACCAAATAATGCATGATTCTTGCTATAAGGAGGAAAATAGGTTGATATACACGTGAATTATTTATGGACCATTTAAGAGTTAAGGTCTCTTGTATTTCTTATAATCTTCATTTACCAAACACAGATTAAGGGATGCCTGAGTGGCTCAGCAGGCTAAGCATCTGTCTTCAGCTCAGGTCATGATCTCGAGGTCCTGGGATCGAGCCCCATGTTGGGCTTCCTGTGGGGAGTCTGCTTCTCCCTTTCCCTCTGTCCCTCTCCCCCCTCCCCACTTGTGCTGTTTCACTCAAATAAATATATAATTTTTTTTTCAGAAAGCCAAACATAGACTGAACTATCAGAAACATTCAATAAGCCAAGAACAGGTATGTACTGATAAATTACCATGACTAGCCTTGTACTAGTACTGAGAGGAATACAGGAGAAACAAAGGTACATAAATTCTTGTTCATGTACTAGTACTGAGAGGAATACAGGAGAAACAAAGGTACATAAATTCTTGTTCATGATAAACTGATGTTACTAATTAGGACGCTAGGACTTAGACCCACAACACACATACCCAAGGCTCACTAGAGTTGTTGATCAAACACCAACACAAACACATGTCTCTTAGAGTGTCTCTTAGATATATATATGCCAGAATATCAGATGTTAGGAGGAGGGGAAGGACTGCAAAGGTATAAGGCAAAGCAGGAGTACCATATTTGGAGTGAGGAACAGTGGAGTCAGATGGTAGTTCTAGCTCCATCTCTCATAGTTGAGTCTCAGCTTATTAAACTCTCACATGCCCTTCCTGCTTTGGAAAGTGTTAAAAGTGTTATGAGAATAAAGAAAGCATTTACTACTTTCTGTTTTCTTTGTTCAATGTAGGAAAAATTGAGGGTTAGAAACCTGAGCTGGGTAACTTGTCCATGATCAGATAGTTCTTGGTTGAGCTTTGTACTCAAATCATGGAGCCTTCCCTGAAGCTATGACTGTGCCATGTCCATGGTAACTGCAAAATACCATTTGATGAATTCCTATGCTACGACTGTAGTAGTATGAATGAATGAGAAGAAAATAGTCTAATCAAATATCAATGCTTTCAATGTTAATGTGTTTCTCAAAACTCTTGTTATAGAACAAGTGAATCTTGAATTTCCTGGAGACAAAACTTAACATTTTGGTTTCACGTAACAAAGTGAAACCAAGTATACATTCATATATATATATATGAATATATATATTATATTCATATATATATGAATATAATATATATACATATATACACATACCCATAATATAAAGAAATATGTAATTATATTTTATGACCTTAAAATGTCAGACATTCAAATTAAAATGTAAAAATGTAGTCAACTATTTGGGTGTTTGAATGATCATTTTAATGATGATAAAAGGGCCACATGAACCTAACATATTTTTGATGTATAACTAATTCCAATTAAAGCTTATAACTTATAACACATTTAAATACGAATAAAACTGCTTAAAGAGTCTATCATTCCTAGTTTGTTTCTTAGTATATTCCAAAATATATTGTGGAACATTATTTTTTTTTCTATGTATGCCACTTTTGTGTTCATAAGACAATGAAAAGCTCCTGGAGGGCAAAGATAATGGCTGACAGGATACATCATTAGTGTGGTGCCAGGCACTGATGGAAGTAACACATACTCACCATACTACTTGTATTTGGTATATCCCGAAATCTGTCCAAAGTTTGAAACTTCTGATTCAGCTCCTGAAACAGTTCCATATGCCTCTTCCTTGTATGCATGACCTTCTGCAAAAGAAAATAGAAAGTCTCTCACTTCTAATTTGATTTACACATTTTAAGAAGAGACTTAATATTTTTGCTTTAACTAATAAGGAATGTAAGTTTGGCAGGAACCAGGAAGTCCCCAAAGACACCAAAAATGCAAATAAGCTGCATCTAATCTTTGTTTCATAGTCAGCACTTCTTGAGCATGAAGAATTGGCTTTATTTACACTTACAAGATTACCAAAATATAGTTTTCTCTTGTGGGTGCATTAAAAATGTAGCAGTCATTCCTGTGTAAGATTTTCATCATTCAAAGTTAAAGCTGTTTTACAAAAATTGTTGTAATATAAAAAAATGTTTAAAAATTTGGACTTGTAAAGCACCCAAGTCTCTCAATGTTTGTCATGGGAAATATTACTTTTTTAATGTTTTATTTCCATAAACACTAAAATCCTAGCTGGCTGTACTAAAGGGGGAACAAAATCCCAGTCACTGCCATTTAAGGCTGACTCAAAGCACTAAAGTGTCTGAAATATATGTGAGTTCTAAAATCTTAGAGTTTCCATGAATAATGATGGAGCTTTGCAGAAGGAAAATCTGACCCATAGGTTTCATTTATTTATTTTCGAGATGATACAGAATCTTACAAATTAGGGCTCAGAGCAAAAATTGTGTGGTTGATGAGCTTCTCAAATCACTGATACAAATATATTAATCCTCTTTCTTTTCTAAATATATTTATACTCTTCATCCTTGGTTACATCCTTTTCTCCCAACTTCATCATAATTCAACAAATAGAGTCATAAAAATGACCTCAGGGTAAATATCATGGACTGAATCTTTTTCTATTACAGAGTATTTAACAGAGAAGATAAATTCCCTGTATTTACAAGTGTTATTTTAAAGGAGAAAATACCTTCCTCAATTTTGATTTTTTAAAAGTTAAAAATCGATATTTCAGTGATTTTTCAAGATTATGCCTCCATGTTTGTGCAAGATTCTATAGTATTTTAAAGCATGTGCTTCATAACTCAGCATTTGCTCATGTGGGCTTCATGGGTATATTATACTCATGCCTAAGCTATGATTTGAACATTTGGTCTATTGTTTTAATTACCAAGTATTTTCAAAAGTAAGGATTTGTTTTGGAAAAGAAATATATCTTTGGGGGAAGATCTATAACGCCTAATTTTCTTCTAAAAAGACACAGAGAACACAATCTTGAGGGGGAAAAAAAAGCAAGAGAGAAATGCAAATTAAATCTTTAACATATTTTAAAAAGTCTATTCTCTGTTATGCCAAATTTAATTTCCTATATTTAATGAATCTGTGTTTAGGCAATACTTTGTTTAGCTAGTTTCTTCTATTTTCATTAGCCTACTTTTATGAGAGAATTCTGACATTTTAAATCTTGCTCTTTTGCTCCTCTTAGTTGGCTGTTAACGAATCAGGTGCTTGAGGATGAGAACATGGCAACATTACTCATGATGAGGACATGAAACATAGCAAGCAATTACAGAGCGATTAACTTCCCATCAGTTTTGGGGAGAGTACAGGAAATAGATTTGCAGGATTTACAGAGAAACACCAGGCAAACATAATTTGACTAGCAATGGCTGATGGAGATTTATGAGAGGGAGGATTTGCATAAGCAACTCAGTGGAGGGATTTTGAGGACCACATAGCTGGCAAACATAACGAAATACATTTTATCCCTGGGGACGCAAATATTCCCATGTAGTACCAGGGCCTAAGACACTGATTAAAATACCGATTTGTGCTGTAAAAAATACCTTTTTTAAAAAACTATAGTCATCAGAATATGAACTCTGGCTCTAACTTTCAGATAATGTTTTTCATAATAATGAATCTTACCATGTAGTTAATTTTTTGCTAGGGTAGTAGGACTAAAGTCATGGTACTGACATTTCTCTAAATATAGTTCATTCTGTCAGTTAATACATATTCATGAGCATCACATATTGTACTAGATACTGAAGTAACAGGGATCCAGGTGCAAAATCCAATAGAGTTTCCCCCCTCTTCTAGCTCAAGGTAGAATGGAGGGTATAGGCATTAATCACCTAAGAACACAAGTACATGTTATTTTAGAACTGAGATAAGTAAAACAAATGGTATGGCTAATAAGAGTAAGTGATACGGGAATTCACTAAGATAAATGCAAATAGGGCAGATTCCCAAATTTTCACACACTTATTTTGAAGTTGAAAATTTTCAAATCAATTATTCCTCATCTTGTTTATTCTCTTTTTCATTTCCAAAATTCAGAGAATATCTGGTATAATTTTTATTTATTTTTATTTAAAAAAAATTTTAAAGAGTTTATTTATTTATTCATGAGAGAAACAGAGAGAGGCAGAGACACAGGCAGAGAGAGAAGCAGGCTCCATGCTGGGAGCCCAATGTGGGACTCGATCCCTGGACTCCAGGATCACGCCCTGGGCTAAAAGCAGGTGCTAAACCACTGAGCCACCCAGGGATCCCCATCTGATAGAATTTTTAGTCACGTGCCCTTTCTTCAATGGGATTGTTCCTTTCCAAAGACAAGAAGCACATATACTCTTGTAAAGTAGTTGATGTTATTGGCACAGCTTCCTCATTTTAAGGTGTGCATGTGATGATTTTGTCTGTGTAGTCTCCATTTATCTTTCATCCTATGATAGGGTCCTGATTTTGCCTTGGGGGAGTTAGCCTTCCCACTTGATGGAAATGTCAATGGAGGTCCCTACTATCTACTGGCGGAAAGGTCAGTTTTTCCATATCCTTCCAACAAGGTTCTCTTCTGGTTAGTACTCAAAGTTACTCTCTGTCTCTTGCAACCAAATGTTTCTATTGAATAAAGCATGTTTAATGAAGCAAAGTGTTAAATCTACCCCACAACGAGGATATGTTAAATGATTATAGTTTTTACAATCATATTCTGATTGAATAGGTAGCAGCTGATTCTGAACTGAGTAGATTTTATTTTGAGGAGCTACAGTATTAAAATATACTCAGAAATATATATGGTGGACACAAATGTTATATAACCCAAAAACATTTTGCAATGTTCTACGTAGGTTCATGAAAGCTACTCTGAATACTAAAGCTCATGGATGCTGTAAGGAAGATGGAAAGAAATTAAAATTTGGATGCTGAAATCTGGGGCCCTTCCTACATAGAAACATTACTTGCAAAAACATGCCAGATAGTCGTTCTAATTTGAAATTATCACCTTGGCACAGCCAGAAATCACCATAGCAATGATGGCCTGGTGGTTCCAACAGAAGTACACTAGAGCTGCCAATCAATAGCTTGCCTATCTGTCATGGGCTCAGTTTGATTTTCCATGCACGATTCCTTTCTGTTCACAGACTTAAGTACACCTTTCAGCTTTTTCAGTCAGGGAAGCTTCCATTGACATGGCAGCCAGAATCACAGTGAATACTGGAGAGTTTCCAACCCAGAAAAGTTTTGGGATAAAAATGTGGCTGGGTTTTAGTTTTCAAAAATAATAAGAGTTTCCCCTTATCTATTTGCTTCTCTAATTTTTATTTGTAGCACTCATGCCTTTGATGGTCTTAACCACCTAATTCAAAGTTTTTGTGCTTTTAAATCTTACTGGTCCATTTTAAAATGGCTCTTTTTGGATTTTACTCACCTTACAGTTTCATCTGTTTACTTTTTTCTTTTGTGGCTGAAACATCTTGTGTCCGAAACAAATTGACTTCTGTGAAAAATTCAATTTTCTAAAACCTTGTGAAGATGATAAAACTATATCTCAAGTAGATTTTCTTCTTAAATAAGCAAATATATTCTAATTGCCACTATATATAAAATTCAGGTTGCTTGGGTTATAACTCTTGTCAAGTAACATAGGCATCTTTTGCAATAAAGAGAAATGCTCAGTAATGTTCCTTTCACTCAGGTTATTATGACATCATTCTTTGAAGCTGCATATGAACCCTATCCTGAGAGGACCAGCAACATAGCTACACAAAAATATCTCCTGATATAGCTTATTTCATAAAACTCTTATCTGCCATTTTATTTCTTTGTAAATCAAGAGAGGCTGTGTTTGCAGTCTTTTAATTGTTGATATGAAAGAAAAAGTGTTAGGTTGTGTAGTACTTTCATGAAATTTCAGATATTTGAGAAAAAAAATCAGGATGTGAACAACCTGTATGTTTTGAGCACCTACTCTATCTCAGGCACTCTTTTAAATACTTCGGACATGTCAAATCTAACAGTTCTAGATCTGGACAAACTTGGAATTTAGATTTTAGTTCCACCACTTTCAAATTGTATAGTCAGAAGCATAAAATGTAATCTCCCTGTAGCTCTAGTTTTACCAGTCAGAATAACCTTACAGGGTTGTTCTGAAGATTTATTTATTTATTTATTTATTTATTTTTTTGTTCTGAAGATTTAAAAGGGATACATATCACCTGTCACTAGAGGACATACGTAAGAGCCACTTAAGAAATGGTAGGCATTATTATCTTTCTCAATCCTCACAATAACCCAGGGAGGTAGGAGTCATCATCTCACTTTGCTGATTAGGAAACTGAAGCTCAGGAGGCTAAGTAAAGGTCCCAAGCTCCTATCAGTGGTGAGACAGCTAGAATACACTCTGAATCCAAAGACAATTCTCTTTGCATGCTGCTATCTTAGATACATCCTATATTCAGGGAGCACCCTCCTATAGATTATTCAAGTTTATGACTTATTTAGATCGAAAAGTGAGTGAAAGAAACACTCTTGTTTCTTGTTACAGGTGCCTTCTGTAGCCAAGCCCATAAACTGGATATTGATCACCCTAAAACTATCCCATGGTACTGCAACTATCTTTGGAAGGGCTGTCTCCATGTTTTGTCTCTGAACACCTTGTGGACAGTGACTTCTCTTTGTATACCTGACACACAGTGTTTGATATTTAGTAGGTGCTCAATTAATGTGCTCAATTAATAAATGAATTAGACGGCATATGTATACAGGCCAGGGAAGGTGCCTGCAACAAGGAAGGCTATCTTAAGTCTTGTCTTCTCTCCTATTTAAGGGGTCTCCCCACTGAAGAGGAGACTTCTTTTATTGGCCCCAGAGAGGAACACTCTTCAAATTCTATTGTGTCTCTCTTCAAATTTTATTATGCTTTCTTATTTTCCACATAAGTAGCTTATAAAGGGCCTGCAGGTGGGTTTGAAACTAACCACTTGGAAGTTTTGTTTTCTAAATTCAGAAGTATGAATCATAGAGTTGGGATTTAAGTCTGAACTACAGATAAGGTAGGCATTACTATATGTCAATGCCTGTTGACTGTTTTAGAAACTGTTTTAGAAACAGGGACATTTTTAGAAAAAGTTGGAGAATCTCTCAACTATAAACTTTAGATTATGGGGCCTGGGAATCATGTGCTGATAGAATTTAGAAACCACTTTGCGTAAATAACCTTTTCTAGCCTTAGGATATAGACATCTATGCTCTCATTGTTCATATTTACTAGTATAAACAAACCTATGGTTATTTTTATTTTTTTGTATTGCATAGGACTCCTCAATCCAGAGTGGGCTATTGAACATTAGTTTGAATTGATGGAAAACTAATGTTAAGGAGCAACACACACTGCAGGAATTAATCTTGATTTTTGAAGCTGTACTGTGAAAAAGGAATGATTTATGTACCTTTCTTGGCCAGAGTCCCAGAGTATCCTTACGATAGAACCTGAAGCCCCATGGACTACCTGACATTACCAGTGTCTAATTAAGATTCAAAAATATTTCCATTTAAATAAATATATATCCAGGATTTAGACAAAGGATCTAAAAAAACTGAATAAGGTAGGTATTATTTTTTATTATTTCACTGTCACCCAAGGATATACTTAGCTGCGAATATTTGCAACAGTTTAATTTAGCATTATAGAAAAGACAGATGCAGCATAAGACTAGATTGCTCAAATGTTTCCTCTCAAAGTGTGCTGATTGCCTGACAGTGCACTTATTGTAGGAGTTCGGGACAAAGCAGAAAGGAGCTTATTATGAGTAAGATATTTCTTTGGAACTGTAAGCTTTATATTTTGAAAGTAATATAAATTTTATTTTCTATGCCACAGCTTAGCTGTATTCATAACAAAATAAAATTAATATAAAACATTTTATCTTACTTATAGTCCCCCAAATCTACTAAAAATTCAAGTCCCCACAAAGATGGACATAATTATCCTGGTTAGATGCCTTCTTGTGCTCTCTGCTCACTCTTACTTCTCCTAAGTTTGAAAAGCATGGTTTACTGGATGTGTGGTGTTCATTAGGAACTTCAAAGGAATATTCTATGGTGTTTTTAAGAGGTTCCATGGAAGAATGTGACAAGGGATATCCTCATACATTTTTTTAAGATTTTATTTATTTGGGAGAGGGAGAGGGAGAGGGAGATGGATAAGGAGAGGGAGAGGAGAGAGAGAGAGAGAGAGAGAGAGAGCAAGCGAGCAGGGGGAGCAACAGAGGGAGAGAGAGAAGCAGGCTCTCCGTTAAGTAGGGAGCCTTATGTGGGGCTTGATCACAGGATCCTGGGATCGTGACCTGAGCCAAAGGCAGATGCTTAACCAACTGAGCCATTCAGGCACCCCATCTCCATGTTTTTTGAAGAGACGATAAAAATAAATACCCTTCTATGCATATATTTTTAACATGGAATGGATAACATTGTAGATTGTAATTTGAGATGTTTGCAACTGCATTCCTAGGAATTCCTTAAGATTTGCCTTCAATCCAAGACTACAATTTAAGCTATCTCTCTGATATTTCTCATTTAACATCTGATTAGGCACCTTAATCCCCAAGATATTAAAATGCAATTTGGCCTAACAAGATGTATGCTTGATTTTCCTAAATCTCTGTCTGTGATATTACTAGAAATCCAGGTTCAGACCTGCAGGATCCTCTTTCATCTGCTCCCCTATGTTCAGTTAAGAACCCTGTCTGTGTTCAGGTAAGGACCAAATCCAAAAATCTTGACTCTGCCACATCCCTTCATTCCTTTCTTTTGCTACCACTTCATTTTTCTTTTCAGGATTAGTCATTTCCGATTTTGTATTTCAACTTCCTCATTCACCCTACTCCAATCTTTCCTACCTATTACTGCCACAGTCATCTTTCTAAATTCCAGATCAGAGCAAATCATTCCCACTAAAAAACAAACAGAGCATAATAGAACAGAAAGTTTTAGCAGCTTTTGGTAACAAATTAGGTAAAATTTCTTCCCTTGGAGTGCAAGCTCTTCACTATATGGTTTCTAAATTACTTCCTCCTTTTATCTATAGACCTCACATTTCAGTGAATTCTAATTTGCTTCTAGTTTCTTGAGTATGCCATACTTAAGTCAACCTCCATATCATATCCTCTTCCTTTAATTTCCACCTGCCATTCATTGCCTTGAGTTGCATATCATGTAAATATCTTTGAAGTCCAGTGTGGCTGTCTTTGAGGTGTTAGCTCCTTAATCCATTTATTATAGTGGTCTTTGCCCCAACTCAGATATATTCTTTGATAACTTTTTATTCAAGCACACTGGTCTAATTTTAATTTTAAATTATTCTTTACATAATAATTTATTGAATGCCTACTATTGTGAAAATTAGTAAAGGAATCCTCTTTCAAAATGGGGCAATCCATGAAGGGTGAACTCTCATGCACTACTACTCATCAAAATCTACATAACCAGTAGGAAAAAGAAAGATTTTCTCTCAACCTGGCAACAACAAGCTGCCTGCACATGAGTTAATAAGAAGCTGTCACCACTTCAAACTCTTTTTCCTCCCATAAACTTTTGTTCAAAACAACCCTTGCAACTTTCTCCTTTCCTCTATAAAAGGATGCTGTCCCACTTTGTTATCTGGACTTGCTTACTGCCATAGTTTGCCATAGTTTGCATGCACCAAATTGCAATTCTTCTGCTATTCCCAAAAAACTCATTTGCTGCTCAGTAATATTTCTTGTTTAATTTTTAAAGTTGACATTATATGGTGTCAGAAGTGGGATAAGAAGGCGATGAATCTTGATGAACTAACAACTCCAGGCATTGTGAATGGTAGCCACTTCAGCCTCTTGCATTATGAGTAATCTTTTTATTTTTGGCATGGTGAGCCTCTTGTCAGAGGCACGCTTCCTCCTTTTGGGTGAGCTCTCTGACTTTATTCTTGAAGGAATCAGCCTTTTGGTGACTACTTATTTGTTTGCCAAACCTTTGGTTTTAAAGTATGGGATCACAATCCTCTAAATTTTTCTCTAAGGATCTTCCTTCTGGGACCCTGGCCAATTTTATATTCAAAACTATGGCCCTTCTTCATGTGTGTTCTTAATCAAATGAACCAACTGAACCCAAGATAATTTGAACTCCTATGGCTACTATGAAGAACATTTTTTTTTTTCCCTGCAGAACCAAATTAGAAGACCACAGCTCTAAAATTAAACAGACTAAATAGGATGGCTATTTTAATTGGTACCTGGAGTCTTCCAAATGTATCCAAGACTCTAAAATCACTCTTTGCAAAATAAGGTTTCTAAATTAACCAAGACACATAAATAATTAAAAGTAGATAAAAGGGGCTCTGAGGCTACTTTTTCCCTTCCCTGTCCTAATGGTCTCCAGTACCAGCTTCTTCTTTCCCTTCTGCACCACCCTCACCTCCTCTATACCTTCTATACCCTCATCTACCAAACTATGGACCATAATTAAATAATTTATTAAACCCAGGGAGGAACCTCAAATGTTTTTATAAATGGATTACCTCCTGAAATTAGTGAATTAAAAAAACAACACAATATCTTTAAGTGTCTTCTCTTTTTGCATCTCTCTGTCTATTTATGAAAGACTATGTATGTATGTTATAGACATGGTATTTTTCTACTTCTGGGCGATATAACCAAAGCTAATTTATGAAATAAGCCCTATTCATTTGGCTTGAAAATGAAGCATTTATAAATTATCAGAAATATAATAGATACTAACTCAAATATTTTTCAGGTTCACATGATTTGGGAAAATATTTAATATAATAGCAAGTTTAAGGTTGTTTCAATTAAAATGTGTGTTTTTAGAGTTCTCAGCATTAAACATAAAACCTTCATTCTAGCTAGGTTTATTAAAAGTGTAGTAACTTCATGTTACTTCTTTTACAAAATTTGTGAGCAAGAAAATAGCTTAGGCTGGTGGCTAGTTGTCTAATGTCTCAAGTTTTTGTGGGTAATCTAAACATAATTGTTAACAATAAGTAAGTTAAAATAAATGTAAGTAGGATAAAGAGTCTTTAGGTAAAGTTTTGCCACATTAATAAAATGATGGATATTCACTGAACATATATATATAATTTCTAAATAAGATAGAAAATGGACATCTTGGGATCCCTGGGTGGCACAGCGGTTTAGCGCCTGCCTTTGGCCCAGGGCGCGATCCTGGAGACCCGGGATCAAATCCCACGTCGGGCTCCCGGTGCATGGAGCCTGCTTCTCCCTCTGCCTATGTCTTTGCCTCTCTCTCTCTCTCTCTCTCTCTCTCTCTTTCTCTCTCTCTCTCTGTGTGTGACTATCATAAATAAATAAAAATTTTTAAAAAATTAAAAAAAAAAAAGAAAATGGACATCTTAATTGACATAGGTTTATCCATTTCTGGCTTCTTTTTACAGGGAAACAAAAGATACTTGGGTCTATTAATGAACATGTTTTGCATCACATTGAAAAATTATACTTTGATAGAGTATATGTCTCTAGAAATTATGAAATGTACTCATGAAATTGCCAACCTAAAAAAAATGCTAATCTAAAAGACAGTTCATAATAGCATACTTAGTTTTCATTAAAAATTAAGGTTTTTAAGGGTTAAGAATTCTAATTAAGGTTTATAAGTGTAAACAATTCTAATTAACATATATAATTAAAGCTGGTAGAAATAATAAGGGAAATAGCTCTGTATACAAGGAAAGTAAGGTATGTTTTTTGCTTAGAAAAGGTACAGGGTAGGGATCCCTGGGTGGCGCAGTGGTTTGGCGCCTGCCTTTGGCCCAGGGCGCGATCCTGGAGACCCGGGATTGAATCCCACGTCGGGCTCCCGGTGCCTGGAGCCTGCTTCTCCCTCTGCCTGTGTCTCTGCCTCTCTCTCTCTCTCTCTGTGACTATCATAAATAAATAAAAAAAAAAAAAAAAAAAAGGTACAGGGTAAAAAAAAAAAGTATGAAGTATGGAGATATATTTCTTTGAGGCAGATAGAAAGGATAGACTAAGATGGACATAAAAAGTTTTAGAAGGTCTGTGAAAAAATAATCTTGATAAAACTTTTAATATGATCCAGCTAAATAAATTTGTTATAGCGGTTTAAAAATAAGTTTTATTATTAATAGTGTATTTATGTAAAATTGAACCATAATTTTCCTTTTATCTGCTAAGAGGACAATTTTTTCTTGGACTATTGGTCTGCTTTTGATAATAGACTGTAAAAAGTTTCCTTTATACTTTAATCTGGCTTTTAAAAAAAAAGGATTCTATGTTTTTTTAAAATAATTTTCTGTATTTGCTGTCTTTAACAGGTCTCTGATTATGTAAGTTTTAACTAAGATCTATGTATCTTTCTGTATTTGCTTTTTAACAACTTCTATTGTTACCATGGTTAAATGGATAGCTAAGTATTATTTCATAATCCTATTTGACCCATGATACTATTTGACCAAATGTTCTAAAATCTTTTGATATTTTGGACAAATTTCCCCAAATCCAATTCTAAATAGTCTTTTTGACCTTGAACTAACTTTGGGTTTTCTAGAAAGTTTCTAAAACATCACAATAGATTTGTTCTTTCTCCTTATAAAAAGAGAGATGCTAAGCCCTTTAGGGTTATTCAATATGTTAAATTACATGAGAAGCATTTTCAAATAAGTGAAAATAAACCATCTAAGGTTTTGTTATGCAGGTGAATGTTTTTAACATAAATATTTTAGAAATTATGTGAAGTTCCTGGAAATCTGGTGTCTTGGTAAAATGCTATTGGCCATGATTCCAATTATTATCTTAAAACATATGGAAAACCAAATTTTCTTGTCAACTCCATCATAATGAACTTGCATCATATCTTTAATAATGGACATTTTAAGTCTTTTCATTTATAGGGAGTAGTGTTTTTATTCAGATACTTTTACAAAATGTACCTACAGAAGTGATTTGTTTTCAAAGAGATTCATGGAAAGAACTCAGAAAAAAGTGCCAGTTTATGATAACTTTGAGACCATAAAATTAAACTGGGTAAAAATTTCCAGAACTAATGTAAAAACTAGATTCAAGCAGAACAAGAATAACATGGCATTGAATGAATGGAGTAAGATGATTATAATTTTTATGACTCCTAGTTTTCAAATATTACTAGTCCTTCACTGTTTTGCTTGCTACATTAAAAGGACCCCCTTTTCTCCTCTCTTTAAAGCTATCTATGAAATACAGCACTTTGGTAAAATATAACTTTGTAAACAGTGATGAAATATTTACTTTTTCTCCCTACCTGATCCTTCCAGAATTTGGAAACTCTTGAGTACTTTTTCACATGGCAATATAGTTGGTTATTTGCATAAATTCAATGAGAATCTGTTTTCCTTGTAATAATAAATAGAAATATTGGCTACTTTACCAAGGCTCTGATTGGATTATTTTCAGAGAGATGTACACAGACTCAGATTTTACAGGACAGTTTTTAAGGAACTAAGGCTACTTTATGGAGCCAATACAGCTCCTCAGAAAAATCAAATTGGCACCTTGCTTACAAAGTTCTAGAAAAGCAGTTTTGAAAAGTGCTTATATGGTGAATTACTACTCTTGCTACACTTGAGGCAGGCCAAGTTTAATGCACACAAATTAGATATACTGTGATTATCTTTGGTAAAAATCAGGGTAAGTATAGAGAGAAAATTTATGTTTGTACCTTCGTCTGTATTATATTCTAATCCTGTTAATAAACTGTAATAGATCCCAAATTATTCTGGTTTCCTCAAGTATCTGCCTACCATACTCCCAACTAATGTTTCCATTTCTTCCCCCATGCTTCTGATTTGGAACAAAGACTGCCCTTGAACTTCTTTGAAAGGAACTATACCAGGTCCTCCTCATTACCCAAATGATAGCCAGGCTTTGGGGGCTTGAATCTTGGACATACATTCCACAGCTAAAGATGGCTGCACCTAACATCTGGTCTTCCAAACCCTGGAGATTTTTCAATCAAATGGATAAGAAAGAGAAGTAGTTGACATTAAGGCAGATTGCTTCCACTCAAGACACCACATCAAGACTTTATATTTCAAATATTAAAGTCTGTCTTTTCCCCCTTATTGCCTTTATCTTGGCATTCTCCTGGAAAAATAAAGTCATCACCTGTATCTCCCAGACCATTGCTAAGGGGGATAATCTCTGGAATTTAGAACATTATTTTTTCAGGCAAAGAGAAAACCTGACTGATTCCTACCTCTGATGTATTTAGCTGATTACTTTCAGGTCTGGGTTCTTCATGTAGGATCTTATACAAACTAGATTTATTTTTTAAAAATCTTATTTATTTAAGAGATAGAGAGAGAGAACACAAGCAAGAAGAGGGAGAGGGACAAGCAGACTCCCCATTGAGCATGGATCCTGATGTGGGGCTTGATCTCATGGCCTGAGATCATGATCTGAGCCAAGCCAAAATCAAAGAGTCAGACACTTAACCAACTGAGCCACCCAGGTCCCTCCACAAACTAGATTTATTATTATGCTTCTCTTTTTGTGTTGTACAATACTTTAAAAATTTTGTGCTTGTTGCCTGTCAAACCCTTGCAGAAATAACCTATCCAAGAGGATGATGCTGGTCAATGTTTCAAGATGATCTCTAAAGCTTATAGCTTTGATAAGAGGTAGTCCATAAGTGGGAAATGCTTGAGAGCTCTCTATTCTATTCCTTGTTACTCATATGTGGCCTTAAACAGTTTCCAATAACCATGCTCTTTCCTTCCACAGTGGGACATGACAACCAGGAAAGGTCCTTCCTGGCACCAAGGGACAAAATCACTAAATACAGAAAACTGATTCTTGATTGGCAATGCTTTAAAAAAATGTTTAAAATAGTACCTCACAACTTCCTCTTTTCCTTCCAGGCTTGCATATCTGCAATTGCAATTCCCAAATAAACTCATTTGCTACATGATAACCTTGGTTTATAATTTAATTTTTAAGGTTGACACTATATATTAGATCTCTGCTTGGAGCTGAGAATGCAAGTCTAGTAAGGAATTTGGTCACAGAATAAAGGAATATCAGTATTTTCTGTATACTTTCCTGAAAGTAAGAATTGATGTTATATCATTTTGACTAGTCAACACTTTGCTCTATTTATTGCTAAAAATGCAATGTTTTCTTGGAGATTGGCAACATGAAAGAACTTTTCCCCAGGTATAACATTTACCAGCCCATTTTTTATGTATATACAAAGTTGAGAGAATATTGTTATTGTGTATAGATTCCGGGGAGTGTATATGGTCTAAAGGGAAGCTATCTTCAGGAGCCCAGGATAGAAATCTGCTTGTAAATGGCAAAATGCCTATGTTGGCCACTGTGTGGTAAAGCTGATGGGGTGGGAATTGGGGGACTAGCAAGTAGTTTGAGATAAACAAAATTTATCCAGCATGAATTAAAGTGGAAGGAGGCAACTCAGGCTCTTTGTCAAGGACCATCCACAAAGTACAAATATACCATATTAAAATTTATCAGCATTTGCATCTTGCAGTAATTTTTCTGAATACCATCTATGAGATATCTGCCACATAACTACGGTTGCACACAGACTAAGGAGAGTGGTACTAAAAAGTCTGCCAAGAAAATGCAATATCTCAAAGTGTCCTCCCACCTCCCAATTTTACACATCTAGCAATCATGCAATAGCCATAGTAATTAAAGAGCTAACTAACTACGCAGGGCTGTTGAGTTTTGACATCTTTCCATTACCAGTAAATGTTTTGATAATACCATGGTTATATGTTGGGATACTAAGCATCAGGAAAAAAGCATCCGATTAAGGAATATGGTACCAGTTGCCATAGGGAATATATGAAAAGGAATAGTTTTTCTAATGCTCCAAGTGATCCAATATGATTAGATTTCTTTTCAGAACTTATGATTATATAGCTTTGATTGGTTCCCTTGAAGCTTAATTTTACATTTAGGTTTTTACTATATTTTGTCAATGATGCCCCATGGATTAATTTCCACCTTCTTTCCTTTGTATTAACATAACTTATTGCTTTCAGGACAAAAAGAAATGTATACACAATGATCCTCTACTTTGGGTTACCTAAAGAATAGAAAAAAAATTATTTGTCCCCTAAAAGGCAATAAAAAAAAATGAAAAAAAGATTTCTGAATGTTTTTTTCTTTGTACCCTAAAATTTAGGATAGAATGAAGTTTTTATCCTAGGCCACAGGTTGCTACAACTGAGATGCATCAGTAGGAAATTTTGCCACATAATCATTGAGGTCAGATTCATCATTATTTTGTTTCTTGTTTGAAAGCTTACTAAAAATGACCAAATCTCTTTGGACCCTTTTCAGGGTAAAACTAGAGCTTGTTCACCATTGTAGTAAATAAAAACAGTTAAGTCTCACTTTTGGTACCTGATATATATTGCTGAGCTATAAGATTCATCTACATTCACAAAGTGATTGATTTAGGAGTTTCCATATTCTGAAAGGCTTCCATAATTTTAGGAATATCAGCTAAGATTCCCAAGTTCTATGTAAGCATCACAACAGTACAAATATGCTAGAGAAATTTATAATGTATTATATCCAATTATGTCAGCAGGCTATGAATCATATCCAATTATCAAGATGCATAAGTGCCTTTTATGTGACGCTCAAACATCATTAATTTTGTGCTTAGCATAAGCTGCTCAAATGGTATGATTTCAGTAATTTCTAGCATCGATATTACAACATCAATATAAATTCAATGCAAATTGGAAAATGAACATCTTCATCTTGTTTATATCTGTGAAAAGGCATTTACTGAACACAGGAGCACACTGAACCAACACTTACTATTGGAAAAAAGAATCTAGAATGTATCACAGAGAACCTAATAATAGGTAGGAATCAGTATATAAGGCAAGTCCCAGAGAAAGCCTAGCTAATCAGCTAAAGCATTCTCACTCTCTTCAGGTAGTCACTCAAGTAAAACCAATATAATTGTTATAAATGTGAGAAATGAAGCAACCAACATTCTTACCTCACAACAAACTGAATTAATCAAATCCAACTCTCACCATAAATTGCTCATTTGTCTTAATATTTATAAAATGACTTCCTTGTCTAGAATACCTCAGTTTGGCATATATCTAAGTCAATTAGAAGTTAAAATTTTTTTTCTACACCTAGTTTTATAGTATGGCTTTTAATTAAAAATGTTTCACTTCTCACTTAATTTTTAAAATGTAGAGCTCAAAAAAAATAAATAAAATGTAGAGCTCCTACATACTACAGAGTAATATTTTCAAGTAATTATATGTCAATTTTGAATTCAAGCAATTAAAATTATTTTAAAAATCCATAGAAACTTACCTCAAAGTCAAGGTCTGAATATCGTGATTTTCTTCTCTGTTAGATTTTTTAAAAGGAGAAAAACCAATATAAAGTTATGTTAAGTCATTCAAATAAAATGAAAATTATTATCTTCAATAAAATGAACTGCATCGTTGATTTACAAGTATTTCCTTCACATAAGAATATGTCAAAATTTTTATGATAAAAATCATTTAGTTATCTCAAAATTTCCCACCAGTCTATCTCCAGTCTGCATTTCTACCAAAATTTCTCTGGCATTCTGTTTGAGTCCTAAAGTTCTGTATCTCTCAACCACAGATTTTTTGGTATTTTATCATTTTCCATGATCGGAAAATCCTAATTTCTGGTTCTTAGAAACTGAAGTATCTATTCTAATTTAGTAAATAATAATAATAATAATAATAATAATAATAATAGTCCACACCCTAGTGAAACATGAATGCAGATGTCAATATCTCAATGTTCATCTGTGGCTTCTCTGTTAATCAGCTCCTGGATCTAGTTATAGATCAGTATGTAGACAATAAGCCTGATAAAATCAGGAAAAATTACTTAAATGAAATTAGTGTGATTCTATAAATATTAGTGTAGGAAAGGTACACTTAACATGTGCTAATAGGGATTTGGTATTGAAGGAGATATCCGGTAGATATAGAAAATGTCCTCTAAATTTTTAGAGAACAAAAGCAAGTTTCCCATGTGAGGTTTGTTTTGTTTTAATTTGGATTTTTTTGGAGGAAGTGGGGGTAAAACAAAAAATAAACATTAGAAACAAGTAATATTTAGGCAGTCGAATATGTAATCCTAAAGACAAACTTTTTTTTTCTTTCTCTTCTCCTATCCCAGTAGCTACCTTAAGTTCAATAACCTAACAGGGAATCCTATCCATGATAGTTGATTCTTGTAACTGCTAAATACTAGAGACAGACAGGCAGAAATACCATTTATTGAAAAACATGTCAACATTTTTGTAGATAAAGTTACAATGTCACTGTAGAACCAGAGCCTCCCTATGCAACCAACTCCCCCGAAGCATGCTTTACTAGACAGAAGGGGATATATTCTAAAAGAAAGATTTTGTTTAAAAAACAATCTATAAATTTTGAAATTATTTGATTTTGGTGGAGCTGGATCACAGAGTCCAGTCTTCAAGTATGATCAAGGAGAGCATTGAGGAAATTGCTTTATTAAATGGAAATAGCCCGTTTATATCACTTTGATCTTGTCTCTAGTATCATGGTAGCCTAGCCCTGGTGACATATTGGAAGGAGACAAGTGTATAGGAAGGCATTTCACCCAGGCCTCCTTTGCCATCTCCCGCCACTATTTTTATCTAACTGTATTGTATAAAAATCAGGCTTCAATGTAGTGCATCACTCTTTGCTGCGATATGCTATACTGAATGTCAGTGTTTCCATTCTGCTCTTGAATGCTTTGCCTTCTTGGCACTGTGACTCAGCAGGATATTTTGTAAGTATATGTTAAGCAAAATTCTTTTCTTAATACAGCAAAATGCAAGAATGGGAACAGTTTTAAGCAATCATTAGAGAAGATTAATCATGAGCTTTGAATTCCATTTAAAAATTAGTGAGATCTTATGAAAAACTTTCAGCTAGCCAGCAGAGTAAGAGGCCCTTCTGCTGCATGCATTGAGGGGTCCTATGCCAAAGGTCATAAGAACCGTATGTTGCTCTGTTTCCAAATGTACAGCTGTGTAGCCTAAGAACTGGGAATGCTGATGGACGCATGTCACTAAAGGTTCCATATTTTAGGAACAAGAAAAAAGATGGAAACCTAGAAGAACAGCAGAAAGAGGTTCCTCTTCTGATAGCTGATGTCACCTATGCACCTACACTGATATAAAATATGAAAAAAATGGATATACTCCTACAAATAGATTTCCTTCCCTTCTAAGTCCTATAAAATTTAAATTCTAACATAAAGCTATAGCATAACTAGCAGCATTGAAGGATTAGACTAAGAAATAAACAAATGAAAGATTTCAGTCAAAAGAGCTTAAAGATGATGGTGGTGGGGATGAGCAGTGAAGATTTAAAAATTAGAGAATGGGAAAAATATGGCAGTTTGTCCTATTATTTTGTATACCCATAATACCGGCCAAGTATGACCCATAATACTGACCAAGTGTATCAACCTTTCATAGTTTATAAAGTACTTTAACATTTGTACTAACTACCCTGTGGGATGGTCAGGAAAGTACTTTTTATACCTATTCCATGAATTAGGAACAATGAGGACCAGAATAGTTAAAATAACCTGTTTACTTCACCTGGGTAGTAAGCAAATGAGTTGGGATTCACACTCAGATCTTCTGACTCCAAACCTTGTGTTTTATCCACTGTCTCTCACTACTAGCTCAGGGGTAAGAGTGGCAATATTTTATAGCCAAGATGCCTGTGATATTTTTGCTGATTGTTACTAGAAATGTTACCAGCGATTTAGCAAGAATAATATTTGAGGACCCAGTCAACCCAAGAGGACAGAGATGTCTTCTAGCCATAAAGTAAGGTCAGGCAGATTAACTTTTATTCATCAATTATATTTTAAAAGAGAAAAAAAAATCAATATGATACTTATTTGATATAAAAATCTAATGGCAATATAAAAGAATTTGTGTTGACTACAACAACTTAAAAACCATTCAAACATGAGATACTTATGAGCAATGATACAATAACAAATAGGAGCCAACCTGTACCTCCATGATGTATCTTCCATTGCAAAATCTAGTTTCTCTTAAAGAGATATCTGGCACTGGGAAATCATGGTGTAATGCAAGAACCAGAGTGTTCAATTTTATCATCCTTGGTATACAGTGCAGTATGTTGGAAAGTCTTTCAAAGCACTTAAAGTTTGTGGAAACTGTGACTGACTTATGTGTTTATTCAAATGTCCCTCTGAGTTTTCTGGGAAGTTACTGTAAGGTATAAAACTGGTTAGAAAAAGCGGTTATATGTTTAAAAAATGAGATTCTATCAATAAAAATAAGTCATAACAATTTTTCTGATTAAGTTGATAACTGAAGAACTGCTACATATAAATTTAAAATAAGCCAGGGTGGTATTAAAATATTTCATGAAGATATGAATCCCTCTGTCTATACATCCCCAACTTCTCAAATAACTTGATACAAAAATAAAAATAAACCTTTTTGTCATAGTGGGTGATAAAAAGAAATCTTTTCAGTTCTTCTATGTGGTTTCCTTTTCCTAATTTTCCATTTAGAATTCACCCTAACTTGTATTCTATCCTCAACACTCTATTAAAATTCTTGTCAAGGTCTCTGATGAGCTCCATCTGGTCAATTCCCAGGGTCAACTTTCTGTCCTTATCTTACTGGATTGTCAGAGGCTTTTGAAATTTAATCATTTCCTCAAGAAAGCACATGATCTTAGCTTTTCTTTATCCCCCTCCTGTTTGCTGTAGCTCATTCTGAAGTGTCGTTTGGTGGCTCTTCCTTATCTTACTGTCTTCTAAGTGTTGAGTTCCTGAATTATCTTTTTTTCCTCTTGTCTCCTGGATGATAGCATTCATTCCATGGTGGTAAATATCATCTTTTAAGTTCCAAACACTCTTTTCTTCTTCATTACAGTCTTCCCCATTACAGAAAATGTCATATATCTAGTTGGTCAAATCAGACTTAGACATTTCATTCCCCCCATCTCTCACCCTGCACATCAAATCCACCAGCAATTGGTATCTATTCACCTCTGAAATCTCTCTTGATCCACCTATTCTTGTCCATTTTCACTTTCACCTCTACAATCAAAGACAGTCTCCTATTCTGTCTGGATAACTTTGGTAGCTCCCTAACTGTCCTCCAACTTTCTGCTCTATCCCCTCTCCTAGTACCACTGGATTCTGATCCTTTCCCCCAAACCATCAAAGGGATGGATGTATAGATGGATGGATGGGTGGAGAAATGATCCTGACAATCTTTCACTTAATAGTCCTTGTTTACTTCAGTTGTTTTACAAGGCTCTCCAAAATCTGGTTTCTTCATCCTATGGCTGACAATCTCTTAAGGAGCTCACCAATTGTTACACAGGACTTCTAATCCTGTGAAAATATTCCAAACTCTTTTCTATCTCTGTATTGTAGTTTCTTTTGCCTAAGACATCCCCTCATCCTCCAGATAGGTCCTCATAAGCCGTGTTCCTTCTTAACTTTACCCCATAGAGCACTTCAAGAGGCTCAGACCACCTTATCAAGTCTCTCCCTCACATTCCATGGTCCTTACCCAGTCTAATACACTCTTAGATTACTCATTTGTTACCAATTAATTCTATATGTTTTCCATAGGGTTTATTCACCACAGGGATAGGATCCACATCTGTCTTGATCACTTTTTATATCTTCAGCATCTACCAAAGGGCCTGGCACAATAATTCACAAAATTATTGATGAATAATTGAAGAAGGTACACTACAACAGCTAAACAAGTCCAAAATAATGACTTACTTCTTGTTTTTGTTTTTTGTTGTTTTTCTCATTCTTTGGGAGAATATAGATAAGTAGGCAAACTAAATACACAAAGAAAACCATTACGAATGAATTGACAGCCAAAAGGATCAAGACAACTGAGGGGAATGCAGGCTTATCACTAATGGAAGTTTAAAAAAAAAAAAAAGGGGGAAATTTAAGAGTAAGGAAATGCACAAGAGCATGAGGCTATACAGAGGAATGCTTAGCAACTTTATGCATTGAGGCATCTCTCCATATCTAAATCCTCTAGAATGATGAATAGTTTCTCAAAGGGAATAATTCATTGTTTGTGTCACTTCAAATTAAACTGGACCAAACACTAGAAAACTTGCTGCAAGGAATAAATTGCAGTGACTAACAAATGGCAGTATGATATGACTGCCATTAAAAGTTTTATTACAGAGTGAACAATGAACACACTCAAAGAGAAAGCTTTGATACTAAATCCATTCAAAATATCTGTGAAAATAAAACCTGAGGATAATTAATTTTGAAAAATGACTTATTGCAGCTAATTTTGTTTGCATGCTTGCATAAAAGACAAAATTGTCAAATCTAGGAGCAAAAACAAAACACCAAAGAAGAGCAAGCCCTCCTTTCACCACAGCTATGTGAGAAAAAAATGTAAAAAAAGAAAAAGTGACTTCTGCACAATGATCAGTTCTATAATGGTTCCTGTGAGAGTCTCCAAGCTCCAAGTGAGGCTATAATATTTTGTCTAAAGCCCTAAATACTGATTTAGCAGTACAGCATTCAAGCTTCTTTACAGAAATTCAGGATATAATGGTAATGAAATAATAACAACACAAAGTTACATCTAAAGTGCTTTTTATAATTCTCAAAGGGTTTTCACATACATTATCTAATTTGATCCTCACCAGAGCTTTATGTGAGGTAACTGTGATGTGACATTATAGCTAACATGTTTTACCTTTAAAAACCATTATGGTGAGAGTTCTATAATTCATGTATAGAAAACTGGAGTATAAAAATAAAGCCTAGAATGGTGTCCCTTTCTATCCATTTACAAATTGAGGGAGACTTATCTGACAATGTTTTCAGATATATAGTTAAATTTATACTGAAAGGGTCAGAAAAGCTAGAGTAGCAAAACTTTCTGCTCTTGATAAAACCATTTTGTAATCTACTATCTAACTCTGACTAGTCATTAAGGGTTTCTGCATAAGGAAGTAAAATTAAGACACAATTTGTCAGGAGAATAAGAGGAACCACTTAACATATTTACCTCTAAGCAAACTGTTTCATAAGAATTCTAGTGATAGTGAAGCTGAGAAGCCACATACAGGATTGCCAAGGTAACCTAGAGATTAGCAGAAGTTAACTATCCCCCCAGGCTGGACAAAGGAACAGGGCATTGTGACTTAAGCCCAGAGGCACCTGGGCAAAGCTGGAAGCATTAAGGAACTGTCACTAAAGAAACACAAAATGGTATCCAAAGCAGAATGTGCAGGGGAGAAATATCCAGGGATATTCTGGGATATCCCAGAAGTACAGGAACCTGCATCAACCTTGAGTGACACAGGGGGAAAAGGTGCAGAATGGGCCATGTGCCAAACAGGCCCAGGACTTGCATACAAACTGGGAAGATTTTTGAGTGAGGAAATGTTTATTATTTAAATATAACAGCTACAGGCTTTAGAATAAATGCCACTGTTCCAAAGGTTCAAAGCAAATACTGACCCATTTTCTTATAATATCTAGAATTTTTCAAAGAATAAATAGAACCACAATCCAAAATTGAAACTGTTTCATAGTCCTCAAAACGACCTGAGAACTATGATACCTCAATATTTTCCCTACCTGCTCCATAGCACCTAGTGGTTACTTGCTTTATATACACACCAAATATCAACACATTTTTTTTCATTAATTGAAGGTGCATGACTTAAGTGCTGACAGTTTTATTATTCAGTTTTAAAATATTTTTAAAATATTTATTTATTTATTTTGGAGGGGGCAAAGGAGAGGGAGAGAAAATCTCAAGCCGACTCCATGCTGAGCAAGGAGCCCGATGTGGGGCTAGATCCCATGACCTGCAAGATTATGACCTGAGCCAAACTCAAGAGTCAGACACTTAACTGACTAAGCCACCCAGGCACCCCTGACAGTTCTATTCTTAACCTTTTAAGCACTTAGAGGATATTGAGGGCTGGAGCCATTGTGAGGATTTCTATCATATTAAAATTGCAATTATCCTATTGTTGTGGAAACTGAATCTTTCAGAAACTAAAATTTTCAGAATTGCTCATCAAGCCCATTCTGAGAATGGATACAGTTTGGAAGATGGAAGATAACACATTATAAGAAAAAGAAAACGAAGAAAAAAAGAAGATAATATTAGGCAGGGAGAAAATCTGGATAAGCTGTTATGCCAAGAAACTTTGTGCATTCATCAAACTTTTTTATACTCAATAACTGGAGGTTAGCTAAACAAACTCCCCTGGAGCCTAGAACCTTTTCTTCTGGCACTGCTTTCAGGATTGGGGAGCCTCCCTCCTTCTTCGTTGCCTCCCACTTATATGAATAAGTACTACACGCTTACCCACTCTGGCTTTCGTTTTTTCTCCCTCAAACTTTGGTTTTTCTTGCCTTCTCTCTTCCTTATGCCTACCACATTCTGTGCTACAAACTGGTAGCTTTTATCTTCTTTTCCTTCTCTCCCCAACTCCACCTCCCACCATGGCAATTTGTGAATACCCACTTCTCTGGAAGAAACTTCCTGAATTAACATGAACATCGCTTTTATTCTATTCTTGAAAGGATCCAGATGCACCTGGGCATCCTTTGCTGCTGCAGCTTCCCGGGCTGGATGTTCCTGTGGTTTTGAACTTTCTTCTTGCTCAGAGTGGAAAATGACTCAAATTATTCTATGGCTTGGGCCTCATGTCAAATACATATTCACCCACTTGTGTCTCTTCACGTTGTCTTCTAAGACTCCAGGCACCTCCTGGCTACTGTTGATCCTCTCTTTATGTAGATACTCACTCCAGTCATCTTGTGGCTTTTTCTCTGATGTCAGGATGTCATCTTCCCCACTGGCTGGCCCTGCAGATACAGTCTAGCAGAGTTGATAACTCCATTTGACAATGCGTCCCCCTGGTCATAAGGAAAGCTGCACCATCGACTTCATCTTCATGGGTCACAGTTCTATCTCCAAAATCTGCTAGTTGTGATACCTATATTTTATCCATTTTGTGTCTTTATTCACCATAAGACCATGTGTCTGTCAAGGGTTAAAACTAACTTTTAAGTTGCTCTCCTGCTAATGTCCAGACACATTACTGTCTCTTTTAGACAGCATAAAATTGATCAGGACAGAAAGATTCTTTTCCTGGATGTACTATGCAGTTGCTCTGTAACCTTGAATAAATTACTTTACTTCAAGGATTATAACAACTTATCCATTGCACAGAGGTGTTGTGAAGATTAATTAATTCATGCTTTTAAGGTGATTTGAGGATCTGCTAATGAAAAATGCTATATAAATGCTAATTTTTATTATTAATTCCCACATCTACATATTTTCTTTCAGCTGTCTCCTAAAATGGTCACCATAAGCAATTACTATTGAACTTTTTTAAAGAATGAAAATGAGGAACCGAATTTTCATTCTGAATCCTGAATTTTCTTCCTTTTCAAGATGTAAGCCTTGTGATCTCTAAGTTATTTAAATGCAGATCTTTTGGCTGAATCACAGTTATATATGATGCTTATACTTAATAATAAGGATATGGAGATTTGGAAAATTGCAAACTGAACAGAGGAACACTTGGAAATTTAGTCTATTGTTCAAGTACACACAACCTATACAATATCAAACCCAGAAAGGATTTTAGGCTTTTAGATGTAAAGCATTTTTATATTAAGTAAGATATTTTAATGCAATTTTATTCTAACCCCGTTAGCACATTTTAAAGAGTCATTCTATAGAGAAGACTCACATGGTCATTATGATTTTCAAGTAGTACATCAGAATTATGATTACTTATGATGTTATATTATTATACTCACAACTCAGTGAAAATCCTTTTGAAACGTTTGTGATTTTGCATAAATATGTAGTTTGTACTTATGTGGCCATACTGTAATAGACCTCCTAGTCTCTGGGATACACAACTTAGAAAAAGAGAAATAGTAGTTATTCTGCTAATTCAGAAGGACAGGACACTTTTTTCTAGTGGTAGTGAGAGTTCCTGCCATTCTAGAATTAACTTGGCCTCACTGTCTCATGCTTTTGGTTCTGAGAGATCATTAATCTCAGAAACCCTCTTCTGTTTAAGATTGATCTAGATCTAGGGATTTATTCTAGATCCCATCTACTTTCCCATTTTTCCCATCTAGAAGTTTCTTGATCCAGTTGGGAAAAAAAGTCACAATCACACTACTCACCAAATTGCTCTAGCCTTACCAGATCTCTCTTCATGTTGACCTAGTAGAAGGAATGGGTTTGTGGGGAGAAAGGAGGGACAACTGCCTCTGGGCACTTTTGAACACTAGAACATATAATGATCAGCATATTTCCGATGGAAAGGGTAAGCAACCAGTTATAGTGTCTTTCTCACATAGTGTCTTATGAAATGATCTATCATATTAAAACAATTCACAATACACACAAAAGAGTGCACGTATTGCATTGTATACTAAAGACACCTTGTAATATATCAGCAGTAGGTTTACAGCAAAATTTCAAGGTACAAGATATAAAAGTCACATACAAAACAGTAACATAATATGTGGAAATAAAAAAATAAGACACATTCCTTAGATCTTACTTGATTGATTGTAATTTAATATGAATGATATTGACAACTGTTGACTACTGTGTACTTCACTTTATGAGTAGAAAAGAACTGAAGGGACTTTGCTTTTATAGAAAAGTCATGTGGTCGGACCTCAGAGTCCTGACTCTTAATCGATCAATGTTCATTTCTCCTAAGAGTTCACAATTTAAGATAAAAAATTTTAGTGGTCGTAATTATGCAAGGGCTGAGAGCAAAACATTTTCTCTGAAAGATATTGATCTAACATAAAAATAGAGTTGAAAATCAGAGTAATGGAAGACTCCACAGAAACATTCCATTTTTTTTTTTAATGGATGCCTTCACACAGAAGATCCAGATTTGGGCTTAAAATGTAATACCATCCAGGAGCTATTTTAGCCACCAAAATATTATCTATGGTACCTGAGAAACATCAGGAGGACCTTCTATATTTCATCTTTATGAGTGCTCTACTTGGTTCCCATTTGAAAGAATTATGACTGATATCCTTTTAAATATAGAGGGCTCCTTTTTCAAAACATGATCTTGAAAAAGAGCATTCTGATGTACCACTGGAAAAAAAAGTATGTCTTGAATATTAATCCCAACATGCGAAAAATTTTTGGATGATACATAACTGCAAAGAGTCACTCTTCTTCCTCAGTGCCATATGAGTCAATCTTAAATATGAAATATTTCAAATATCAAGAAAAGGTTTATTCTATTGCTTACCTCTAATGAACTCATTGATATCGTTGACCCAGTTTCACTTCTTGATAGTCCTGCATTATCATCCAACTCAGAGGCCATGAAATTCTTCACAGCTGTGCGAGGCTCAAAGGGCAAATTCTGCATATGTTCCTGGGGTGCAAGGTGTTGATCTAAGTTCATATTGAACTGGTCCATGACAGGTGGATTCATGTTGAATTCTGGATTCACTTTGTAGTGCAATAGCCTTTCATGTGGCAAGGTTTCCATACCAATATTCATTTTGCTTTCCTCTTTCATTGATGGCTGGGTGTTTACAGAACTTCTGGGCATCACGATATAGTCACTTTCCATCATTCTTTCTTGAGGATGGACTATGTCCATATCAGCTCCTCTCAAATTGTCATCTGTACATAAGTACACAGTTCTTCGCAATTCACTGTTTTCTTTTTTCAAACACTGATTGCCCAGCTCATTCATACTCATGGGCATATGCATACCCGTGGGTTGCTGGATAATGACTTTGGAAATGACGTTTCCAGGCAGTGTGGAATAGCTAAGCCCTTCAGGATTTGTTCCCTTTTCTTCTTCATCATCATTTAGAGAAATCCTAGAGAGTGTTCCTGTTATTGTTGCTGCTCGGCAAGGACCAATATCCTTATGAAGAACTGTAAATTAGGATATACAAATTCATAAAAGAAAGTTAATGTGTTTTTATTTTTTCACTACTGCATTTTGCCATCTTTCTATGAAACAATTTCCTGAAAAAGTTAAAAATAATATTTAAAACATTATATGTCTATTGTTTGTATCTGGCTCAGATTACTCAATCACTCTTTATTGATTCTGACATGCCTTCATAGATCTCAGGTAGTTCATAGCTAAAACATATCTGAAAGTTGACTAATGGACTTCCAAAAGTCTCAATACTATATGCATAGCTTTCCAGAGGAAAGACAGATACCAGAGAAGTTTCACCATCAAGCTATTGCAAAGAGTTTAATGAAATCATGGATATATTTCACATGAATTTGACTTTCTCTCAAAGACTTTTCCCCTAAAGAATTCTACAAGTTCTATTCATTAAAATACTTCTTGAAAGAGGTAATCAATGAGAATTTCATCCTACTGCATTAGAAATTCCTCCAAAATTATGCATGTTGAAAATTAATGAGCATTTATCAGTGAAGTCCATATGGTCAAGGTAGATACAGGGTTCAAAAGTATTTACCATCTTCAGTTCCATGTGGGGAAAAAAAAAAGAATTTCTTTACAAGATCAATCCATATGCTCGAATGCCCTCGAGGGGGTATTAAAATTGCCACTGATTTTAAGCAGGAAAAAACTGTATGAGCTTCTGAAAACTCTATCCAATTTAAAGCTTGAAAAATAATGACTTAGAAAAATTCAAAATGCATGATAACTGGCAGTAAGGGGGGGGGGGTGGAAATGAAAACATAAACCAAACCAAACCAAAATAAACTAACAAAAGAATTCAGAATTTTTAATTAAAATGTACTTTAGCATTTTTCTTCTGTCTCTATATGAGAAGAAAGTCATATTTAATAGATAATAATAGAATGACTTGAGGAATGTTTAGCTGTAAACAAATATCAATTTTGAGGTAGGGAAGAATGAAATTCTGAAGAAGTATTCTTGGTAGTTTTGGTACTGAAAGCAAACAGAAAAGCACAGTGTGCAAGGTGGCTCAACATGTGCACTTAACTCTCTGCTCTACCTACAAAGCAGAGCAATTGTTGCCAAAAATTTCTTTAGGCAGATGACTATAAAATATTTAGTTTGAAAAAAAATATTTAGTTTGTTGTTTCCTAATGAAAAGTTTCAGATACATTGAATTTTACCCATTTTTATTGAATTTTCCAATAGCATCATGATTATTCATTAAAGCAGAGATTTAAAAAACAGATTATATCTTTCCCAACTACAAAGAAGGCTTCAAAATGATTTCAAACATGCATCATTCAAAAAAATGCATCATTCATGGAGTATCTTTTATCTTTAGAGATACTGTATTTCATTACTGTATTAGGTCTCTTTATTTCAGACACTAAAAATCCTGTTAAATCTGTATCTACATATTTTTTTTATTAATCCATAATTTGGTTGTAAGTTTTTGTATTTATTATTTTAAAAAGCAGAATAATTCAATTAAAAAAAAGTTATTTCCCAACCTCAGATCAGTAATGAATTGTGGTTGCCAGAAAAAATTTATCTAAAAACATTACAGGGCAAAGCATGTTAAATTAACAGACTTAATGACATTATAAATAAAATACTTTAAAAAAACCTCCAAATTCAGGGAAGAATATTTTAAATCTTTAACTGCATGCAAAAACTAATCCAAAATTTAAAGCAGTACAATTTAAAGGCCCGTTATGGGAACCAGTCACATTACTTTAAGGACATACATAATTTTATACTTTTATAAGTATATTAGAAACTATAAAGGCAAGTTTGGTACTGAATATTGATTTTATTGTCTGTATTTGTACAAGATGTGTTTATTTTGCATCATTAATATGATTTGCAGTTAGAGTTACCATATTTTTATCACATGACACAGCTATCTTTACTGAAAAATTGTGTATCTTAAGCATTTGGGGAAATATAATTCTTCTTATGAAGTAGTGTATCCTCCATATGAGAGATATGTCTGCCTCTTGGACTTGCTGAAAATGGATATCCAAATTTTGAATGGAAACATAAACAAATTCATATCACTTACACATACAAACATGATGTTGAAGTGATGAGACTTTTATGAGAAATTAAGTTGTAAAAGGCAAAATGCATACACAACACAGCAAGACAAAAAGCGCCTATATATTTTGTATAATCAGTATATATTCCACCCTTTGGGAAAGTGAATTTCAACAAAACTTGGAGTCAACAAAACTCAGAGTCCAAGAATTGAAACTTTAAAATTGAATTGAACAGGAGGCCTCTAGAAAAACTGAGGCAAGCTCCTGATGAGCTCAGTTAAAAAGGGCACAGACAAAAAAAATGAAAACACCACAAAAATATTTTCCAATAAGATAGTGGTCCTGGGCTGTATTAGGAATACTAAATCCCAGAATGAAATGAAGTCTGGGGAGATGGAGTATATTTAACAAAAGAGCAGGCTTGGGGAGGATGGTCTAATAAAATGGTTCTCCAGCATCACATGCATCAGACTACCTGGATGGCTTGTGAGAACACTGATAACTGTACCCCACCCCACAGTAGATCTGGGGGAGGGCCTGAAAATCTGCACTTCTAACAAGTTCCCAGGTAATGCTAACATTGTAGGTCTGGACAGAACCATTTTTTTCCTCTTTTGGTTCTCTATCAAGAAGAACTGTATAAAGAATACACCAAAAAAGGCTGAAAGGAAACTAATTAAATGTAGGAAAATAGGAATTAAATGAATACCTAATAATTTTAAAGAAAGTCAGGCTTCTGGACCCCAGACCAGTCACATCCATCTTGGAATACAGATGTAGAACCTGGCACCATGGCTAGTGATCTTTGAGAAATTATGGAGAGCAGATAGAGCAAAGGAAAAAGTTTTATCAGTTTTCCAAAAACAGAAATGGTAGACTTTGGAAACCAAACACTCACAAGATTGTTTCTTAGCAAAAAAAAAAAAAAAAAAAGATTGTTTCTTAGCAATATTTTTCTAGATATTAAACATGAAAGAGTGATTCCTAATACCCTACCCCCAGGCCTACTATGGGTTCCCAAGTTATGACAGTTTTTCTACTGCTCTGCTATGACCATACTCTTCATAGAGTATTTTCACTGAATTCAGAAATGAGAATATGAACTTAGTCTCTCATAGTCTTGTGATTATGACAACTCTGTAATCTCAGAGCCTGCAAAGATGTTTTATAGTTATGAGCTGAATCTGAAAAGTATACTTAAAGGGAATCAGTGTGGGGTGGGTGGGAGGTGCCCTATAACCAAAGCAGGGTTCTATACTCACCGCCTTCCCATCTAACTCCTTTATTGACAGTTTGAATAAATATTTAGAAGGTATTCTTATCAAACTTTCAATACCCAAAAAATTTCAAACGGACAGAATGCTAACTTGAGACTAGCAAAATAGCAAATAGAGATAAATGCAAGGCTAGATTTTTCTTCAAGGAAAAAATTCCAGAACCTTTAGATAATCTTCTACCAGTAAAATTCTGACAACTACTAAAAAAAGTCTTAGGGATTTCAGATGACAACAAATTGCAAGTAGTAATGTACCAGGTGCTATGAAATGAGATGCAAATGTCGATAACATTAATATAAATAAAGAGCCAACTGTGAGAATTCCTGACATTGGGGCACAATCTAAAAATTATTGACAAACTGGAGGCTACGTGGGCGCCATGGCTGCTCAGGAGGGTGCTATGAGGAATAAATGAGGAACCACAGTTTGTTTGGTCTGGAAAAAAAGGGCTTGGATTGGACTGAATAGCATTTGCCTCCAAACATCTGGATACTTAGATGAAATAGATAGCCACTCTTATTGTAGAAGGCAGTACTAAAGTCAATGAATACAAGGTAAAAATAAGGTATATTATATATTCCAACAGAAAGAAACATTTGCAACAGCTGGAATTATCCAAAAATGAAGAGATTCCTTTCAAACTCTTGAGTCATCTACCCCTGGTGAGAATTTAGCCCCAGACTGAGGACAGACATTGTTCCCAGGACTCCAGCCCTCTAAGGCAGAGAGTGCTGCATGGTTTCTTCTTGGGCTCCACTAAGAATGTAGCAATGGCAGCAGCTATGATACACACAAACACACAGGATGTACTTCAACCTTGCAACAACCCATATTCCACAAATGATGAAAGTGAGGCAAAAAGAGGCCAAACTGACTGGCCTTACACCTGACAACCAGTAAGCAGTGGAACAGAAGTCTTATGTTTCCAAGTCCTCACTTTTCTGTTGTCACTGTGTTTCCTATTAACCATTCTTAGTTTCTCTGTCAATCCTCATTTTTCCTTCACCCCCTACTCTCTCCCCTCCACCACCATTTGCTATTACAATGCTTCCCTTTGAAAGGTTCTATTTATTAATCTACATGAATACGTGACATGTAAACTGCAGCACTGTCTTTAAAATCAAAATCATAAAATGATTTAACATCCCTAATGATTTTTTAAAAATTTATTTATGATAGTCACACAGAGAGAGAGAGAGGCAGAGACACAGGCAGAGGGAGAAGCAGGCTCCATGCACCGGGAGCCCGACGTGGGACTCGATCCCGAGTCTCCACGATCGTGCTCTGGGCCAAAGGCAGGCGCCAAACCGCTGCACCACCCAGGGATCCCCCTAGTGATATTTTCGAAATCCAAATATTCTTACCTGATCGACAGGCAATGTCTACATCCTTTTCAAAGTCTGTCTGTAACAACAAATAATAAGGTATAGGATCACCATTTAATGAAGACCTCAAGTGACTTTTACACACTAGATTAACTGAAGTTTATAGATATCTGACTAGGCAGTACCAGATTATTGTTTTGTGTAAAAAAAGTTTCTCAGGTAATAACTGAATTGTTTTCATGCCTATTTCCTAGAGACCAAATGTTGAATTAAAACAATGGAAAAATGGTATAAAATTTTAATAAAGCAATACATTACCCACTGTCATCTTCAGTCAGGAGACTGACACCATATATAAAAGGATAGAGTTTCAAGGCAATTCTTTAAACCACAATAAAAAACTATATGCATGATTATGAACATATTTAAATAAATGTCTTTGCTATTTGTATTTATAAGATTCACTTTGAATATATTGTTTATAATGTAGTATCTTATAATACGGCTTTGTCAAACCCTTAATAGTCAAACTAGGCTCTTCTAATGATCCATTTTCATTCAAATTGACAAAAGACTTTTAGAATTAGGAATTAAAATTGAAGATAAAACAATACTAATCTGGTCCACAACCTGCTATCATCCCCATATTTCCCACAAACTTTTAAACAGATCAGTTAATTTTTTTAAGTGGCAACATTAAATTAGTCCATCTTAATCGAGTTCTTTCAGTCATATACTGGAAGATATTATTTAGAAATTCTAAAATTTATTTTATATTTTAAGTTAGAAATTTCAGTATTTATTTGTTTCAATACAGAGTTGATAATTCCTTCTCAAGCCTGTTATTAGTATATCATTTCAACTATTTTATGTTGCCTAATCCAAAACCATTCATAGTAAATTGAGCATATTGTAAAAGAAATTTCCATTTAAACCCTGCTTTTAACAAATCATAGTTTGAATTTTAGCTCATTTCTCAAAGACACCAAAGTGTTAATGCCTAAAGGATCCCTTAATCTCAACAATTGAGCTTGTATACAATGACTGACCTTTGATTGGAATTGTGGCTATGCCCTTCTACCTCAGGGCGGTGGTTCTAATCTTGGGCTGCATATTGGAATCACCAAGACCTGGGTCCCCACCCCCTCCCCAGAGATTCTGATTTCATTTGTCTGGAGTGTGGATTCTAATGCACAACCAAGGCTAAGAACCATTGCTTTATGACCAGAAGTGCAGGTCCATAGTGTTCTGCCCTGTAAACAAACATGCTTCCTGTGGACAAATTATTATCCCTCATTCTGTGCAGAGGTGCAAATATGCTCTGGTGTTGCATACAAACCCCACACTCCACACATCAGGGGACCAGAAGCAGATCCAGGACTCCTAAACCATCGAGACAGAATGGTTATCCAGTATCTATAAATCTGTTAATGAACTAAAGCCAAAGTCACTCAAAATGGGACTTAGATACTATTTTAGTAGTAAGAATATTTTGTTTATTCCTGTCACAAATCATGACTTAAATCACCAATCAGAAGGAAAATAAAAGCTCACCATTATTTGAGCATGCCCATTAGGAAAAGAACTTGAAGAATCAGCATTGATGGGATCCTGACAGTTTCTCAATCGGCATCTAAATGCATCCTGAACCTGTAGGAGGGGAAAAAATCCTATTAATTTTCTTCTCTCTTGGTAATGACCAGATACTGTCTATATAGGCAATCAACTTTGAAATGGTAACTCTCATTGTTTTAATTTAATACCCATTTTATTTACTTTTGTTTACTTCTTCATACATATACTGGTGACCACAGACTTGATGTCATAGACATTTATCACTTGCCATAATCATTTTTTTAAAGATTTTATCTATTTATTCATGAAAGAGACACAGAGAGAGAGAGAGAGAGAAAGAGAGAGAGAAAGAGAGAGAGAGGCAGAGACACAGGCAAAGGGAGAAGGAGGCTCCATGCAGGGAGCCCAATGTGGGACTTGATCCTGAGACCCCAGATCACGCCCTAAGCGGAAGGCAGATGCTCAACTGCTCAGCCACCCAGGTGTCCCCACTTGCCATAATCTATAGGGGAGAGTGCTGAGAACTCCTCAGTTTTCACCAGGGCTGCATCTGGCTGAAAATCAGTAATTCTTGCCAGAGGGCAGATTTATTTTCACTGCTACAAACTATGTGTGTGTGTCTTTCAAGGGGGATTTATTACTTGCTATGGCATCATCTTCATAATAACTTTAAACATTGTGGAAATGAGATTACTCAATGATCTTTTGTTGGAATGGATTTGGGATTTTCCCTTTATGTCTCATGGAAGAGATCATACTGGGGAAAATATTTCTTGTCTCTCTTCAAGTACTATGTGCCCTGGTGTAAAAACAACACACAATGAAACAAAAAAAGGTAATAAAAGTGCTTTTTCTGGTTGTCTTAGAAAAGACGAAGATCACTTTGAAAAGCCAAATTTCCTTAATAGGCAGTCACAATTGGATTCTAAGTAAAGACACACATATCACAAGGAAATTTGAAGAACATTAAATCCTTTATTAAACAAGTGAGTAAACACGAATAAATGAATAACACACAAATCAACTGATAGCTATTCTGATCATATGATGCCTTCATATTAACATGTCCTTTCTACTTCCTGTGGCTCATTAGGCTCCTAACAAGCTATTGACAGATATTATCACGAGTAGCTTCTTATCCCAGTCAATGGCAAGGTCATTTTATTCGTATTTTGTTGTTTTGACTTCACAGGACTGATACCCTACTTCTAGTTTATTATAATCTGTTTTATTGGATTAAAAAACAAAGTAGAGACGATGTTGCATATCCCCGGTTTTACTGAAGTGCCATCATGTTTACCATAGTAAACACCTTAATGAACTATCTTTACTTTTGAAAAGCACCAACATAAAATATCCTGTCACAGTTCTGCTGTAAGATGTGCATAGTATACATATTGGTCAGAAGAAAACTGAGCTTATTGTTTTCAGCTCCTCTCACTCATGTCATAAGTCATTATTGCAAGGTTTGGAAAGTGACACAGGATTTAGTCACCACCCCAGAGTTCTGGCCAACTTGTACAATAGGGAGACCTTTGTCAACTTCTTTTTCTCCAGGATTCATGTTCTAATCCTGATGATATAGCCACTAGAGCTGTGAATTTAGGGAGTGGAGGATGAACTCTTATCTCTTCTATCCTCTGATTCTAAATATTTCTAAATCTGAGATTTACTGGGAAAAAAAAGAATGAGGAGTTGCCTGATCCAAATGAGCAAGATAACTTCTTCTTTTTCCCTTCAAACACATCAATACAAGCATAGACTCAATGAAATTGAGTCTTATCATCTTTTCTTAAAGAACTGAATAAATATTTAGAACTAAATCATCCAGCATATCTCTCCTTGAAGGAGACAGAACATGGAAAAAGTTAGATTCTTTAGATAAAAATGCTTCCAGGCTCCTCCTTTTTCAGTTAAGAATAGCTATAAGCCATAGAGTGACATAGTAATAATCAAAAATTGGTAATGAGTCTAGTGTCTGCCAGATGATTACTGTTTGCTATACAGAAATCTGCTCTGGGGAAAAACACTAAGAAAAGGTATCTGTTTGCAGAAAAATGAAAAAATCAAAAGAACTAACGTCAGAAAACAGGTATGTGCTAATTTTCTGTTTGTGCCCCAAGGCAACTATTAAAGCAGCACAATTTATAAAGGTTAATAAATAGTATGTTAGAAATATTGCCTTCTAGGATCCTGCCTGTCACATGAAGACTTTTTTTTTCAAATCTATTTCTAAATACTAGCATATATAACATATGAAAGTGGCACTTGGTAATACTAAACATTGATTTAACTGGTCCACGCTAACCACTATTTTCAGACCTTCAGAGTGTAGCTGTCAAGGATATTTTTGTCTGACAATGAAATATGGAAAAGCAACTTCTGTTAAATTTCTCTTCAAAATTCACTATCTGATTGCTAGAAGGAGATATAAAAGAAATCTCTTTTTCATAACATGCACATACAAAATCATACTTTAAACTACCAAATTCCCAAATATGACAATGGATTAAGGGCATTTCTACCCTAGAGAATGATGTCAGCTTTATGAATCAGTCAATGCTATTTGGAAGAAACATAAAACAGAAAAGCATAAAAATTCTTCAGTAAATTCAAAGTCATTTTAATGGTCATATAAATGCCATAATATAAGTGCTAGATTCTCTGACACATTTAGTGCTACTATTACTTCTAATTCAGAAGCTTTGCAGGAGAAATTCCACTTGATTCCAAATACTCTGTTTGATTTTTACAAAATCTTAAAAATGTATTCAGGCAATCTACATGAATTAGTTTAACTATTTGTCCAACACTTTCAGGGAGGAATGATGAGGCTAGATTTCATAATGAATATTTCTCAGCACAGAAAAAAGGATTTCAGGAGATACAGTACCTGGAAAATATATCTGCAGCTATTTGGAAACATTTTGATAATTAACTGGATTTTCTATCAAGTAAACAAAAAGACTTTATCTTTGGTGAATCAGTGAATTGTGTTAATGGAGAACAACTGGAATTTTTTAAAAAGCAAGTCTACAAGGACCATAATTCTAGACAAGAAGAAAGCATAAAAAACAAAGAGCCTATATTTGGCTATTCCATACTGATACTAAAATCTTCTGTGCCAATTGTCATATTTACAGTGCAGGACAATAATAGTCTTGGTGTTTCTTGCCTTGTGGTTAAGATTTGAAGAAAAATAATTGTTGAAAGATTTATATATTTATCTTAAACTCCTTCACCTGACTTAACTATTTGTGGGGAACAAGACACTTGTTTTAGGTAACAATTTAATTAAATAAGTTTTTATATAACTCCAAGATCTTGCAATATTATCATTTTAAACTTACACAAGACCAGTACACACATTTTAAAAATAAACTTGTCTTGAATAATTAAATATTTGACATATTTCGGCACAATTAAAATCTAACCTCCAAAATGTCCTCTCTTTACAATACTCCATCAAGAGGTCTTTAACCTTAATTGACGCCAGACAAAAGATTTAAAATTATTGAGGGAGTAGCAAAGAATAGGTATGTAAATAGTCTTGGAATATTTAGGGCACTTTAAGGAAATCTAATGTCATGTTGGGAAATGAAAAGAAAATGTCAAGAAACATCTTTAAAAAACAAACAAGCAAACAAACAAAAAAACAGAATAAGCCATCAAGGCTATCTTCTGAAAGTATCCATCAGAGCCACCACCAAAGTTATCCTGACTAGTTCCTGCTGGGGGCTACTCCAAAAACTCCTGCAAAAGCTATCCATCTTTTTATTGTGGATGGTTTCCTGGGTGAGACATGAATTCAAAGAAGTTTGCAGGGGTGTGTCTTGCTTCCGTCTCCCTCCACGGGAGAGCAATCTGGTTCCTCTCAGGAGCAGCAAGCCCAGAGTTTCTCGGTTGGTCCTGACTCTGAAGGCAGCTGGCAGAGTGTCACTGTAAAAGTTGGTGCCAGATTTAGAGATTGCTGGGGAAGAGCACCGAGCAATGTTTGGCAGTGTTGCAATTTAGAGAAACCTCACGGAAAGAGCTGCACAGTGTGAGATGGGCTCTGTATTTAGCTACCGTGCAGCTCAGACCCCAAATCTTTACCTTTTAAGAAGACAGTTTTACTTCTAGATATTCTTGATTTCCTATTCCAGAGGATCATTTTAAGACAAGCAAGAAAATTAAGTTACATCCTTATAATTATTTGAGAGTGTTAGCTGGGGGTGGTGGGGCGGGGAAGGGAATTTCTTATGCATTCTATTTTTTTTTCCTGGATCTAATGTCTACTATTGTTTCTATGGATTCATATTAAACAAGTGATTCAGCTCTTTTTAATCATATTAAATTCCATATAATTTAATCATTAAATGAACCAGTAAGATTATTCTCAATTTCATGTGTATCATTGCCAATTGACATAAATAACACAAATGGCTTCACATTACAAAAGTATTACATGACTTCTCTGATAGCAAGGAAAAAAAATGGGTTATCTTTTGCTTTACATGGAAGGAAAATATGGACTTCAGTCCTAACAACTAACAACTTTCTACTGGAATCTTTTAACACCAAAGGATCTATCACTTACTCTCACAATTATAGCCTTTTCCTTTTTTAAATATCAGTTTTGGGGGTAACATAACGCTTCCCTAGAGGATATTTCACATATATGATCTGAAATAAAAATGTAACATTTCTTTAGCATGCAAATTAGAAAAGGAGGAAAGGAAATTCTATGTCAGACATTACTACCACTTATGCCTTCACAGAAGATACTTCACTTTAGCCTCATGACATCCACTTTAAGGCAGGAAATAAAAACTTAATTCATGATTTCTATTTTATATTTATTTTAAATTTCTATTCTAGACATAGTCAACCTTCTGCCACCAGTTTAACAATGTTGAAAGGTGGGATCCCAGGGAGCTGGAAGGAGTGGGAAGTGGGATTTGTCCATTCTTTTGGCCAGATACACAGAATAATTTTAGGTAAAACAAGCCATGATTTTTTACTACCTGGAAGACATGCCTGAGTTTGCCAATATTTGCCATAAACTCTGTGTCTCAATTTGTTCACTGATGCCACTTTATTCATCTGATTTCATGCTCTCGTTAAAGCTCCTAGATCTCTGCCTGGGGTTGGAGAGCCACAGTACAGATTAAGACTGATATACATATTCATAATATAATTATAATTATGCTCAAGTCAGAAAAGCCTAATCTGGAGGGAGAGGTAGGATTTATAAGACATGGAATAAGGGAGGTTGGTGATTTCTGGGAATAAGTATATAGGAATATAAGCATATGATCCTTGCTTATGTCAAGTTCATGTTCCTATTTAAAGGCAGTTTTGTGCTTTCCATTTTCTGTTCTGATAAAATACAGCTTCCTTGCAGGACCTGGAGCCATTCTCCCATTTCCAGAAAACAAACAAACAAACAAACAAACAAACAAACAAACTGATCTTTAAATGTATTTCTTCTTGAACTTTCAATTTGGACTGATAAAGACAAGGCTCTTAGCAGCTCTCACCTTTCTCTCTTAAATGTTTGTCCTTTTGAGTAAGCTGAAAAATCTTAGAATCAACAATTCCCTAACCCTCCCTCCCTGGACCACTCACTAATTCTATGAAATCTATTGAACTTCTTCATGACATGATACACAGTGGCCTTTTACCATGATCACTGAACACCCCAATGAGAAAGCTGTTAAATATCCCTTAATGCTGTGCACTCAAATGTTGTCAGTATTGTCTTTCTCTTGAGGCTACAGTTATAACCACGTTTTCAAAAAAACATTCTAGTGTCTAGGATCCTATCATTTGCTTTATGCCTCCAGGTACCCCAGATGGTCCCAGAGAAGACTACTCTATATTCACCACAGGCTCCATTCCATAGAAACCACATGCCTAGTAATCTCTCTCCATCTTCCTTTATTTGAAACTTTTACTTCCTTAATCCTTTGACTCCATTTTTGCCCTAGGACCCATTACTTTCTGAGGTCTCCTATCTCCCACTCCCTCATCTCCAAAGACTAACTGGAACTCCTTCCTTCCCTCATTAAGGGAGTGCACAGACACACACCACACACTGCCGTACTAATGAGTCATACCTAATTTCTCTGTAAATGGTCAGGCTTGGAGATTTATGCAACTCTCCACTAGAACTATAGCATATGCAATATGACCTCTTTTTAAATGGCTGTCTAGTTAACATTTATTTTTCTAATGGTTTGGGGAGAATATCGGTTTTAGATGAGATCGGTAAGGATGCTTGTCTGTTTTATGTATTCATTGTCATGTACTTGTAAATCATTTTGTTTATCTGTATTCTTTATGGAAATAAGACCAAATTGGAAATTGGAAGGGAAAGAAAGGCAGAGGGGAATGAGAGGAAGAGAGGAGGGAAAGAAAGAAAAAGCTGTTCATGTTTATTTCAAGCACTTTGTTACAAAATCACTTCACGGGTTTGGATGAAGATTCTGAGACCTCATCTGGTGCAGCCTAACCTCCTGCCGGTGCTGGGGGAAGAAAAAAGAGGATCTTGGCCCTTCTACTGCCACTACCCAGCAGCCACAGGACCCTCACCTACTGATACAACAAAGTCATCTATTTAAGCACTTGCCTTTTCCCTTCCATTTAGTGAAAGGGTTTTTATTGTAGCTTATTTTGTATCACAATCTTGTTATTTTCCCCCTCTGACATTAAGCTGTAAGATTGTCTTAGAGCCAAGCACAGCCAGAGACAGGAGAGATGAGAAGAATGTGCAGGCACCAAGAAAGCGGTTTCCTAGCAACAGTAACTATTTCAAAGGTTTCATAACTTGTGTAGTTTGAATTTCCATAGCAATGTGGGGAATAGTAAATAGTAGATGTCGTTATGGGCTTAATGCAAATGAATTCTAATCAAGAAATGACGAATAAAAGAAGGAAGCATCTATATTTATTCTATTACATTCTGTCTTATAAGGTATTATTCATATTAGCTTCTAAGATCTATGTTTTGTTGCTGAAAGTAATGTGTGGTGAATCGTTTGGTTTAATTTTTTTCTTCTTATTCCCTCCTCCTTTTGTTTTTCTCTTTTGTCAGAGGTACCTACTAAAGCAATTCAATAGAGATTTTGCTCCAGAAGAAGCTGTATTTTCAAGATTACAAATTTTATGAAATTTAAATATTGAGATGTCAATCTGGAGGTCACAACAAATTGTTATGCAAATAATCAATTTGCTTCTTTTTTTAATGTTGAATATAATTGAGTTGACAATAACAAAGTGATCATTTCTCCCTTCCCTTCTGACTTGAAATGATTTGGTTTTAAAATTGGATCCACTAAAAGCAAAGGCACATTTAGAATAAATCAAGCTCCATACATATCACATTTAAAATGCCAGTTATACTATTTCGTTTCTTTTCTCCTTCTTAAACTGCAAGGCTATATTCCTCCCCTGTGTACACCCACCTCCTTCACAGGAAGACTGCAAAAGTAAATATAGGAAAAGGCTTTTGAATTCATATTGAAAGAATCATTAAAGACTACAAATGACCAAATTGTTACTGCATGTCAAAAATACACATAAATAAAAATATGTATATTTGTATTCAGTCTCTCTCTAAATCAAAGGAAATATTTCTTACATTGCTTATACATTTTTAATAAAGAAAACCCATACAAATCATATTGGATTATTGTGAAAAATGTTTTAAAGTGAAAAAAGCAGTAAAGGGAAAATTGTATTCCCAAGATCACCTATGGGATTATCAGGTAGTTTGATAGGAGTCATTACCCAGTATTTTATAGGTAGCTAGCTAGACAATTTTCTTTGGTGTATTTTTATGGAACTTTTGTTCACAGGAGACACTGGGAATATGGGGAGATGCTCCTCATCTCTTGGACTGTGGTTAATGTTAGCGCAGTGTGACCACAGGTAATATGAGACAGACCTATTGCTGGTGTGTTAGGTGACATATAGGTAAAAGATCAAGAAGATTCCTCTGAACCCAGTGAAGCCATCTTATGATGTGGTCCTCGGGATTTGCAAAACCCTTTTAAACAAGGTTCTTTTGGTTTTTCAGTAAAAACTTCCCTTGAGAAAGTCTGAAAGGGACTTGGCCTATAACTGAAATCTGCTCTGTGTACTTATAGCAGTGTTACAGGATATTTTTAAGGTCAATGCAAAAATAATGGATGTGTGATTTTTCGATTTCGGTGTTGGAATGAGAATTATGACACTGCTATTAATTTATCAGCTATAAAATTATTCAATTTGAACTAATAATTGAAAATGAAATAATAACAGGGCCAATATTCATATTTTTTCTTCCTACTAAAACAGCAAACTTATATTTACAGACATCTATTTTAGCAGAAGCATTTATTATGTGATTTGATTTAATTACCCTTAAATCATATTTTTCAGAGTTATTAGTCCAATTAGCAAGTATGGAAAAGTTCTGATGGAAATAAATTTTTGTGCCAAATATTTTTTTTTCATGTAAACTGCAAAACTTTGATAATAAGCCATCAAAATATCTGGCACTTAAAAACCCAAATACTTTTTATCATAGCCTAGGACTATATAAAAAGCTTATTTCTGAAGAAAAAGAGAGGCTTGTTTAGAGATGGGACACTTTTCTTCTCTTTAAGACCCACTGTATTAAATAAATTACATAAATAGATTATGTATCGTGATTAAAACCCACAACTGTTCATTCTTATTTATCAATCAAAAATGCATCATGTGTCTATTCACTTAGAACAATTTGTTACATAAACATATTACAGATAATATTAATGCAGAAGACCCACAAGATAGCTATAGTTGGAGAATAACAAAGCCCTAAGTTATTCAATTTCCCTTTTACTTAAATTTGGTCTACAAAGTATTGAATACTTTCAAGATTTTTAATGCTGATATCCTAAATAGAAATTTAGGATGAGGGAATTAAAAGGCTTGGCAACTATAAGCTACATTGTTGTTGTTGTTTTTAAGATTTTATTTATTTACTCATGAGAGACAGAGAGGCAGAGACATAGGCAGAGGGAGAAGCAGGTTCCCTGTAAGGAGCCCGATGCAGGACTTGATCCCAGGACCCCAGGATGACACCCTGAGCCAAAGGCAGACGCACAACCACTGAGCCACTCAGGCGTCCCAGCATCAGGTTTTTAAATGATGAAATATTGCCTCCTTTGCAATGTGAAGTCACTCTTCTTTTCATCATATAATATTCTAGGAATACACATATGGGTTTATTGCTGACATCTGTACCTTACTGAAGTAGCTCAGAAATATTGTTCTTTCCATCTGATAAATCAGGTAAAAACCTTTGGTTACTTTCACATATCACTGTTAAAAACTGTGTGGTGTGTAGTCATATGCACACGAGTCTTTCTGCAATGTGCACATCATAATGAAGTTCTCAAACAAGCTGGCTAATGCAAAGTGACAGTGTGGACCATTTCCTCAAAATTACCAGCATGGCACTGTGTCATTGTGTTTTAGTCACCAACATCCCCAGAGTAAACACTAAAATGACTCATAAACCTTGTAAATACAGTGTCAGTGCTTGCAAGCACTCAGCATAATTTTTGCACTGGTTGAAAAACAGTATTTGCTCCCTAAACAACTCACGTCCGAAATCTATTGCTGCTCAGTGGATTTGGTGCAGGTTAGGGTCTCAATTCACGAAGGAGGACTTGTTTTCCTCACTGCTGACAATAAATCTCAACCATGACCTGGAGAAATGCTGTGATTATAGATCTACAGTTCCAGGGGACAATCACTGCCTTTTGTGTTTCATTGTGTACATTATTTTTTGGTATTTTCTAAGTATAAACATCCATCTCAGAATCATTTACCTTTAGCAACCTTAATTTAGTATAGAGATACAATAACTCTTCAGTAATCTTCAACATATTCTATCTAAAATGAAATTAGTTTAAGGATGAAGGAATGGGATACACTGTGTGCAGAAGCATGAGTTTGGGAATGGGTTTAAGAGATATCATTGTATTATGATTATGAACTATGCCTCTCAAAAATATGCCACCCCACCCTCTTATCCACCAATGTTTCTAAAGGACTTCTCTCACCTAATGATGTCTCTTGAATATACTTTCCCTGGTTCCTGGCACCCCCAGGAGCATCTTCTCTCCACAGTCCATTTTAACTGTCACTTTCATGGTCCAAGGAGCCCTCTTGAACTTTGCCTTAAAGATTCCCCTTTAGCTTTAACTTTCCAATGGTTGTCTTTAGGGAGATGATTTTAATTTGAAGATATTAACATAAAAGATTCTATTGGTTAATAAGGAAAATATTCATCTAACCATCATCCCTCTCTCTGCCGGAGTAATTCTCTTTCCTCTTACCTCTCGCCGAAGAATGCAGTGGACCATGACTATCACAAAGCCTTGCAATGAATCAAACACAGCAAAAAGTATTTGAAACAATATGGAGCGTTTGTCTGTCATGGCCAGAACTGCAGACATCCACGTCAGAGCCAGAAGGGGCAACACCACACAGGAACTCCAGAGAGACGCCCTGTTGAGAGACCCAGAGAGCAACATTACGTAGCTGCATGTCACACCCCAGGCAATCTCCAAACCCCCGTCCAACAAAGCATTCTTGTATGTGGCACCAAGACCGTTAACTTGGAAACCATAAAGCAGAGAACACTGGATAATTTTATTTATTTTTTATAGCCAATCCCACAATAGTTATAAAGGCAGTTGCCAATTATAAGTATTTAAGTATGCTCTTAGCTCCAATATTAGCAAACATGATATTTTTTTCCACAGTACCATTTTCTCACATGCACTGTAAAAGATTTGTAACAAGAAGATGTAAATGATTGGGACTAACATGGCGTTACTGGCGGTGGTGGCTGACAAAGCTGTTGTTGAAACTACTCCACACTTGGCACATTTGAGCGTCAAACCGCTATGAGGCTCACTCATCTGACTGCAAACAAACAGAACACCCACAAAAAGAACAAAATATTGAATTTTCACCAAAAAAGTTGCCGCTGCAAGTTAGCTTTTAAAAACGATTTCATGCAGAAAAGTTTATTTATCAAAGATGAATGCTCTAGGTGGTTTTAATGATGCAATTACACTACACATTATTTTTGTAATATTTACCTTTTAATTAGATGGGCCTTTGTGGCACGCAAAGCATATTTCCATCAATTATACCATAAATGGCCCTGTGTCTATGGTTCACAATTGTCCAATACACTGAGTTAAACATAAGCATGTGCTTGTGTAGACATACAGTGAAACCCTTTATTCAGACCCCTGATTATCAAACACACCAGAACTCCTAACTTCAAAGATTTTCATTATCATTTGCAGAAGGAAAAATCTTCTGAAATGTAAACATGTATCTCAGAAGTCCAGTATAAGAAGATATATATTTTAGGTCTTTAATCATTTGTGGGAGAAATAGTCTTTATCTCAACGGATTCATGTTTTGAAATTTCTCACAGCATCAATGAATCATCTACATTGTATCTACACTATATTATTTTAGGATGATCTGAATATAGGGGCTGATAAAATTTGATGAAATATTACTTTATAATAAAAGGGGTGATATTTTAATGCTTTAATAAAACACATTTAACAGTAAGTTCAAAATATTCTTTCTGAACATTTTTTCATAAATTTCAATCCAACAGCATTTAAATGGTCTATTCTAGTCTGGAGGATTTCGCAGGTAAATTTGGATTCAAATAATTCAGATTCAACCTACTATATCATAGAAGCAAAGGCATGCTACACAAAAAACTTTGTGCACATTTTACTTTAGAAAAGAGTCCCTTGAAAATGACTGGTTTATTAGAACATAACTCTCTTACGAAAAATCAAAAAGAAATTACTTGAATCAAAGCTCAAAACATCTTGAAATAATTTTCTGCAGTACACTTTTCTTGTCCATTCTTTTGTGGTGCTAATGTCTAAAATACATTTTCCCAGTAGGTCTTTTTAAAAACAATATTTAGTGGACATGTATGTAACAAAATTGGCAAAACAGAGAAAAATCATAAGATGATCATAATTCAGAATATCTGGTTTCTTTTAAAGAAGTGCACACGTTTTCAAATAGTGCTTGGATGAGACAATAAATCTGTACGCTATTAAGTAAGTAGATTTATTGACCAGTAGACCCCCGGAGAAAAATCAAAGCTTTTGGAGTTAGATATGAGGGAAGGAAATATGATACTAAATCATTCATTTTACTGATTCAACCCAGGACATGTGTCCTAGCACATGTGACCAAATTTTTCACAATAACAAATAAGTAATACTCTGTCTAGCTTGGATCATGAGTGTCTCAATGGGCAAGTCATTGTGTTTGAACTACTCCCAAAGGAATACCTACCTACAGCAGTATTCTCCACAGTGGCTGCACATCAGATATGTAGATCTGATGCACATCTGATGTGTATATATATATGTGTGTGTATATATATATATATATATATATATATATATATATATATCTCAAATATATATATATATTTCAAACCCCAAAGGCTCCAATTCAATGGGGCTCATATCTTTTTGTTAAAGATAGTTATGTATGTATGTATGTATTTATTTATTTATTTATTTATTTTGAGTGAATGAGGAAGAGAGAGAGAGAATGAATGGGGGAGGAGAGATAGAAAAGGAAGGAGAGGGAGAGACAATCTCAAGCAGACTCTACCCCGAGTGCAGAACCCACCGTAGGGCTCCGTCTTCCCACCCTAAGATCATGACTAGAGCCAAAACCAAGAGTTGGATGCTTAACCGACTAAGCCACCCAGTCGCCTGGGCATCTGTGTTTTTAAAGCTCCACAGATTATTCTGAGAAAAGCAGGAATGCACACAATTGCCCTATTATATATTTGATATCTTCAATTTTGCTAAGCTCCATCAGACTAATATTTAAAAAATATGACTGATCTATTGTTTCTTTTTTCAGAGAAGATATGCTATTTGGTATTTGTGCTTTGAACACAAATGTAGCTATCTTTCTCAATTTAGGAATACTGTCTCTAGGCTCTAAAATAAAATTGAAAAGCTAAAAATGACTAAAAATTAATTTTAATTTAGTACACAATATAAGCAAGTGTTTTAGCCCTAAGAAAAACTAATTTGGCCTAAGTATGGGCTTTCCCGAAAACAAATTTTAAGCCATTATTCGAAATGCTTATTTCTCTTTGAGATTGATTTGTGATTGACTAAAATGCCTATACGTACTTCCCTTAGAGCTAACTGTCAAAAACTATGCTTGATGTTAACTGGTTGGACACTTTTGGAATTCTATTCTTAGATATATATGGAACAGAGGAATGATAGGTTACCCAAGGAGATAGAATATTTTCCCTATTTGTATGAGTGCTACGGAAATAATATAGTATGAAGAACACATTGTCTAAATGCTAAACAAGGTTGCTGCAATGAGAAATAAAATATTATTTCTTTGTTACAGGGAAAAGTATACATTTATAAAATGAAAAATGCTAACAGTTAAAAAAATTTAATTTCCCGTAAGTTCAAATGTTACCCTAACTACCAGGGCACCAACATGGTCATTTCACCTAGGTTATTCTGTCTGCTCCTGTGGGGTCTTGGAATCTACTAGCTTCCTTTCCAAACCTTATTTTTCTTTGCTTAGAAAACAACAACAACAACAAACTTCCCTGATGTGTTCATTATTGCTACTCCATAAAATTCCCTTACAAGAAAATATTCCCTTGCCCTTTGGAAAAAGCTCATATTTGTACAAGACCCTGGTAGTTTCCTTAACTTAAGGAAGATGAGGTAAAGCAATTTAAAATAGTAGATATGAAAGTTCCATGGCAAAAAAAAAAGAAAAAGAAAAAGAAAAAGAAAGAGAGAGAAAAAATTGAAATATTATGCTTGAGATATTTGTTAACAAGAAAAATACTCATATTTGAATATGTATGCCACTTTATCTTTTCTTTCTTTTCAGTTATTTTGTATAAGATGTATTAATTGCAATCAATCCCTCTGGTAAATATATTTCATGTATTAGAATAATAATATAATTGAATATTATAAAACTTGTCAAGCTAGTGTATTATTTCTTAAATATTCATTCATTCATTTCTTTATAAATATTTATTAAACATGAACTATTGCTTGACAGTTTCTAATAATTAATTATAAAAAGGAGAAAGCAAACAAAAAAATGGGAAGAGGTACATATTGATTCTAGATAATAAACAATGTTTCAAAAAACAATACTTGATATCTATATATTTCAACTTGAAATGGTCAACATTTATAATTAGGAGCATCAATTTTTAAATTAATTAGCTTCATGTTCAATGTTTCTTTAGTTAATTCTGATTACTTATTGTTCACTAAAGTCTTTATGACTGTCTTCACTGATTCTCTGTGGGCTAAAATTAACTTTAAATACTTATACCTTCAATTACACTTCAAAATAGTAAATTTCAATTGATACATACTTAAGCAACAATTGCATTTTTATATTATAGAAAAAGTTCTTAAAACCTAAAATCATAAAAAACCTCAAATCATTAACTTGTTAATAATTCTTTTCCACTTTGAATAGTAACCAGCATTCTGCTTTTATAAAACATATTATCATTTCTATTTCTCCAGTAATGGCCTTTGAACTAGAAAACCATAGATTCAATTTTTCCAGTAAAGCGGATGTAATTTCTAATAATATTTTCATAAAGAGATGTTTTAAAATTAATACATAGATTAAAGTGGATAATTTCTAAATTCATAACGTGACAATGCTGTTATTTCTCTTAAACATATGTCATCTCTTACAGAGAACGATGCAAATCAAACTGGATATTACATATAAAGCAATTAAATGAGAAAAATATTGATGGAAAATTTAATAAATCATTAGCATTATACTCATTCTGATGATCTCATCTCTCTCTCCCTCTTTTTTTTTTTTTTTGACCACAACGTCATGAATGGTGGAATCTCAGAATCCCTTGACTGACAGAAGTCAAGATCATTTGAAAACAATCTGTTTTCTTCATTTAAGTCATAATAGTAGCCACCATTTGCTGATTGAGTTCTTGTTATTTGTTATCTAATATATTCTTTGTACACATTATATTTCATATACTCTACCATGAGGCAGAAATGATTATCCCCATCTTATAGGTAAGAAGACTGAATTCCAGAATAACTAAATAACAGGCCCAAAGACACACATAGCCAGTAAATTGTAGAGCTAGATATTGAGTGTGCCTTTGTTTAAAAATATTTTTTACCTCAAAGCTTTATCCTAACCATATATATATGGTACATATACCATATATATATGTATACAGACCCACAGACACACAAATTTATGCCACTAGTGGTAGAACTGAGTTTCTATACTTCGTATTCACTATGATAAATTTATTCCTACATGATTAATATAGACAGAAATACTGAAGCTATTGCTCCAATTCTAACCATACACAGAAGACTACAAGAATAATAGTGTGAAAGCTTCAAGTTCAAATGGTATAGAAAGCTCAGTGTCTGTGCAAGTTCAAGTTTACCTAGGTAAAGTTGCAATGGAGATTTATCTGAAGTGGAAAAAAAAGTCTCTAAGTGGGAAGGGACACCCCTCCTTTGGAAGGAACCTCCAATGATATTTTTATTACATCATTGCAGTTCTAAAGCTTGATATGAATGATATCAATTTGTAATATTTGAAGAATTAAAGCTAGTCTTTTACTAGGTGGAACAAAACCTAGATTACCATATAAATCACTGTATAGATTATAGAAACATAAAGGACTTAAAATTCTCACTGGTCAGTGATCAAATCCTGTGACTGTTAAATAATAGCATAAATTATTAAAGAAATAACAATTGTAGGATAAATTTTGGATGAAAGTACTGTTAAACAGAAAGGAGAGAGATATAAAGTTTTTATAAGAAAAAATACAAAGGGAAATTCAAAAGCATTAATTTTCGTTCAAATTTCTACAAATTTATGTGAGGTGGTGACCATGTAACCTTACAAAGCTGCTATCAACCTGCTTATGAAATGTTATTAGCCATTAAGTGTGGTGATATCACACTCTTAGACAGTAAAATTAAAGAAGATGCTTTTCTAAATTTTATAGTGCTTAAAATGTACAAGTGAAAATTATGAATAAGTCTTCCTAGCAAGTTATAGTCAAAACATCATAAAAATGAAAATATATGACAAGAACCATGTTTCATAAGTGATTATTTCATGTGAAGAAATTTTCTGATACATACAATTAAAGAAAATGTAGTATTTATGCCCAACTACAGTTTGCTTGTCTTGATTCAGTTGTGTCACACACTTACATTATGTTCAACTGACCGTCCTGACCCAGACTAGGGGGCCTTGCTCACCTAAATATTTTAATACTGATTCAAAGGGGCACAGGAACCTAATGTTTATAGCAGCGTTATCAACAATAGCCAAATTATGGAAAGAGCCTAAATATCCATCAACTGATGAACAGATAAAAAAGATGTGATATATCTTTACTTATATCTATAGATATCTATCTCACACACACAGTGGAAAAAATATTACTCAGCCATAAAAAGAATGCACTCTTGCCATCTGCAATGAGGTAGCTGGAACTAGAGTATATTATCCTAAGTAAACTAAGTCAGAGAAAGATAAATACCGTATTTCACTTATATGTGAAATTTAAGAAACAAAGCAGATGAACATAGGGGAAGGAGGGGAAAAAAAGAGAGAGAGAGGCAAACCCTAAGACACTCTTAACTATAAAACAAACTGAGGGTTGCTGGCAGGGGACGGTAGGGGATGGGCTAAGTGGGTGATGGGCATCAAGGAGGGTATGTGATGTGATGAGCCCTGGGTGTTATATGTTGAGTGATAAATCACTCAATTCTACTCTTGAAACTACTATTATGTTAACCGACTAGAATTTAAATAAAAACTTAAAAATAACAAGTATTTTAAGTCCAACTGTTAACATTTAATCGTATCTTTACAAACAGGCAATTTGCACAAACAAACCCAGATTTTCTTAATGGTCTTTTAAATTATTTTTAGATGTTGATCGCATTACTTAAGGATAGCACATCGAAACCTGAATGACACAGTCTACCAGACATACTGTTTCATCAGGAACAAAATTCAAAGCACAGTTAAAATGCAGTCAATGATGAACTGGAATTGGAGTATGGGATTCACTGATTAAAAGACCTTCAAAATCCACCAATTGCAGCTTACCCGGCTCTGTGTTTGAGCTTTTTATCTAGGATCCCATCTCTGGAAACAAGTTTATTAAATACCAAAATGCCAATCACCATGTTGACCTGTCAAACAGAAACAAAGGTTGACCTTTCAATGATATTGAAGGGAATCAGGTCCCCCTTTTTCCTGAAAACCCTCTTTTATTAATTTATAACCATTTCTGAATTATATTGACAATAAAAACACCTCTCAAATATTTCATAAGTGCATAAAGGAACAGAACGACTTGACAGTGTTGTGCTCCTTTAAGTTTTAAAGTACATTAAGCACATTTAATTTCCACACTTTGCAGTTAACACTGAGGAAATTACCATTTAATTGTCTAACTTTTAAATGGTGCCATACTCTGCCAATCTGGTATTCTAAGTCACCCCTGATTAAAATCAATTGGCCAAATGAGTTTTACCATATGAGAGTCAAAAGATTTTCAGTCTCACAGTGTGAGACTAGGTTGAGCTCTGGCAGCCAAAGGTGCTAAAGATTTGCTAATTTCTCCAGCAACTGAGAGCAGAATGCCTACATTCTTCACGCAGTGTGGCTATTTCTCCTGTGAGTGGAGCACATTTTGATGTACCATGCTTTTCCAGAGGAAGAGGAAAGCCTATTCAACTCACCAGAATCCTTTAAGAGATGGACACTAACACCAATTTTTATAATGTGCTCTACTGAACACTTCTTAGCTTTTTCTAAGACTCCCTTATTCTCACTTAAAAGGTCTTTGCATAATACATCTGAAATGAAATCACGCGTATTTTTCTTTCTCAAGTAAAATTGCAAAAAGCTGTAGAGATAGCTGTGGTCTATTTGTAGCAGCTTATTATGTTAAGCAACCACAGTTCTCTAACCTACCAGTACTTCCTGATAAAGAAATCCAGTCCAACGCTGAAACCAAGATAATAAAAAAAATATTTTCTCCTTTTTTTCCTTCCTGCCCTTTACCCTCCATGATCAACAGAATCTTGGTGCATCCCCCAATGCAAACAGTGAAGCCTTTACATTGAAACTAGAAGTTCACAAAAACCTGTTTTAAATTAAACAGAATGACTAGGAAAAAAGAAAAGAAAGGAAAAAAAGAAAAGATAGATTCCATTTCCCCAGCACATTGGCCAGATGAAATATAAAGCTGAAATCTATTTAACTCATAGTATAAGGAAGATCCAAAGCAACTGTTGGGTAGGGATTAGGAATCATCACCTTTCATAGCTTCCCAACAAGATACCATTTGATCAAAAGCAAAACTTACTCATCTTCAATTTCTCATTATATGAACTAAGAAAAAAAAATTATATTCCAAGGATTCTATTAATCTATAATTTAATCATGAGGGAATCCATCACTACTCCAAAGACTATATTTTGGTTTTTCAATTATACACATACTCTGTTTCTCCATTTTAGGGTTATATGTATATTAACTTTGTAGTTTAGGGAAATGATTCAATAGATTAAATAAGAATTCAATGCAGCAAACAAAAATGTGTCTAATAGCTTTCAATTTCCCTATACTCTTCTTTAACACTCATGCCTAGATTTTTTTCTTTTTTTTCTTTTATTTTTTTGTGAATCATGGACAGTTTCTGCTCCCTGTTATAGTTTAGAGGAGGGAGAGCAAAACTTAAAGAATGAAAAAGTCATATAGAGTTCTTAAGAAAGATATGGTTAGCTTCTAATTTATTGAATGAATTGTTCAAAAAACCAAAGGGTAATAATGTTCCAAATAGAATTCTAATTGCACAGCAATGCAGCTCTTTGTATTTAATTTAGACCATTTTCCCCCTTACATTTTCCTTTAAAGATTTATAAGACAAGCAAGATTTGTAATCAATAATATCAGAATGAAAGAAAGAAAGGCAATTGGTAGAAAATTTTCATGTTTCCCTAATTACACATGTAAAGGAATTACTGTGTTCCCAAAAAGAAACATTTAAAATCCTTATGCACAAAATATGGCAGGGACTCTCAACTGGGAGAGTTACACACAGGGAATATTGGGAAATGTCTGGGGATGTTTTTGACTTTTACCAACTGACAATCCTACTCTTATCTAGTGTAGAGCCCACGGATCCTGCTGAACATCCTAAAATATAGAGGACAGCCCCATGACAAACAAATATCTTGTCCAAAATTCTGTGGCACTGAAGTCGAAAAACTGTGACATCTGGACATGTATTTGCTTATTGATATTTGGTAGCAGGCAGCAGTTATCAAGATTGAGAGATCTTAACAAGACAGATCATACAGAACTGTATAAGGTGAAATGATAATAAATGAAGAAATTCTGTACATTTAACAAGGAAGAATTCGTTGAAACTTACTCAAACTTCTTCACAAATGTGAAATTATTGTAAGAGAAATCCCACACTCCCATGTTTAATAGTCTTCAGTCTTCAAAATAAGAATATTTTAGAGTAATAAAGGACTAAATAGCAGTTGATATTCAAATTAAAGTACTAACTAATAAGGAGTAATACATTTGGACTTTAAAATTTCTACAGAACAATAAAATAAAATAAAATAAAATTTCTACAGAACAAATACAAAACCATCACTCTAATTGAAGCAAAGTAGTCTTTCTTGAATAAGAAAACAGATGTTGATTTTGATGTTTACCAGGACAACAGCGGCTGCAGGTCCAACAAAAGCGTAGAGTAGTCCTCCTTCAAGAGAGAGCCAGCAGCTAAAAATAACATCAGATAAAAACTAACAAAAATTAGTGATAAGTGTTAAACCACTGAAGTGTGATACAAATTACTTGAATTACGTACTTAGCATTTGAATTTTGGCACATTTCAAAGGTTTGTAATTAAACAAAAATGCATTAGGGAGATGTGGAAAAAGCTAAAATTAGAGCATTTCATGTGTGAGAAATACTATATACCTTTCACAGAAGAGAAACTTTTATTATAAGGCAGTTAAAACATTTTAGACAAATTACTCTTATAGTAAGGTTTTTATATTGACTTTCAGTACAAAGGTGACTATTACGCAAGTTTTGTAAAATGCTGCTTTATATCCATTAATGAAAATTTTCAAATAATCTTTTAAGCAAGAACAGCATGCATTTAGAGTCTTGCATATGTCATTTAGGGTTCTTCCTTGAGGCCACTGAAATATTGGGAGAAATTTGTTTAAAAGTTGCAGGGAATGGATAATCTGTATTTTGTTTGTTTTCCCCTTCTGATTTTACTTTTGCCCTAGACTACTAAGAAAATTCACTAAAGATAAGCTTTTGAATAAAAATAAGTGCAGCTGTGTTTATTCCAATTACTAAATTCACCAAGAGATGCAGGTTTACATTGATAGAGACATGGTAACCCATTTGAGTAAGAACGTTTATTCTCTCACGGCAGAGGGACATGAAGAAGACATGGGGCTCAGCACTGGAGGCTTCACAAAATGGCCTATCTGCATGTGTATGGTCCAGGAGAGTCAATATAAGGAAAACACCAGGAAATGTTTTATCTCCGTTGATGCAATGAGTCATGCTCACTACTTCATGCACCTATTTTTGACATTTGACCCGGTCAATATTTCTTCTAGGTCCACAGAATCAACATGCTGGCTCCAAAATTAATGACAATTAATAATAACAATTAACAACAATTAATAATATCTGTTTTAAGAATAAATTTTCCTGTATTGGTTATGGTTCTGGTTATTTGACCTAGGCATTTGTTAAAACTCACAGAACTATACACTGAACTGCATGAATGTTACTCTGCATAAATTATACTTTAAAAAATTTTTTAATCCAGTAAATTATATATATGAATATATGTCTATCTACCTACACATACATGTCAATACATATATCAGTATATTTATAACGCAAAAGTGTGTGTATGTGTGTATTCAAAGTCTGCATTTAGCTTATTTCTTCTTGCCATAAGAGTGGACAGATAAAATTCTGCTTTCCCACTTTGGGGTTGATATCTATTTTTTAAATAAAATACCTGGAGAAAAAGCCTTTAGTATGATGGAACACTGTAGTCTAGTGTCTCTTAGACTGCCACTACATTTCTACTATATTTTTCTGTAAGTTAATCTTCAAGCTGATACGTACTCATTATATCATATTCAGTCTTAATCACAAACTCCTTTAAAAGTTAGACCCATGTCATCCACAATCCTATCTCTTTCTACACCCCAAACACAGTGCCTTTCAAATACTAGATTTATACCAAAGAATCATACTGTTGTAAAAAGTAATGGCTTAAAGGTGATAGTGCTGTAGAAAGCAAGACTCTACAACAGAGATTATCAGGGAATTTGCTTATTTGTGTGTTTATAATATAGATTGCAGAGGGAAAACAAGTGTTCTAATGACATGAGTTCTTAAAATTCCTTTGAAATTCCTTTCAGGTAGGCAGATGACATGATGTCTCTTGGCACAATCCCCATCTGGATGAACCCACCAGAAGGCCTAATTAGTGGTAATTCCTATTGCAAACCTGAAGACAAATAGAAAATCTCACTTTAAAAATTTATGCTTCTAAAAGATGTGCATATCTCTTTCTCCACTTCTCAACTGCCTCTGCAGCTTGAAAGAGCAGATGAAGTAAAATATGAAAGTGTATTGTTTTACAATTTAAATATTAAACATAAACCTTACTTATAAATTCTCTCATAGAATTTATCAGTGTTATAGCTGTGTTATGATGGGCTGATACCATCCATACCCCTTTTCTTCCCTCTAATTTCTCCAAAAGCCTAGGCTTTTTCTAACATATAATCTACTGATTCCCCGAATAAATTTTAAATTTATTAAATTTTAAGTATTTTAGTATTTAGTATTTAGTATTTATTTATTAAATTTTAGTATTACCCAAACATAGCAGCAAAACTTGAGCTAACATGACACAAATATATTGGTTGATACCAATATATATTATCAGCAGTGAAATCAGAAACTCAGATCAGAATCATATTCTAAAAGGTAAACACCAAAGCTTATTCAGTTCTAAAAAATGTATTTGTGATTAAACATACAGAGTAAATATTGAAACATTTTTAAATGCACTGGTCTCATGAAGCAACGGGAAACTGAAACAAGGACTCTGAACAGGGCTTTAGGCCTTCATTTATTTCTTAACCTCTGTGCATTGAAGCTACCTTACAGCATTCCTACCTACAGAATTCCTAATGCAATTCCTACCATAGTTAATGACTCAGTGACAAAATGCAAGCCATCAGCGGTACCAACCGAGACTAATGAAGCATATACAATGATTTACTTAATTATAAACATGATTTATCACTGTGGATGGACTTACTAGTGATCAGTGCCATATCCTTTCGTCCTTGTGAAGCCTACTGATGTGGCCACTACTAATGCTGGTAAACCTGCAAGAAAAATATTGTCACACTTCACATTCAGCCATAATCACTGTACACTCTGGCTCAAGAAAAGCTAGGATAGACTCAAAATGCTTACATCGGAGGAACTACCTTTGGATGAATTCTTTCATAAAGTATGTTTCCATCACAAAATTTCTTTCAAGTACAAAAAAATGAGAGCGACAGCTAGGTTTTTTAACTCAGTGCATTTTTCTAATGTTGCTAGGTTACCACCACATTTGACATGGGTTTAAAGGAAACTAATAACAGAGATTTAGTATATCTTTTAAGTTATTTTTTCCCTAGGGGTTTACACTGTTATAAAGGAAATTTATACTTATAAAATCAGAAAGGCAAAAAATGGATATTCTGCTGTGATGGAATATCACAGAAGTGGAACATTCAAGTTGGCCCCATAGTGATCCACTTCAAGTTGTACTTACAATAAGACAGAAAAAAGTAAATCACATCACATAATTCTTTCTTTATGATTAACTTATAATAACAAGAATGGATCACGGTTAAAGGCCCTACAGAATTAATTGTGGGGCCTCCTGATTATCCTCCTTTTAACAATCCTGAAGGGAGGTCAGAAAATACATGACAGTTTCTCTTCATGGACTTCTAGGTAGGTATCACTCCACACATTGCTCAGTACCTCTTGGAATTCAACTGCCTACATATCTGTGCAAATACTGACCTAACAGTTTTAGTTTATATTTATATGAATCACACTTTCCTTACTCCAGTTCAGTGGACCATCCCTGTGTTTTGGTGAACAGAGCTCAACCTAATCTATGCTTTTTTTTTTTTTTTTTAATTTTGGTCATCACTTCTTTTCAGGAAGATGATGTTTGCCTTTTCAGGTTGAAAAATCCATCATCTAATTATCTTCTTGAGTATCTTCCACCCGTTTTCTTTCCTCCTATCGTTTCCCCTCCTTCTTGCTATTCTCCTCTGTGAGTCTTTTCAAGTGACATCACATTCCTTCATGAGGTTTAATGACAAAAACTATGAGAGCACCTCAGAGGGACACATCATATTTTTAAATAGATATACATCTCCCCCACGCCATACACACACACACACACACACATATATAGAGTTGACTTTTTTATTGACTAGACCAAGTTCATTAGAAAAAAATCTCTCCTGTGTCATAGCTAAAGCATTAATAAACTTCATTCTGTACAATTTAGATTAATTTTTTTCTAGATTTATTATGTTTCACTTTGCTGCAATGAAATTCATATGCCACTAATCTGCCAATTCAGACTTCCCGATGGTCTAGCACCATCAGCTTAGCTTTTTTGCTACCCAGAGTAGTTTCATATTATCTGTAAACTTGGAGATCAGCTGTGAGATCTCTCCTCATACCATCTTTGGTAATGATGTTATTAAGTAAGCTAGTTACCAATCCAGAAAATTGCCACTCTTTATACTTAAGGAAAGTCACTTACCTGAATTCCATATTTCTTGGATTTATGACACTAAATCATAACAAAAGTGTGCCCTGATTCAACACCAATCTAACTTTAGAAGGTCTTTGACATGAAATCCAGACAAAAGTTTTATGAAAGTATAAATAGAATACATTCTCCAATTTCTTCTTAATGGCTTTCCCATTTGCCTGTGCAAAGAGCCTTAATATGTTAATCACACATGACAGAATCTTGCTGAAACCTGATGGATACTCTTTAAGTGATCTTGACCCTACTTTTTCCAGTATAAATTATTCTGTTATTTTAATAAGACCACTTATTTGGAATTTTTCAGACTCCGTCAAGCATCCTATTCTCTAGTCTTCTGGTATATCAAGTATTTGTTGTATATTTGGCTCAAAATTCTGCCCCCCCCCCTTTTTTAGTTCAAGTCTTCTGAAACTCAAAGGCAAAGATGACAAAACTTTGAGGTTTTCTGAAACTAGTTTCTTAAATTAATTAAACTAATTAATTCTAATTAAACATTAGAATTGGCCTTATGAAAAACAGATCTTCAAGGGGTCCATTTTATAAGGTAATATGAGAAGAACTTTTCCTAATAAAGATAAGCGAATAATTAGTTAATTCTCAGTCTGTCAACAATTCTATTTTTCCTCTCAGGACTCCACTGACTAGCTATGAGATTTCATTCATTCTCTAAATGACTTTCTTCCTGTTACATGGATAGTCGTAATCCTTAATTGCTTTGAGCTCTTTCAGAACAGACTTTTCAAATTTTTCTTGTGGGGAGTACACATGACTGGTAAACATGACTAGTACCTGGTTTGAGCCCAGAACATTCATATGCCACTAATTCATTTTGCATTTTCAAAACATATTAGTAGAGACCATTTTGCTTTTCTGCTCGTAGCTACCCAAGCTATCACCATTGCTTAACTGACTGGCTGGCTACATGGCCATCCAATATTTACTCCTTTTTAAAGTTTCAAATGCTCAAAGAATGTTCAAAAATGACCTGCTTCATATATTTCTACTTCCATATATCAAATTGGACACAAAGAAAAGTAGCCAGGGGATAATCACACTCTACTGCTTCATTATGTGTTCAAAGTCATTTTAACAAGAACATGAAAGGATATATTAATATGCTTACCCCATCCAAGGCACAAAAAACGTTTCCTTATAAGCCGTGTCCTAATTTTTCCAGTTACAGCCATATATGACTGCCACGCCTCAGTCAAAACCCAACAGAATGAAGCCAGGAAGAAAAAGTGCAAAAATGCAGTTGTGGTTGTACAGATGCTCTGTGGAAACAAAAAAGACTCACACTGAATATGGTGGTGGTGGCAGGAAATCATGTGTCCTCCAGAGGATAGTTAATCTTCAACTCCCTGGTATTATTTCAAATATCTACCTCTTCTGTGTGACAGAGTAATTATTTACAGAAATTAGAAACCCTGCAGTCTTTATGCCTGTATTCAATATCTGTGATAGAAAAAAAGGTCCTAAAAAAAGGCCTAATTCCATTTGCATGTTCAATTTTTTATGAGAAGCCTAAATGTAAATTAAAACCCAGGGGAGATTACAATTATAACTTTACTTGAATTTTTTTTTCTTGAAATATAACTACAGGGAGTGGTCCTATCTTTAATTTAAGTTACTGACATCTTGCATAATTCTTCGGCTATATTCTTTATTCTTTATTCTCCCATTTTGGGTGATTATTCTTTATTGTTTTATCTGTATTGATGTTAATATTACATCCCAACAGACATCCAAAATGAAGAACTACCTTTATACAAGTGAGATATTCCAAGTGTGAGAGCTATAAAACTGTAAAATGAGATTTGGCTAATAGCCTACTACAAAAAGCCATATGTATTTTAAAGTACTTAATACACTGTTCTGTATTATTACCTTACAATGTGTGTTGTAATCAAATCATTTTGAAAAGTTAATTTTGAGTCACTGGCAGTACACAGCCATGATTTCACAGATATTTTACTTTATGCAACTTAATCATTCTGAATGCACCACATTAGTTACTTGTGACTCATGTGTAAAGATGAGCAGCTTCATTTTGGTAAGGGCTGCTACTTATTTTCCTACTGCTGTAATGTCTTTGTGTAAATCTTGTTCAAATGAAGTCTTCATAAATCAAAGCCAGTAACTAACTACTCTCTTCTTTTGTCAGTCTTAGACTTGTGATTTCCAAAAATTGAAAAGAGCAAAACATATAACTAGAAAAAAATAATAAAAAAACTCATTGACAGAGAAATAAAAGTACAACCTTCATGGTCTCGCCTCCACTCCAGTATATTGCTAAAGCAGAATATCTTTGTAAAATTTTGGCCCAAATTATTCCTATTATTTGTTTATTCTACTGAAATTCACCAGATGTTAATTCAGCTTTTTAGTTCTTTTAATCCTATAAAAATAACTTTACCATGTTTATCTCACCAGGTTTTTTTAAATGCTCAGAGATAATGTACAGAAGCTGAGTAACACTGTGCTAGGCATATAGCATGTGCTTCAACTGATCATGGCCATAATCATCATTATTTTAAAAATAGTACTAAAAAGAGCACTACTAGTTTTCAGCATGTGATTCCTTATTCCATGTAGCCCTTAAATATACTCAGGTACTTAGATTTATTATCACAAAGATGGCAACTTTCAGTATGATAAAGTCATGGATTTCTAGCACCTTACACCTGCTTCAGACATAATGTAGTAGCTTTAACCAACTGTGATTCCTTCTATACTTGAGACACTGAGACTTTTCTTCCAAGTTAAGGCTTAAATATTTGCAGCTGACTACTTTGCTCACTCCTGATCTGTAGTTCCTGATCCCAATTTGAATTTCAAAGCTAACTCTTCCCTTTAATACCTGAAGACTAGTTACACTTCCTAATTCACCTGTCATTTCCTTCCACCAGTTTGTCTCATCTCAATTGTATGTGCTAGCAAAATTATCTCTTCTCCATTTTTAAACTATTAATGTAAGATTATATAAAACAATGTAAAAATGTTGAAATGTTAAATGTGAAATACTGGATGCACTGAAATTTAGTAAGAGATAACTGCTCAATGTGTCAATACAGAGACTTTTAATTTGCACTTTCTATATTATGTTTGTTGCCTTGGGACTTTTTGGTATGTATTAAAGTCTAATACAAATTGAAATACAAGTAATTTGGGACTACTAACATTTATTTCAATAATTCATGTCTCTCTGGACAAGAATATTACTGCCACATATGGAAAAAAAGTATAGTAACTAGAGAAATAAGAGCCATTTCTATGAGCAAAAGCATTCTACTGTGATGAAATGAATATTTATATATATCTAGAAAGTGCTCTAACTTGAAGAAAAGCGTCTCAACCTAAAGAATGTGTATATATGGACTAACGTGGTCTGAAGTCACAAAGCTAATCTTACACAAAGAGTATAACAACATATATGTTCCTGGAAAATATCAGGAAGGGAGACAGAACATAAAGACTCCTAACTCTGGGAAACGAAATAGGGGTGGTGGAAGGGGAGGAGGGCGGGGGGTGGGGGGCAATAGGTGATGGGCACTGAGGGGGGCACTTGACGGGATGAGCACTGGGTGTTATTCTGTATGTTGGTAAATTGAACACCAATAAATATTAATTTATTAAAAAAAATAAAGAAAGGGAGATACATTTTGCTTCATCATCATATGAAGAATCAGTTGAAAATCAAATACTCTACATAATGAAAATATTTATGACTTTTCCTCTGATATATTTGTTAAACTGTCTTTTAAAAATATAACTTTTATTATAGCACATTTCAAATAAACTCTTTTATTTTCTACATTTGTCATCTCGGTTTCCACAAGGGTGGCCATTCTAATGTTTGGGGCTCAGGATTCTTTGGTTTCTTCACTCATATAACCTAAATCCCCAACAGCAACCCAAAAAGATCAATCTCCCTTGGAGAGACTTTTACACCAATAAATCTCAAACTCTGATTCATTTTTTCTTTAAACGGGTTTAAATCTTGTCATTTGTTCAGTTTTCTTACTATTGGACCCACTGTCATGACCTCCAGTTTTACAGCTTCTTCTTATTCACCCATGTGTTTGCTTTCAACTCCCACAATAGCTGAGTCTTGACAGCTTGCCATTCTAAACCTGAGACTCACTAGCATCTCAAGCACATCATTAAATTCTTCTGCTTATACTTGCCTTGCCAAACCTCAATTTGGTCCTTTACAACTGATGAGCATTGTTGACAAATATTACAAAAATTGAAAGGGTTATTGAAATAGGGTTTTGAAATTGGCAAATTGAGCACTGTTCATATAGCTGTCACCCTCATGCATACCATTCACTCCAAATCCTTAGGGACAACAGAGAAGATTTCATAAAATAACTGGAAAGTAAAGAAGTATAAACTGTAATATATTGGAGACAGTGAGAAATGCCTGAAAAACAAAGCAGATGAATGGAGACAGAAGGATGCCCCAGCTCAAAGCAAGATATTAGAAGCAGAGATGAAGACATGGAAGTAGGGGATTAAGATACATGGATGACACACAGTGCTAACATCTGTTTGAAAGTACTTTCATAAGGAAAAAATAGATAAAATTTAAGGAAAAGCAGCATTTAAAGAAATATTATGGAAAAAGCTTCTCAGAACTTCAAAGATCCTCTCGGTTGAAGGATAAATTAAAGATAAAACACACACGGGCGCGTGCACGCACGCACACACACACACACACACACACATGCACACACCACGATATGTTGTGATGAAATTTGTGAATATCAACAATAAAGAGAAAATCTTAAAAGCTGTCAGAGTCAAAAGAAAGATTACTCACAAAGAACTAAAAATCAAATTGACATCAGATTCCTTGCAACCCAGGATACAAGAAGACAGTAGAATAATATCTTAAGCATTCTAAGGGAAAATAACTTTGAAGATACAATTCTACACCCACCAAAACTATTCAAGTGAGAGGAAGAAATAAAGATATTTTTAGAATTAAAGGAACTTTGAAGTTTACTACATCAGGATTCTCTCTGAAAGAACTGCTAGATGATATAAACCAATAATAATAAGAAATTACAGGAGGAGTGAATGAAATAAAAGACATAATGGGGGGATCCCTGGGTGGTGCAGTAGTTTGACGCCTGCCTTTGGCCCAGGGTGTGATCTTGGAGACCCAGGATCGTCGGGCTCCCGGTGCATGGAGCCTGCTTCTCCCTCTGCCTGTGTCTCTGCCTCTCTCTCTCTCTCTCTGTGTGACTATCATAAATAAATAAAAATTTAAAAAAAATACATAATGGATAGCAAAGAGAGTAATAAAATACATTAAGTCTTAAAAATGTTTATTTAAAAGCTTGACTAAACATGTTTTAATTTTTAAAATACAACCACTAAGCTATCAAATTTAAAATAATATTAATGAAGGTTAAAATATGAGAGATAAGATCAGGAGAAAATAAAAGTACACTAAGCCTTTTTGTTGTTGTTCTTAGGTATATGAGAGATATTAATTAACTCTAAAGTTAGAAAAATGTTTGAACATTTATATTAGCAATGTTAAGGTAACCACAAAATATAGAAACAAATAATATATTTATAATATAGTAGAGAAAAACAGAACTAAAGAAAAAATTAGCCTAATTAAGGGTGGGCAAAGGAACAAAAATAAGCTAGAAAATATGATAAATGAAAAAATAACAAAATTCCAAGGATATCAGAAATTATAGCAATGGGAATACTTTAAACTCATTATGTAAAAGTTGAGGACTTTTATATTAGATAAAAAATATCAAAATCTAGTAATGTATTTTAAAGAGACATATCTCAAACCCAATGACACAGGAAGATTAGGAATAAAGAGGTTGAAAAGGACTACATTAAGCAAATGTTAACATGCAAAAATCAGATGTCACAACATTAATACTGAAAAATAGCATTAAAAGATGAAGGACTTTTCACAGTGATAAAAGAAGCAGGTCATAAAGAAGTTTTCGTAACAACACACCTCTAAGAATTTTTCAAAATATGTGAAACAAAAACGAAGAAAACTACAGGAATAAACTGTCAAACTATGTTTATATTGAAAGACTTACTATGCATCTCTCAGAAAGTCATGGGAAATTTGGGCTCTTTCCATAGTTTGGCTATTGTTGACAATGCTGCTATTAAACATGAGGGTGCATGTATCTCTCTGAATTAGCATTTCTGTATCATTTGAGTCAATAAAGAGAAGTGCAAATCTCTAGATTTGCTAGATCCCAAATGTCCATCAACTGACAAATGGATAAAGAAGTGGTATATAGTGGAATATTAGCCATAAAAGGATGAAATCTTGCCATTTGCAAAAACATGGATGGTCCTAATGAGTATTACACTGAGTGAAATAAGTCAGAAAATACAAATACCATATGATTTCACTCATATGTGGAATTTAAGAAACAAAACAAATGATCATAGGGAAAAAAGAGAGAGGGGGCAAATCAAGAAATAAACTAAATTATAGGAAACAAAGTGATGGTTACCAGAGGGAAGTGAGTGGTGAGATGAATTAAATAGGTGATGTGGGTCAAGGAGTGCACTTGTTGTGATGAGTACTGGGTATTGTACATAAGTGTTGAATCACTAAATTGTATACTTGAAACAAATACTACACTTTGTGTTAACTGGAATTTAAATAAAAACTTAAAAAAAAGAAATATATCTCCTTATTAAGAAACCCAAGAGGATCTATTTTTAAATTGTTAGAAATAATAAGAAGAATCAACAAACTGGCTAGATACAAGATAAGTGCACAAAAACTTTATCTCTACTCTCCCTTCCAAATCATGTTAAAATTACCAAGTTATTAAGACATAGTAAAAAGAACAGGCAGTAGACAACAGTGAACTCAAGATGTTGGCAAATTCAGATGTTGAGAGAAGACATAACTGACTTAGAGTAGCAGAAAATGTGATAGTGTAAGTGCTTATAGAGTATGGGAGTCAGCGATGGAAATATTGATGGCAATGGACCAAATTCACTCTGCAGACCTTCAGAAGGTTTTAATACTTGGAAACAATAGGGACCAGAAACAGAAGGAGGACTCTGCATGGGGCTGAAAAAGAGAGAGGCTGGATGAAAATCTATATACAGAAAAGCTGAAAATCTGTTTCCTCCCAAATCAGTACAGTCCTGCACTGTCATAAGGAGATGAGTCTCTGGAAAATTGAGTGGGTTCTGAACCCAAGCATCAGTTTCATTAATGGGTAGGTGTACAATGCAGATACAAGTGTAATATTAAACTCTAAGCACCCTCCTCATTTTCTCCTTACTTCTGTTCCCAGAATGTCAGCAGGTCAGAGATTAAAATTCACCCCCAGAGGGGGAAAAATCTTCATATGCTGGCTCATCCTTCACTAACACTATGAAATCTACCTTTCAATAAGTCCATCTACCCATAGAACTTCAAGTCACTTTTTAGGGCCTTGCTTTTATATATGAATACACAGCCAAGGATATTCCGATAATTGAAAAAAAATCTTCCAACATGGAAAAAAAGAAAAAGGCCAAGAAAAGAAAACGTGGGGGAGTGCAGAGAAACTATAGAGGTAAGAGAAAAATAAAAACTTCAAAAAACAGTCTAAGTTCTTCAGAAACAGAAAAGAAACTGCACCTACAAAACAAAATCACTGGGGAAAAATTATCAGATGAAAGAAAAGGTCCTATTCATAATGCCAACAGAAATCATAAAATAACTCAAATACAGTTAAAAAATATGTGCAGAAAATCATAACATTGGGCAGCCCGGGTGGCTCAGCAGTTTAGCACCACCTTCAGCGCAGGGCCTGATCCTGAAGACCCAGGATCGAGTCCCATGTGGGGCTCCCTGCATGGAGCCTGCTTCTCCCTCTGTCTGTGTCTCTGCCTCTCCCTTTCTCTATGTGTCTCTCATGAATAAATAAATAAAATCTTAAAAAAAAATAAAGAAAATCATAACATTTAATTAAAGGACACAAAACAAGCTACCATTTAATAGAAAAATTTATTATGTACATGTATGTATTAGAAAATCAGTGTCCTACAAATGTCAATTTTTCCCAAACTGATAAATATATTCAATACAATTCCAATCAAATCTTAATTTTTTTCCTTTAGTTTGACAAGCTAATTCTAAATCACAGAGAAAACCAAAGAATAGTCCAGAAAGTCTAGAAAAAAGAGAGAAGCATAGAGTGTTTTTCCAATGATATAAAACAGAATAATATGTAGTCAGATGATGATCATCCCTATTTGCACATGAGGGTTTGGAGAGACTAAGAAACTTGGCCAAGGCCTCATGGTTAATGAGCGAGGAGGAAGAGTTAAAACATTGTCTCTGGCCCCAGGGCTTGTGCATTTCCTTAACTACCTCATACTGTTTGCTGACAATATTTTTTGCATATCCACAGACTAATCCTCACAATCGTTTTTTATCCTCTCAACTTTCTTCCTTATTCTTAAGCAGATAACCCTGTCTTCAACATTACTGATGAAGTGCAGACATATTATTGTTATCTTCATATTCCGGGCAATCCCTTAATTTCTCCCTTAATTTCATCTACCCACTTCCTCCTTTCTGAAGCAGGCCCTTCTCTTTCCAGGATATGGCATAGTAGAGTTAAGAGATAGGTTCCTGGAGTTGCAATGTGGGTTCACACAATGACTGCTGCATTTACTGGTTGTTATTTACAATTCCTGTGCCTCTCTTCCCTCATACAAAAAAATTATGATAACTATAGCACCTACCTCATGAGACTGTTGTAAAGATTAAACAGCATGATATATGCAAATCTGATACATAATCACTTTGATCCTATAGTTGGTCAACTATATACTCTTCTCCTTTAGTTAGATCCTGAGATTATACATAATCTCTTAGCCTACAAATCTATTGAAATCTCTATCTTCAACTAATCAACCTTCTTTTTATTGGTTTATTCACAGTTCTCATTGGGTTGTTTTTTCCTCTTTCCAATTGTGATCAAATTTCTTGAAAGATTAAAATAACCATCAGCTTCTTTACTACCTGTTTATAGGTTTTATTTCCATCTAGCATCTCCCTTGAATTTCCCTCTTACAGGAATCACTCATGACTATCTAATTTCCAAATCTAACAAATGGAATTTTTTAGATTTTTTTTACTTTCCCCAAAAGACTTTGACCTTAACATTCTCACAAATTATGAGATTTTTACTGTAGGGTCTAAAATTCTACAATAGCATGTCTAATTAAAAGTCTGACTGAATTCTAGAATTAATTTTTGCAATATATGTTTTCCTAGAAAATTTTATATTTTCCAATGTCTTACTATATGATTGTATATAATGTTCTTGTACATTTTAAGAAATACTATTTTTTTTGCTTCTGAGGTTGCTTATCTATGTTTCCTATTTCTTTATCAAAGATGTCTGTTTTACTAATTTATTTCAAATTTTAATGATTCCTTAAGTCCAACTAGAAAGATATTACATTAGTACTGAGATGAATTTCTTAAAGTGTAAAATATAGTTATTTATTCTTTTCATTTGGCAGACTTTTAAGGTTTCTAAGAACAAAATACTATGTTTACCTTATTCCCAACATTCAAATAAATCAAAAGGTGTTAGCATTTAAAAATAAGCAATCATAGATACCTATTATGTAAATATTTCAAAAAGCAAAAAAGAAAATGTTTTTGATGAAAGATATAGGATATAAAAAAATTCCATAGAATAGAGAATTCAGAGAAGCTTGCTTTTGCTAGAAATATGAAAAACAGAATTTTGAGATGAAACATTTCAGTAGAATATTTAGAAACTCTCAAACAGTACCAATATCTGCATACTTTAATTGCAGTATTTATGGAGAAATCAAGAATTATTGAAGTTACTGCAACATTTAAAAATCTTAGACAAGCTGAAATCATTCCTCCATATGAAGCAATTCTCATTTGAATTATTTAGATAATTTCCTTCACTCACACACTAATTTGTCTATAATAAACAGACAACATGATGACTAGAGTTAACACTGCTATGTGACATATAGAAAAGTTGAGAGTAAATCCTAAGAGTTCTCATCACAAGGAGAAATTTTTTCTTCATTTTTTTTTTCTTCTTTGCATTGTATTTCTATGAGAAGATAGGTGATTTTGGCTGAATCCGTTGTAATCACTTCACAATATATACCAAATCTAGCCATCACACCAAATGCCTTAAACTTATAGTGATGTATGTCAGTTATTAATAAAACTAGAAAAAATTATAAATATGTATATCTTGATATTCATGTGGAATAAAAACAAGTACAAGACATATACAATATAATTTTGAGATGCACCTGTAACTTCTTACATGTGAATGATGCTATGGGAAGAAATTTTGGTTCATCACTATAGTGATTTCAAAGACAGTCTTCTGTTATCTTTGTGCAAGCCCTTTTTATCCATTATCTTACTTATTTCACTCTCACAGTAACTTATTTTAAGTCTGCAAACAACAATTTTTTTGCAACAATGCTGTAAGGTAAACATTTTATAAATGAGGAGATGAAGCTCAGAGAGGTTAAATAACTTGTCTGAAGTTACACAATTAGCAAATGATGGAGCATATGCTCTTTTCATTACAACATATTGCCCTTTCCTGTGATTTTGCTGATATTTATATTACTATGATTATACTATATCCTTTCAAGCCAGTACAAATTGTTTTGAAATAGCAGTATGTAGATGATAAATAAATAGATGTTATAATATACAAACAAAACTGACATTAAATGATTACTTTTTTTTTTTTTTCCAAATCACTACCAACAGAAGAATGTACCATTTAAAAGTATAGTTTTGGTTATGAAGATTCCATCAACACAGGTGCAAATGTAGTTTGAGGTTATCTGGATAGAGCACCTTAATCCCAATAAGATGCCCAGGGGGCATTGTGCCTATCATCTTCATCATTTCATAAAATTAAATTAAAGGCTCATTCCATAGCTCCTGTCACTTGCTATATCAACAGCGATGTCATTTGTAGACAACTGACAAACGTCTCTCATAGATCCAAATACTGAGTCTGTTCATTCTTCCTCTTGTATATAATGGAAATTATCAATAGAAGAGATTTGATAAGGCTTTAGTTTTCTCTTGAAAACTCTTGTTTCACCATTAAAAATTTGCAATGCTTGCTTAAACACTATGGCACAAAGCTATGATGAGGAAACATTCTCTGACCCATCTTTTTAGAAAAAAATTAAAAAGCTTTGGAAAACCAGAAATTGCTAATATAAAGCCATGTGTGATATGAAATAATTAATGAAGAAATACAAGCAATTGATAGATGAGTACCTCAAACAATAACAATTTTTAATTGCTAGATTTTTATAATTTCATATTAAAATAAAACATTATTATTAAAAAGAAAAGAAATGCTAGTTAGATGTCAATAGAGATAAAAATCTGTTTCACAGATGTCAAAAAGATGTATCTTGCAGAAAACATGTTCATATTTTGAAGACCTTGGAAAGTTTGTCACATATAACAGGAAAATCCGAGTCTTTGAAATGTGTCCTTTGGGAGTCCAAACATTTGTACATCATACACAGCAGATGCTGCATTATACACTGTTATCTCCAAGCTTAGAAAATAACAATTTTATTCAAAATGAAATATAATTAAGTCACTTGCTAAATAAGGCCAAGAGTTCAACTAAAGTTTTACTAATAATTCAGAAATTTTAAAATGTATTATAAGCTCTAAGATATCTCTAGGAATTGATTTATACTGTGTTCTATAACTGAAGAGAAAATCAATAGTCAGTGGATTTATATCCTCTGGTATAATTAAGTACCATATCTAGTCACTCGAAAAAGGATAGTCGTAATGAAAATACAAGGTTGCCTTCAACTTGTATCAAGCAGAGCAAACAACTCTGTAGCTCTGTTTCTGAGATTTTTAGACAAATATTTCTCGGTGGATTTGGAAGGCAAAGGAAAGTAACACTTTTATATCAAGAAGACATTTGTTTATTCTATTTATCGAGTTTAATCAGCATTCAGACTTGGTGTCACAAGATTATTTCAATATAGAATGAAAATAGTTTTGGGGACACCTGGGTGGCTCAGTGGTTGAGTGAGTTTTTGGGGACACCTTTGGCTCAGGAAGTGATCCTGAGGTCCTAGGATTGAGTCCCACATTAGGCTCCCTGCAGGGACCTTGCTTCTCCCTCTGCCTGTGTTTCTGCCTCTCGTGTCTCTCATGAATAAATAAATAAAATCTTAAAAAAATAATTTTTGATACAGAGGTGGCATAGTATGTAAAGGTCCTAACCGTCAGAGGCAGGCGGTTTTCAACCTTGATTGCACAGTGTTATCATCTGGGGAGCTCTAAAAATGTGGATCTATAAGTACTATTCCCTAAGATTCTGATCTAATCATTTGAGGGTGGAGTTTCTGTATTAGCATTGGTAAGGATCCCCAGGTAATTCTAATTTGCAGGCAGGGTTTGCAATTAGCAACTTGAACAATGGCAGACTGACTCCTAGCAATGGAAGCTACCAAATGTGTGACCTTGCACAAATTACTCACTTCTGACAGCCTCAAAGTCTTTGATTTGTAAGATGAGAGTTAAAGTATCTACTACATTGGGTTACCTTAAAATTAGACATAATAAATGTAAAGTGCTTAGTTCTCAGTGGGTTCTAAAAAGTATTAAACAATAATGATCATTCATGTAAATTCTTAACCCATTTGAGTAACTTATCTAGTCTTCACTAGTTCCTAAAATTCTGGAAAGAGTAATGAAAATGGAGCCTCTGCTATGCATTCATATTTTAATTTAGAATGATGTTAGAACTGATAGACTTCTTTATATAACCTGCTTTGAAAACAGAGTCAAATAGCAACAATGAAAGATGTGGGGAGAAAAAGAACAAAATAGAGTAATGCTGACCTTGATGGTATTTTGGAAAAAGGCAGATTATCATTTGATCTTGTCCTCTGGATTTCTCCAGATATCTGAAGGGAAACACCTGATGTTGAACAACCACAATAGTTGAATTATGCTAAATACTATAATTGGGCCAGTTATAGAACTCTGGGAATGGTGATTTAGGGAGATCTCAAAGAACTCCTACTCCAAAATACCAATGTCAACCTTGAGATTGGATAGTTCCATACGTGCTTACCTTTTAAATCCCTAGTTGCTTATCTCTGAGCCACCCAACCCCAGATATTTCATACCCAACATGTCTAATAATTAACTTTTCACTTTCCCCATTAAGCTAGTTTCTCCTTTTGTGTAATGACTTCACTGACCTCTCTATTTCCATGACCTTAGATGGGGCCATCATTACTCTCTCCTAAATATTAGTGACAGAGGGATATTTCTGTGAAGAGACCACCCTTCTACTGGATCTACCCTTCTTTGAAAAGAAGGAAGTGAAGCTACAGAGCTAAAAATGACAAGATGTTCCTGTTCTTTCCTCTCTACAAATTAAAAAAAGAAAGGTCTTAGAATATACCTGGCATATACTAAGTCCTAAATAAATATGAGTTGTAGTCATCAGTGTTTTAATAATAATTAGAAGGGGAGCTGAATATAAGATTTTTTACAATATGAAATACTAAAATATGTTAAATGTTAAGTGAAGAATCAAATAAGGAAACTGAATGGGGACACTTGACGTGATGAGCACTGGGTGTTATACTATATGTTGGCAAATCGAACTCCAATAAAAAAAATACAAAAAAAAAAAGGGGGGGGGAACTGAATCAGGAAAGATAACTGATTGCATCATCTACAGAAGAAATCTGATAAAAATGAAATTTAAAGCTATGAGAAGAACTGGCCTTTGATAAAAAGAAAATCCTTTCTTGACTTAAAACATGTAAAAAGGAACAAAGTCTAGGTGAAAATGTAGATAAGATAAATGTAGTGGGAAGGTAACAGGATGCCTACCAAATTCTCTTTGGAATAGGAGTGGAGTCCATTGTTAAAGTTAAAGCTGTAAAAATGAGATAAATGGTTTAAATACATTTGAACAGACCAGAAATTCTTTGTTGATAACTGGAAAACCAGATAACATGGAAATGCCAGGCAGCATTGAAGCCTCTTTGAGCTGAGTAATCATGCATGTATCAGCTCAAAACCAAAGACTATAGCACAGATCTCCCTCCAACCACCTCTGAAATCATGAATTTTAGTCTCCTGCAAAAGTAAAGAAATACTGGTTTTACTATTTTTTCTAGAGGAGTTTTATCTGGGTTCCTGTTTTAATGGATCATCTGGTACATAGTTCCATATTCTTCCCCCTTTGACTACTCATGACACACTCCTTTACTACTAGGCCTAAGAAGATATAAACCAGCACTATAGGAAATAATGGAAGCTTCCACCAAGAACAAATCAAGACTTTCGTCCATTGGTTGGGAAATGCTGAAATCACAATGTAACAAATCCCTTGTACTGAAGCAAGACTGAAGAAGGGTCTCAAGTTGCTTCTTATCTTTAATAAACAATTACCTTTGAAAGTTTAGAATCCTACCAGGCTAGAGTCTCAGTTTCTCAGCAGGTGGAAAAGATGACTATGGTCAGAGTACTATAATTCTTATTGGCAAAAATAACAGATGGCAAAACAAACTATTTCCAGTACCATTACTTTTATAAGCAATGGCTATAAATACCTTTTTGGAAGACATTCATTTACTGGAAAAGAACAGTTTAGTCCAGGCAAACCGTAATCAGATCTTTTTCTTTACCATGTCTTAAAAGGTTGTATCATTGAGGAATTTAGGGTGAAAATATTTACTGAGTACCCAGTATATGAAAAATCTTGTATGAGGCAAGTTTTAAACATTTTACACAAAAACATAAAAAATTACATACTTGTAAAAACATGCTTGCAATTATGACATATGTGTGTGTTTAAAATGATTACTGTAATGAGTAAAGAAGATAAGGTTACTTCAAATTCTGAATTTTTTAATAAAATAGATTGCTACAATTAATTTCTTTTATCAATATAAAATATAACTAAAAAGAAATATAAAATATAACTGAATTTTATTAGTACGGTTCACTTCTAAATCCAGACCCTAATCAAGACTAGCAAAAAGTTGATTGAAAGGAGGAAGGAAATACATTTCTTAAAAATTTTTATCTGAGAGAAAGAGAGAGAGAGAGAGAGAGGGAGGGAGGGAGGGAGCAGGAGAGGAGAGAATCTTAAGTAGACTCTCTGCTGAGTGGGGAGCCTGATGGGGAGCTTGATTTCACAACCCCTAGATCATGACCTGAGTCCAAATCAATGGCTGGATGCTCAACTGACTGAACCACCCAGGCACCCCAGGAAGTACATTATTTTACTTTATTTTTACAACGTTAAAAAATTAGTAGTGTATTACACAATAACCCTGAACTTTGTTTAGGAATGGTGACAACTGGATCACAATGTTTCTTGGTTGACCCCAAGCTTTATTATGAATCTCTTTTGGTTTCAACATGACATGTCCTGCTTTATATCATTTCCTCTTATCATATTTAAAAATTTTATTATAACCAAAGCAGTAAAAAGTGTCAAGAGGAAAATAGAAGCAAAATCCCAAAGACCACTATGTCAAAAATAGATTTTACCAAATATTTTAAGTATAGTCTTCTATTCTTATATTAGACTTTAAATTATACAGTTTAAAGTAATGTGGATGAGCTGAGAAACTCCCTCCATTTTTACTCACAAGTATAACAGTAGCATAGGGAGAGAAAAAGAGATCTGGGCCCAAGGGTGACAGGGAGAGGGTGAAGAGGGGTGGAGAAGGAGTTGAAATGTGTTCCCAGTCTTCCCCAAAGAGCTATAATTTCATTCTCCTCATTTTAAGAGGGTGAAAACTGTTCCTCTCACCCCACCTCCAACCTTGCCTCCCTCTATTCTTCTCTATACATTTTTGCCTTCTGAGGAGAGGCGTGGCAGTAGTCAAAGTTAGTATTGGAGCAGGAAAGAGAGAAGAAAGAGAATCCAATTACATCTAACAACCTGTCCTCCTACTTTGACCACAATGTCTTAATGCCAGGATTCCACAAGGAAGAGAGCTTTGTGCAGAATCGACTTGATTCAAATGAACCAAATAGGGTACTTTATAAATAACTGAATCATTTCAAATCAAGCTAATATTGTATAAATAATGTCTGTCTTTTCTAAGTACCTACTTATTTATCTTATTCAGTTCAATATGAATATGCCAAGTGTATATTTCTAAAAGGAATTAGATTATGATTCATATTCAGTTCTCAATTATAGCTTCTCAGTGCATGAAATATTCTCCCGTAGTAAATGAAGTACTTTGAGAGGAATACACATTCTTTCAGGTTTCTAGGATCCCATTTAGTGCATGACTATAGCACATAATGATTGTGCCTCAAAACGATGCAACACCTTTTTTTCCTCCAAGAATTCAAAATCACTTTCTCTTGTATTATCCTATTATTTGTTGGAAACTCCTATTCTTTGCTTATTTCATTGATTATAGCTTCTTGGGGTCAGGTTTGTTTTCTTTTTATTAAGTCCAGTGGAATATCTAGCACATAAATTTTATCTAGTAAATAATTATTGCATGAAAAAATTAAGAAAATAACTCTTATGAATAATTTCAAGGAAGCTTTTGTTCTAAATATATATGCTCTTGCTTAAAGATAATTGTGAGGAATTTTTCATCATTGTTGTAGAGAAGACCAGCTTCCCCAATCCTTGCTTACTCCTTGCCCACATAACAGAACTTTAAAAAAAGTAGTATCTGTAGGGCAATCCAGAATAAAAAGTGGATTTCCCATCCTTTCGTTTAAGGTCATATAATTAGATTCTTGCCAAGAGAAGATCAATGAGAACAGTATGGGAGACTTTGGAAAGTATCTTTTTCTTCTTTCTTCTTTCCCCTTTGTTATCAGATGGAATGTTTACATGATGGCTGGAGCAATCTTGGACACTGAGGTGGAGATTGCAAGTCAGAAAAAATTCAGAAGGAAATGGGTCCCTAATGATCAGGGAGCTGCCTACATTTATGTGAACATGAAATAAGCTTTTATCTTTTTTATATCACTCTTGTTTTGGATTTTTCCTATAATTTAGAGCCAAAGTTTAGCCTAAATATTACATTTGGTATCAGTACATAAAAGACAAACATGTATTATCGTGCTCTCTCTTGATAAAATATTATATATTGTGCTTAAATGTGACTGAAGAGCCAACTGGAATAAATTATACTTATTTTCCAAGCTCTGAAGTCAATCCAAATATTCACATTTTATTTAATAGTCTTTGAACTATATATTCCTAACTCCACTAAATCCCCATCACTTAGCAATAATATCTGTACAGTAAGTTTTAAATAGAACTTTAATACTCTACCTTGGGACTCATGGGTGGCTCAGTCAGTTAAGCATCTGCCTTTGGCTAAGGTCATGACCTCAGGATCCTGGGATGGAGTCCCACATCTTGCTCTCTCTTCTGTGGGGAGTCTGCTTCTCCTTTTCCTTCTGCCCCTTCTCCCCTTCTTATAAGATCCCCCTCTCTCTCTCAAATAAATAAACAAAATCTCTTAAAAAATACTCTGTATCATTTGATCCTTATACCTAACAAGAAAAGCAGGTACAAGCACTGTAATTTTTATTTTATGGATGAACAAAACATGCCCAGTGAAGCTGAGTGACCTTCCCAAAGTCACACAGTAAGGACCCAAAGTCACGTCTTCTGATTTATTTCAAGTCTCATTTACTTTCCTTCACATCAAATGGTCTTAGTGGATCTATTTGAACTAGGAATGACCTATATGATCTAAAATTATACTGGAGCAGATCTTAGACATTTAAAACTTCTCACTAAATAAAATTTTTACATTGTTCCTCCCTGCCTTTCTAGTATACAGAAGTCAAGATTCCTGGGCTTTATATTGTCCCTAAGTGTGATATTACCACTAGAATTTACACTTGAGTTTAACATTTAATTCATAACATGGAATGAACCACCTCACACCTTATTTGGGATTCAGTGTTCTGTGGCAAAGAGTAACATGTGGGCCAGTCACACACCCCAACTATTTCTCCAACAGCAAGACCACTTTCCCTGGTTCTTCCACTGGGATGTCTAGTTGGCCTGTAATGAATTAGAACTACTAACTATGTGATCCTTCCAGTATCTTTTAGTATAGATTCTGAAATTGAGAGGGCTCATAAGGAAAAATGTTCCTGCCTGTTTCAGTAAATAAGGCAGAAATAGGTCAAGTACAGCACTTCCAAAAGTGAGAAAAGTTTAAAAGAATCTAGGAGATATGGTTAAAATGTTCACTTAACTATTTTAAATAGGATGCTGATGGAACTCTAAATATACCAATATACAAATTATTTAAAAAAAAAGATTATGATACCTCACTTTTTTTTTTAACTTATTTTTAATGTGGATCATTCAAGCATGGAGACATCTTTTAGCTTTGTTTAAAACGTAGCACTTGGCACAAGTGTTATTCTGAAATCCATAAGAAATTAAGCTACATTTTGTAATCAGTTTCAATATGATTGATTCTTTAATATCATAACTTTATAAAGGATAATGACATTAAGATAAATTATTAAAATCAAATAAAAGTCAATTAAAAGGAGTCATTACTGAGAATGTGATGCAGCTGTACATCATACTCTACTTTGAAACTAGGGTATGAGCCTAATTGGGAAAGCAAGGAAGTTGTTGGTGACAAAAAAGGCTATTTTTACAAACATAACTAATACAGTGTCTTGAGAAACAAAGGGTGAAGAGAAGGAAAAGGTTTCAGTCATGTAAACTACAAATTACAGTACGATGTAATAGGGGCTATTGTAAGAAGCTATGATTTCCAGGTGAGTGTGAATAATATGATGATGGGATACTCTGGGGAAATCTTGCTTGACCTCCAAAGTCTGTGATATGCTCTCGTATGTTCCACTGGTTGCTATCCTCCTGGATAAGTCTGTTTCACATTGCATTATCATAGCTTAATTGTCTGTCTCTACACTCCTTCCCCCACCCCCACATACACATTAGGATTAAAGTATCAGGAGGGAGCTTCCATTTGCTATATTTTGTTGCTGTCATCATTATGTCCCCAAAATTGAGTATTGAGCCTGACCTGTGTTAAGAAACAAAAACAGCTGCTGAATGAACGAATGAATGAATGAATGAGTGAATTACACTGAATGAATGAATACTTTCTGTCTTTACACTTCCATATTTATGGTTATTGATGTGGCTAACTTATCTCCCTGAATGTAAGCTTCCTAAAGCATCTCTATTTTCAGTTCACCTCTCTATATGTTACTTTGCTTAGCATATGAATTATCAATGAATCCATAAATGAAAAGATGTTCTTATTTTTTCCAAGAGTAAAAAGAGGCAACATGTTATATTTTATACATGATGAAGACTAGAGACTTTAGATAAAGGCAAAACAAAAGATCAATCTTAATGATCTTGCTTTTAAAAAGAAATTATGTGTTGGATGATAATACATCAAGACATCATTGGGCTTATGTAGATAATATTATGATGTTTCTAGAGGATTCACTGACAAATTCTGTGGTAAAATATAGTATAATATACTCTGGATTTCTATGGTATAAAAGAAAATTCAAACTAATTTACTCATCCCCACCCCCACCCCCCAATTTGAACATATATTTATAATCAATGATAAATACTATACAAGGGCTTGAAAAGTAAGAGAAAGCTCTGTGGTCAAAGAAATAGCCCCATGATGATTACTTACAAGAGTCTAAGGCCAGGTGGCCTATTTAGCTAGATCTTGACAAATGCGATCACACCGTGGGTCTGGTGCCTATGTGAGCTAGTTGGTTTTACTCTGTTTTTTTCTCCCCTTCCATCCCTCCCATCACAAACTCTGACACACTCATCTAATTGGCCCCAGAGTAACTGTGAAGGAACTTAAATGCAGAAAGACATAAATCTGACTCTTAGTTCTTAAAAAAGGATTAAAGTGAGTTAGGAGCATCTCGATCATAGCAGAAGGGCATCAACTTACTATAAATGAAAGATAATTTCACAGTTCTAGTCGGGAAGTAACTCATGTTCTACCAATCTTGATTAACCAGAAAAGTAAACTCTGTGAAAATAATAATAATCACTGAAATAATGGCTTGTGGAACTGCCACGATTTGAACATCTTGTGATAAATAATCAGAGAAGGATTAAATAATGTCCCTTTGTCTTAGGATCAAATATATTTAGGAGAAATATAATTTAGGAAAATTGTATTTTTAATGACTACTAAAATTCCTTTGTTTTGTTTTGTTTTACTTTGTTTTGTTTCGATTTGAATAGCTACTATGTGCCAGGTACTCCACTAAGTGATTAGCTGCATTTACTTCTAACCTTTACAAAGATCCTTCCAGAAAGTATTACTGTTTGTTATTACTATTACCATATTCAGATAAGGAAAATGGGGCTCCAATAGATTAAGCAACAAAATCAAGGTCCCATAAAATGTGATGAGGTATACTGGGATTCAAATCCAGACTCCCTGAACTACTCAGCCCATGCTCCTATGACTCCATACTTCCTCTTAAATATTTGAAAACTACAGATTCACACGTGATCCACAACAGACTTGGAGACTAAAACATGCTCTTAGCTATGATCCTTCATGTGCAAACCATTTTTTAAAAATAGAAAGACTAGTACATATCTTCAAAGTTGAAAATTGTTGATAGAAATAACTGCCCTGTCTATAGGGAGACAAACTGAGAAAAATAAAAACTTAGGATATCTCTGAAGACAGGAGGAGTCAAAGTGGGATTCAAGAATATAACTCACTACCAACTACTGTAGAGTTAACTGCTGCATTCAGTATGACAAAAATGAAAAAGAAGAAACATGGGGACATGTATGTAGCTTTGACATACAAACACTGAAAGATAACTCTGAAAGGAGCAAAATCATAGATTTTCCTTGAGTTTAAGGTACCTAAGATTCCAAATCAATAGAGTTAAAACATAAAGATGACAAAAAGTTGCAGCATCTGAGATAACTAGTTTCATTTTTATTAACATCCAGTAGCTATTTTTACCATATTCCCACTGCTAGTAGGAAAAGAGTCTAAGAAACATATTATCCAGGAGAGAAAAGAACATTTTAACTTTCTCTTTAAAAATCTTTTTATTTTTTGCAAGTCTTTGAAGTCTTAGGATCAGGGGTTTAAACTTCTTTAATATATTCAGGTTATGTGCATGTTATATTTCTGTTTTGATTTAAAGTCTGGAGAAAATAAATGGGATTTCCATGATGATTTAATTATCTGCAAAATGTAATTTTTAAGGAGAAAATCTACAACATCAACAACCCAAGGTTTAAAATGTTCAAATTTCTTTGCTCTTCAGTTATAAACCAAGTGTTAAAATTTTGGTTCAACCTGAAAATTAGAAAATAAGTACACAACCTTGTGTTTTTGTTTTTTTTTTTAATTTATGATTTAGTGGAAATTTTTGCTTAGAATATTATTGAAAGAAGAAAAAACAGAAAGAAAAGTTAAAAGCAGATAAATGTGTGAGGTAAGTCCCAAAGAGACGCAGAGTTGACAGTATTCGCAGAGCAGGGAAAGCACCCTGAGGTCAAGGAGAGTATCTTTGAGAAGAGAGTCATAATTCACAGAAGACCGTTATTAAGCTGAAGATGGGGTTCTATTTTGTGACTAAACCAAACCCCAAACTCTTGAAATATAAAAGCTACTTTTTCCAGGCCTCTCATTAAACAAATGGTCCTTCAGACAGAGGTTAGTTTTATGTGAAATTAAAAAAAAAAAATCATTTCTGTCATCCTGTAGGAGAGAAGATTTAGGGTGAAAATGAGCATAAAAGGCAAACTTGAGATGAAATGGCCTCCAAAAAGGATCAGGTGATAGAAAAGGAAGTAAATAAAGGCCCAAACTTTGTAAGAAGGAATGTGTTGAGTGTTAAGAACTGCAGGACAGACTAGTAAGGAGGGTAATCTGACTAAACTTCAGATAGGCTTCTTCCTGACTATAGGCCACCTCCCTTTCTTCAGAGTATTTACTTTAGAGAACTTGGAATTATAAACTTTTTCTTGGCCACTTTGAGATGTAAATCTTTTACAGTGGGAACAGCAGAGAGGACAGCAGAGGGAGAGGGAGAAGCAGGGCTGCAGGGCTCTATCCCAGGACCCTGAGGTCACGATCTGAGCCGAAGGCAGATGCTTAACAACTGAGCCACCCAGGTGCCCTGGGAACGTCTTTCTTAAAAACTAAGAAACCATGTCTTCGAAATGTATTCATCAAGAAGATGGTGTCCCTGTCGCCTAGTCTCTGCCAGAAGGTAAGAGCCAAATGTGGATAAGCAACCATGTGCAAACATGGATGGCCTAATCACACTGACCAACCTTCCCCCATCACCCTCTGGTACTTTCCATTAGGTGGCCCCAGCATTTAATGATATTCCCTCTTTTTGTTTTGGCAGAGTTGAGTTCAATCTCTTTACCCTATTTCAATTGTCTGTTTTCTCTGTTGCAATAAAAATGTTCTTTGCCTTTTTTCTTTTTTTAACTATTTTTAACAAGTCTCAGTGCAATTTTTCTTTTATAAGAGAAGAAGCTTGGTGCCACTGAATCCCTACGTGAGTAATCCTACCAGACTCTCATAGTAACTTCTGAATGTGTGAGGACACAGAAACTCCAAGAGGCCAAGCAACAAAGTAAATATACTTAGTAAGTGGAAGAACAGGACTTCAAACTATGAGCTCTTTCTCAGTAAGGCCAAGTTCTTTCTACCTTCTATGTGAAAGAAAAAAGTAGTGACACAAATGACACATGTAAAAAAAAGAAATTTGACAGAATTTGATCTTGAATATATTTTTCTTACTAAAATCATGCATCAAAACAAAACTAAAACTTCTATTTTGAGTGCAACTCAAAATAGTACTTTCTTGGTGTTCATGTGCTTGGCTGCTTCTCCCATTTGTAAGGTGCTCCTAATTACCAACCACGGCCCTTCTTTCCAAGTTCATCTTGTATAATTTGTGAGCCATCTTTTGGAAATGTTTTATTCTCCTTTCACTTAAGGCCTTTGAAAACCAATATTCCCCGTCTCTTCATACCAGTCTTAGCAAGCTGACTGCTGAGGGAGAAAAGTTCAGAGCTCTCTGGTTTGCCTACCTCTGTCTTAATGATAGGAAATGAGAGTACTTTAGGTGGCTTTTCTTGAGGTAGAAGTTTCCATAAACTTTTCTAAGTGGTTTGAAATGGAGTTAACAAAAAGCAGGAAGCAGTGACAGAGTGAGATTTCCCAGTATTTGCTGGGTTGGCATGTCTGTTCTATGGACATCATACATTGACACGCAATCTCTATTGGAAACAACCATGACCTCCACTATCAACACCACAACAAAATTCAGAGCACCAAGGATTGCTGACCAAACTCTTAATGTTTCCACTGCTTATGTCATTGATGTAGTTGTGCATCATTTCAGCTGCCTGGCCTTCCTGAGTGGAAGTCTGAGAAAGAGAGGAGTCAGGCTAAATGCTGCTTCAGTGTGACAAGACTACAAGTAGAAGACTATGAGATAGTCAAACTTTTACCCTGTTGATAGCCTCAATCTTTTAAAAAGGCAATTACAGATTTTCAGAAAGAACAATGTCTATAAATGGATCCATCATAATCCTAGGATGGAGTCTAATGAGCCATGGGATCCCTTGAAGGTGATGATAAGTTCAGAGTCTGAATTCTGACTTTTCTGCTGAGAGCTCCATAAAGCAACGTGTCTTGGTCTCTATCTCCCTCATAGGAATGGTATGAAGATAATATGACATAATTCAAGTGAATATATTTTGAAATAAAAGCTTGGTAAGTTAGGAGAATTATTTTTATTACTAAGAGAGTGGCCATCTGTTTCTGAAGAACTCAAGTGAGAACATGACTATTTGCTTTATATGGAGTAATTTTCAGATAATACGTTTTCATTGCCTCCTGTACTGGAACATTACTTGAGCTGAAAGATACTCTGTCTCATAAATTCTCTGACATGTGTAGTGCTCTAATTATTTGTAACGAAGACATCAATTCAATTAACTTTTGATAAATACAGCCATGATCCAGAATGTGCACTTGGGAGATGGGAAAAGTAGGATAAGCAAGCAAGAATAGTATAAGTGAATAAGTAATGAAGAGACTGGAAACATGGCTGAGTCTCTTGTTTGTAACTTATTATTACAGGAAATAACCATCCATACTGGTTATTTACCATGATTAACCTTCATGCATCTATTTAATTGCTTGAAAATTTTAGTACAATTCTGTCAATTGTATTTACTACAGCTATTAACAATAATAACTCTATCTCACTTTGGACATCAGTTAGCTGAGTTCATATGGAAATTATGACAAAATGTTCCATGTTTGGTGAGAGTCACCAACAAAGTGCAATTTACTGTTGGGCTTAAATGCCAACAGAAGCAATGAGGGTAACACAACTACTCAGGATAGTTGTAAAATATTATATGTACAGTTTACATATGTACATATGATGCTACTGGTCTATTAAGTAAGAAATATTTTCTTGAATTTTCCCCAGATGTCAAAGAAATTTTCTGATTCATAGGTATATTTTAGTCTGGCCCTGACATGTGAACGAGGAGACTATGCCAACATTTGGAACAGAACAAACAAGTGAAGACAATGAATATAAACAATTGACCTTTCATGGCACTGTGGTTGATTATACTTTGCAGATTATTGACTTTCTTTCTTTGACTCCATTAAGAATGCTAGCTACTGTCAAAAATAAAGGTGGAATACTGCACATCTTTAATCGTTCAGGTGCTAGTGTTAGAGGCTACTGTGTTCCATGTGTGGGTGTTTGCATGAGAAAGCATCTTTTCCTAGGATGGAGGAATTACCACAGGGAAACCCGCAGTCACTCTCACTCCTGCCTCTCTCCATTGCACAGTTCAAAGTGTGAAACACTATTGTTCCGGGGAGTATGACCTTTGCTCAGCCTTTGGAGCACCTGCCCACTCTCCTCTCAATGCACTACACTGTGGTCCTCCAGGGAAAAGCCTCAGGTTCTCCAGCTGCTCTTCCAGCATTGTTCGGGGAAAGGAAGTTCAGTTTGGAGATTGGAGGGGAGGAGAGCAGGATGCCCATTTGCCCGAAGATGAAGTTCTTTAATCTAGCCCCACTAGCTGCAATCCTGACCTAAGGCTTGATCTGCTTCTCAATTGGAAGTACAATGACAGTCAGAAACTCTGACTGAAAAACACAGGGAGAGATGGCAAACATTGATCAAATGAAGCTCCACTGTTTTGTTTCTGCTGTTGCTTTGTTATTTATAGATTAGATCTTGATTTCAAAGATCCTTGCATCTACTGACATAGATAATTGAAAATTGGCTGCAGCTTTTTAGTAACATCAGGCAGTAAAGTTGATTACTTTCCTTTTTCCCTTTATTGCCAAATCTTGGCACTGCCTGCCAGGTCAGTCAGAGCAGGTTTGCTGCAGTGAGAGAGTTACAAGCAAAGGTACAGAAGCCAGGAGTGACACAATATCATCAAATAGATCCTCAATTGTTCTCAGTAATTATGTTTTCAGTGATAAATTGGACAAGATAATATAGAATGCAGAATGTAAGTTTTAGCACCAAAATAAAAATTACAAAAAATTTTTTTGTTAGTAAAAAAAATCTTATTTGTTAGTAAACAAAAGGGGGCGGGCCAGGGGGCAAAGATCAGAAGTCATTCCTGTGTCTTCCAGGACAAGAAAAACAACTAACCTAGGAACTGAATCATTATATAACCTAGGCAATATCTCTCCTGAAGCGTTATCAAGAGACCAAATGTGAACATTTCCAGCCTCACTGCACAGGTTTTATCTTCATTATATAAGTACCATATGTGTAAGTCTTATTTTAAGAGCTAGCACTGCACTGTCCTAGTAGAATGACACGTGAAAAATATTCAATGTGGGAAGTGTCGGAGAGGATTGTAGAGAACCCAAAGGCTGCAGCTTGCCATCAAAGGCTCTATATTAGGTAAGAGACAGCATTTAGTCAAATCACTATCACTTTCCTGTCCCTCTGCTTGGCATGTTGAAATATTCCACTTCTATTTTTCTCCATCTGTCCTATTTACCTTGTAACTCCACATGCAAATTTAGGTACAGCTAAATATACAATGCCTTTTGAAATATGACTTATGAAATGTGCATGTGTTAGAAAAAGATTCAGATTTTCAGAAAACATTTTATACCTCTGAATCTATCTTTGAAATGAGGCCTATTTTCTTTAGTGCAGATGAATATACAGAATGACCAATTGTGCACTGCAATCTTAATGCTTTTAAAAAAGCTTTTAAACAAGCTGTGTTAATCAAAGTGCAGTCAGGAAAACAGAAACCATTCTAGGTGTTTCAAGAAGAGTAAATTTAACACAGAGAATTGGTTAAACAAGAGAGAGAACTGCTGGAAGAACAGTGATGCAACTTGGAGATTAGCAACATAGGGAGATGGCACCACACCAACTTCAGAGGGTCTTCAAACTTGGTGGTAACCCTAGACCTGGAAAGATGAAACCTTGCTCTGGGCTCTTCACTTTAGAAGGCCCTACTGTGTTACTTCCCATCTATGTTCCATCCTAGCTGGGAAGAACTTCCCTACCATGGAAAAGAAACCTCTGAGGCAAGAGGACATACATACCCAGGTTCCATGCCCTGTCCACTTTCAGACTAAAGTCTAGGTATACAAGTCCTTGGCTTTCCCTACGCAAGTAGATGTCCATCCCAGGGTGTGAGTGGACCTTCCCCTGGGTCTACCTTCCAAGGGGAAGTACAGATCCTTAGAGCCCAGAGGATGCCAAAAGGAAGCAGTCATTTAAAGGGTCAACACAAACTAGATTGGGAGATAAGGGAAACTCTGGGTAAATAATTCTTGGCTGAAGATTTAGGATTCTTATAGTTCCTAGATAGTGGGAAGAGAAAAGATTGACAGGTAGATAAGTAGCCAAGCCTTGGGTGTGGGAAATAAGAGCTAATGAATAAGCAAATATGGGTATTTATTCTGCAAATTCCCAAACAAGTGATTTTTTCTTTTAATTTTTCATTATGAAGGTATATTTGTTCAAACTGAAAAAAATGGAAAATACTTGAACTACCTGTATTTGATGTATGACTTTTAAATATTGGACATAGATATGTGGGCCTCCTTTCCTATCCTTACCCTGGAACCTACAGATAGGACTAGCTGGATAAAGTGGAACTGCTAGAACCTTCTAGTGGGGGCTGGACTCATGATGGGGAGATGCTGAGTGGATCATGGGACAGTTCAACAGGAGCCAGAATCACAGAGAGGTGCAGTCACTGTAAGGAAAGAAATACCCTGACTTCACACCACCTCCTCTCCCCAGTCCTCGTTCACAGTATCCCATTGGCAGAGCCAGCCCAGAAGCCTGAAGGTAAAGGAGTGTGACAAATACAATTCCCTGGGATTTGGAGAAGAGCAGAGCAGCGAAAGAGGCTGGGAATGGAAATAAGGGCAGACAGATGAAGGATGTCACACAAAACAAATAAACTAATGCATTCTGTTCCAGACTACAGTAGTCCTCCCCTATCTGTGGTTTCACTTTTCAGTTTCAGTCATCCACTGGGGGTCTTGGAATGTGTCCCGCGTGGATAAGGGGGGACTGCTATACTTGACCTGGTTCAGAAACTCTAAGAGAAAAGAATGCATGCTGTACCTGTCTTTATCTTATGTGTCATTTGCTTTCTAAATAAGGACAAAGAACTGGGGTGACCTGGAGAATAATATGTAACTCCTCACTATACTTCTTCATAATAATTATTCATCCCTCTATCTCTAGAAAACGTTTGCCAAGAGGTTAGGGGCTTCTATAGGCTTACTCATTGAAGAATCCACAACATACGTAAAGTTGGATATCTTCTGTACACTGAGCCTCAGGTTAAGGAATATAGAAAATATTATTATGAGTAACTCCTGAATCTTAAAAACAATGCAGTTACTTAATGCTAATGGTATTAAGTTGGAATTCATAAAAATAATAAAGAAGAACGTAAATAAGCAGCAGCAGAGTATTTGGGGAAAACCAAATTTCTACCTTGGAATCTTAATTCTGCTGTTTATAAATGGTTATTGTATATCTTTCAGTGAAATTCTAAAGTTTCTGGAGCTTGGGTCTCACTTCTTTCAAATATGGATAATAGTATCAACCTTTTTAGTTATAAGTTATAATTCATAGGCATAAATACCCTGGCACATATCTGTTATCTAGCAGATACTCAAGTAGTGCTTAATAATAACCATGATGATGATAATCACAGTAATAATGAGTAAGAAGTTGATGGAATACTGAGGCTGAGCTGAGGGAGGGGACAAAACCACAAGGCTAATGAAGTAGCCCTCATTTCTATTTTCCAGAAAAGCAAATGAAGACGTTTTCAAAAAAAAAAAAAAAATGCAAGAAATATGAAGAAGAGGATGACAAAGCTGCCTTTAGAAACCCATTCCTAGTGTTAAATATTTTATTCCTCGCTGCTAATCTTAATGCTTTTACCAATATTTTTCTTTCTATATAATCAGATATGACTCAAAGTGAAAGCTGAACACAAATGGAATATCAGATATTCTTCTGGTAAAGATAATAAACTTTGGCTTAGAATTATCATAAGCAAAAAAAAAATGCTAGAGGTTTAAAAACTTCTTTTGAGTAAAGGTCAATCTTATATTCTTGTTTTAGGTATTTTCATAGTAACTTAAACTTTAACATATCTTTAAAAAGTTATTAACTTCTTAAGGTGTTTCATAAGATTTTGCCCAGGGCACTGTTCTATGTGGTACACACTTCCAGAAGCTAAAAAATTCACTCTCTAGGGTTTTAGACTTTTACTATAATATTCATTTACTTATTTGTTTGAAATAAAGACTCTGCTTTTATTATAGCATTTACGGCTTGAGAGAATAACGATGAGATAGAACTGCATAAGTATGTTTGAACATAACACATTTTGAATTTAAGGAGCTTTAGTCATATATCGACAAATATAATTAAAGACTTAGAATCCGACTCAGGTAAATAAGCAGTTAGCCTTCATCACTGCAGTATTAGGAAAACTTGACCGAAATCAGAAGTGACCTTTGCTGGGGGGAGGTGTATGGGTGTCTCTCTCTCTCTCTTCCCTCTCATCCTCCTGTGCCTCCAGCCAACAAGGGTTAATGTTTTGATGACACCATCATCAGCCCTTGTTACTAATTACCTCAGAACTCTGTCTCTAGCAACTTCTGCGATTGCTGCTTCCTGTTGCTGTCACTCCCTTCTGTAATTAACCTTGCCATTTTTAGCTACAAAGCACAGATCTTGTGCCAGGCTTCTTCAGGATTCTATTTTATATTTCAATGGCCGGTTACTGACTGATTTTTCTCCTGGGAAAGGATCTATAATCACTCACTTACATTGATAATGGGGATGATCAGCCCTTCCCCACCAGTCCCCTTTCATTCTCATCATATTCAGTATAATTAATCCTCTGAGTTTAGGAAGTGAGACTGAAATCTTTACTCTGGGCTGACTGGCCACCCCTATGGTCCTTAGGTGTGTGCATATCAGCAACTGGTGAAGGTAAACTAAGAAAATCCAATGTTTCTGAGGGTTTTTATAAAACAGACTTCTTTCCTTACAGCTCAGAGGCTGTGTGCACTCGAAAGATGATAAAGTGATTCTCAGAATGGCTGTGCCCTGCACAGTTGCTGCCCACGGTGTGACATGCAGGCCAGAAAGACACAGCAGGACACAGTGCAACTAGCCAGTGTCAGACACCATGGAAAAGCACAGTGGTGAGCTAGAGAAACTGCTCTCCAGGCTCAGGCTGCTCACGCCCCTGTTTGTAGCTGAGATGAGAATGCATGGCAAGGATGCTTAAGGGGACAGGAAAGCACACCTTCATTTGCCACCAATCAAACACCCTAGGGCCTGGTCTGTCATTGCTACGCAACTTGGCCTCTCCTGCTACATACAAGGCAGGTGGCGCCGGGCATAAAACAGGGTCAGGTAACTGAGTGGGCTGGGCTTGAAAGAGATGCAGCTGCAAAGAAAAGTCTCTAAGGCCTGAAATAAAATCCATTCTTACTGGATTACAAAGGAGGAGAGGCAATGAGCAATACCTGCCCTTCATTTTTTTTTCTTTGTTGTTGTTCTTTGGGGTTTCTTGTTTTTGTCAGAGTTCTATTAAAAGTGCTAAAATGAAATTTTGGTTGTTTTGACAAACTGGGCCTTTATTGAGGCACACATCTTTTCCAGTGAGTGAAAGTTGTGTTAGGGCCTCTGGTGTGTGGAGGATTTACTTAAGTAGTTTTGTCAGAGGTGTGATGTGTAAGGCAGCTCCAGGTTCTACCACTCCAAAGTGATCTCTTTCTTCCATGCTATGCTGCCTCCCTCCTTTGTGATTTGTTTCAACGACTAGCATTAGTGCCACTCTCTTGGGTAGAAAACTGGACTCTCTCTCGAGTGGTCACCTCTGAAATATCTTCATGTTACTCAATTATCTTTGGGACAGGGCCCGCCTCTCCAATTTTTTTTTTTTTTTTTTTTTTAAGTAAACTCTACACCAAACATGGGCCTTGAACTCACAACCCTGAGATCAGGAGTCGAATGCCCTACTGACTGAGCCAACCAGACACCCCTCTCCAGTTATTTTAACATTTCATTAGCTAACTGCTTTTTTCGTTTCTTTGGAGGGGATGGGAGATACAAATAGACCACAAAAAAAGGGAATAAACATAAGATGGAAATGTTTCACGTTGAGGGGTGGGGCGATGTGATACACACATCACGTAGGGGATGTGTGTATATGTGGACTGTGATGGAGAAGGAAGTATGGAATACAAAGAGGGACTCTGTTCCTTTGAATGACAGTTGACTCTGCTTCTATCAATAATGCGACTTGGACATATAAAGAAAACTCGACAGAAATATTTTGTTGTTGTTTTTTTACCATTCCACATATAAAGGTGCCATTATTATCAGCATAAATTGTGTACCAGACCCAAAGGTAAGGTCTTTAATTAAAAACATATAAATAAACAACTACACTGGGAGAGCTAAAACCAAACACTTATCCAGAAAGTATACTAGTTTAAAGCTAATGACTCCCTTGGGGGAGACATATCTGCAAGAATTGCCATTGGATTGTTGAACCTTAAACCAATCTATCAAGATATAACAATGTAAAAAGATCTGAGTGAAAATTCATCTCAGTTGCTGGAGAATGGTAAGCAATGAACCTGAAGGAAAGAAAACTGTTTCAACTGCAATATAAAAAGTACTGTCAGAAACTAAGTTTAATGGCTACTGCAAGTTTCAGCTACCCAAATCACAGAACACACTGAGAATTCAAACCTCCACCTTTTATTTTTTTAAAGCAAGTTTCTGAAAGTTCCTCTATGCTTTAAAGCTACCTTCCCTAAACAATAGAATACAAGAATTAGTGCATTGAGACTCCTGGAGATAACATATATTAACTGGAATTTCTCAATTATAGAAGAGATTCAAATAGAAAATCAGGCCATCACACAGATCACTTTCATCTACAAGAACAATCTGGTTTATTAGAGAAGAAATTGACATGAGTTTGTATTCAAAGAGATGTGTATAATGAAAAAGAGTATGGGATTTGGTATCTAGGGCATCTGGGCTTAAATCTTGACTCTACCATATATCTCTGTGACCTGGGCCTTTGTAAAGCCTCATTTTTTCAAAAGTAAAAGAACAGGGCGGGGGGGGGGGGGCGCAATTACACTGTCTTTGGTTTGTTGTGAAGTTGCACTAAATCAACATTTGCGAAGGTACTCAGCTTGATGCCTGCTACATAAAAGGCTCTGTTTCTCTTTCCTTACTGCAATAGTTTCTTCCATGAGAGATTATGTGGAATGCTGACATAGTTTCATTTTTAAAACAGAATCCGCATGTTAGAAGTTTTCCCATTCTTCCCTCAACCCAAAGGAAACCTTAATTCATTTGGGGACTGATGGGTTTTTGCCAGCCCTTTTCACATAGTTGTCCTTCTCCAGTCTGCAGGTGAGTGTTAAAAATACAGGCACAAAGTGCCATCAGAAACTGAAAAGCAAGCAGCTTACCTCTGAAGGGGAGAGGTAAAATACACATGCATGGATATCATAGCTATTGCTGGTGCACGTGCACACACACACAGACACACACACACTCAAAAACTACAGCCTTCTGGGTATCTTCACATTTTCTTTGGGGGCAATTATGTTCATATGTTTTGAGCACAAACATACAATAAAATATTGTATCATGTGAGTATAGGGTATCCAGAGCTACAAATCTCAAAATGGCTATTCAGGGTGAAGTGATTTAACACACTCTAGAATGTTGGCCAGAGAAGGGACTCGGAAATATTAGGTTAAAGAAAATCAGTGCATCGTCATGCTAATATTAATCTTATCAGAGATGTTAACATGGTGGGTCACAAACATGCTGTGTATTTAATAGCACAGGTATTATATAGTCATTTAATTCCTAAAAAGAATGTGATGATTTTTACAAAATTTGATTCTACCTCCTTTTTTTTTTTTTTTAGGAGTTAGAATTTTTATTCTCTTTCCTTATGATAAACTGCTCCCTAACCAAGAGTTGGATGAGTTTCACTGTGGATTTAAACATGGGGGGTTTTTACACACAGTATTTATGCAGGTTTCCAGTTTTTAAAATACTTCAATACGGTTTCTTCCTGGTCTAATATTTGTGATGGCAACGTTCTCTTACTTGGATCTTGAGTCATTTTCTTGGCAGGACTTCCTCTGGATCTGTGGATGTGCTGCTCACTCTAGCCCTCATTTAACAGTCTGGTCTTACTGCACCTGGGATGTCTGGCACACACAGCTTTTGGTGATAAGACAATTAGAAAGGGACAGGTAAATAGCATCTCCTTTGTAACTTGAAGCTCCTGCAATGCCGTCAGAATAAGCACTTCCAAGTAGGAAGCAAGAGGCCCCAGAACTAACGTGGGAGGAAGTAGGATAGATAAGTAGCAGAGGAGGATATTAAAGAAAAAGATTGTGAGAAGAGAAGGGGCAAATTACAATTTCTAGAACTAGAAAAGAAAAAAAAAAAGAATGATTAAGAATGAACTGTCAAGAAAAGTTATCCAATGCTAGCCTTCCCCCAGACAAGTCATTTCTTGTTTATTTATCTTTATTTGGTTTTCTTGTTATTTTCTGCAGCCTATTTTTTTAGAAGCAAGAGTGGAACAAGAGTGGGCCAAGGGACCATGAAGGCCCAAATTTCAGAGGTGAAACTGCCCACGTTGGGCAAAAGCCATTTAAGGAGGCGGGGACAGGATTCCTTTGCTTCCTTTAGTTGAGGAAGCATTTAATTAAATAACTTGTTTTACCTAAAACCTAGGTAGACCTATGCTGGTGGGCCTGGAGGTAATGGGTAGGAAGAAAGAGCGGCCCGACTCAAATAGGTCAGAATGAGTAAGAGTCTAAGCTAGGGCTGGACAGGGGTAGGGTGTGAAGAGATAATACAGAATCTTAAAGTACACACAGGAATTCTTGAGGAGGGCAGTGTCACAAGAGAGTGCTATTTTAAGAAGATATGTGAATGGGGTGGAGGATTGCTTGTAAGGAGAGGAAACTATGAGGCTGTTGCAGGAAGACAGGTTTGTAAAGACAGTAAGGGGACCAGACTACGAATGAACTCATCAAGAGTCAGGCTCAGAGGCTAGTTTATGTTCTCTTTCCGAACCATTCTATATAGAAGCAGTCATTTCTGTTTTCTCTGGCAGAATTTCTTCTACAGACTTCTTAATACTGGGAACTGGTACCACCATCTCATGTCCTATGGATTATTTAAACATTTATGCCTCTTGGGCAAACAAACCCAAAGTAAAAACTCATAAATTCTAAAGTTTTCTTTGAGCATCTTACTATTCCCCAAAGGTGTTAAGTGTTTTTTTTTTTTTATTGTCAACCTTAATCATTTTTTCCATTTCAGATGAATAACTGTACCCTTAATACTGTTTATCTGCAATTTCTTGCCAAGTTCATTTGTTAAATCCAACTTTCATTTTATTTCTTTAGTATTCTTCTTGCAGTCCTCAATCATCCCTGCTGGTTTTCTGCACCTACCATAAACTCTTATAATGATCATTTTTTTCTTCTTTCCATATTTTAGTGAAGAAGATTAAGTCAGAACATGTAAGTAACTGGCTATATACCAGTGACTAGACATCACAGGAAACTCCTTGAGTCAACTGTCAGGTTAAATGGCAATGTTCATATAAATCTAAACAAACCCAGGTTACTGTTGAGAGCAATCTACACAATGTCAAGCTATCTAGCAAAAGCAGTCTACACAATCTACAAAAAAGTCCTGCTTCAGTTTGCATTTATATTCCTTTTAGAAAGATTCAGGGAAGGGGCTAGACGTTGAAAACCAATAACCAGGGCTCCATGCCCAATTTTACGTGATGCCTATCAGGTCTTAGTTGAGTGCCTGGCCAAGCTTACAGTCTTAATTCTGACAGTTTGCACCTCTCTCAAGTTGCCAGTGTGGGAATCACAATGCTCATAGTCAAGCAGATCAAGTCAGCTGATATGGTTGTATTCTCTGACCTTTACCAAGAACACAACAGGGATCAATTATTTTCATTGCCTGATACAGTCCAGAGGAAAGCTGGACTGCAAATGTAGTGGAAAAAATAGGATGACTACGTGCAAAGTATACGCACAAAGGCAGTGTGCCAGAAGGAAGAGATGAAAGGTAGGCGAGAGAACAAGGAAAAACAATGTAGATCCCAGGATTCTGCTCCAGACCAGCAATGCCAGGTAAGACGTACGGTGACAGATGCTCAGTTCTACTTTGCTTCTGACAAGCCTCCAAATATAAATCTTAAGAACAATGGGGATAAGAGCTTCTTCATCACTTACATAGAACAGCAGCAAAAGTAATTTGGGGTAAAAAAAAGAAGCATCCTTCCAGATCCCCTTTTGTGGAATAATAAGCCAGCAGCCCATGAGTCATTGCTGTGGTTTTGTTTGTTGGTTGGTTTGGTGGTTTGTTTTTGTTTTTGTTTTTGTCTTTTCAGGGAAGGGTGTACAGACTATATAGTAAGTATCTCATGGCACAGCATTTTAATGCGGGAATATGTGCAAAGCTCCGTCTTATAGGTGACACCACCCTACCTGAACATGCTTGATTGGTCTAAGTCAACATTTAAGATGTGAATGCCTTCCCCATTTCTGGTGAGACTTGCTTAGAATATATGTGAATATGTCTGTATATGAAATGAGGAAGTACATATTGATTTACTGAAAAATAATAATCATAGGCCCAAAGTGAATTTACTGTTTTATAATTCCTATTTGTAATCACAGCTACTAGCTAGTGCTTTTTCTATCATATGCCAACCAATGTGCTAAACTTTTTTCACAAGAGAAGATAACTGAGGTATTAAGAAGTCAGGTAACTTGCCCAAGTTCACACAGCCATGATTTGAAATAGAGGTTCAAAACAATGTCCAGCTTCTTCAGGAGGTCTTCCTTAGTGGAATGAAGCAGCCCAGCCTCCCACTTGACCAAGAATATGATGACCTCTCCAAAAGACATGACAACTGTTATACAATCAGTTGGGTGGCAGCGTGCTCCCTCCCAAGCCCTGAGAAAAGGGTGAAGCATGAAATTGTCTGTAGGCCCCTGGGCTTGACTGCTCTCTGGGGTATCATTGGTGTATCAGTCTTATTTGATTTTCATTACAATCTAATCTCTTGCTCAAAGCATATTCTAATTGTGTCACTACCCTGTGACAAAACAAAAGCAAAAACAAATATCTTTTAATATATCTCTCAGTACCTCTGGCAATTTCCTAGAGAATAAAGTTCCAATTATTTTCCCAGGCTCATCTCCCTCTGTTCTGATATCCTGTCTTTGGAGCAGCCACTGGACTGCTAACAATCACTCTGCTCTTGCCTTGATTTTTCTCCTTCACATGTTTGCGTCCTCATTACTCCATCTCTATTTCTTTTTCATTTTTTTTTTTTAAGATTTTATTTATTTCAGAGAGACAACGTGAGCATGAGAGTGCATACAAGAGGAAGGAGGGAGAGAGGGAGAAGCAGGCTCCCAGCTGAGCAGGGAGCTCTACAGAGGGCTTGATCCCAGGACGCTAAGATCATGACCTGAGTGGAAAGCAGACACTTAATAGACCCAAGCCACTTAGGTGACCCTCTATGTATTTTTCTATCTACGTGTCCCTTGCTAGCTCAAATGCATTTGATCTACAGTGACATCCCTCCCTTGCTCTCACAGAATTCTACATGGAACCTCTTAGCCTTCATCTATCTTATAGTGCTTTGAATGCTAAGATGACTTCCCTACTATATTTTAAGGGGACAGGGGTTGTGCTATGCTTGTTGTTGTTATAATACTAGGTTTGGCAATGCTACCTAACCTAGTGATTGAGAGTATTAATACAATGAACTTACTTGCTAAGCTCCCATCCCACAGAATCAGATTTAGTTCTACACAGCTTATGGTCACCCAAGAAATATTAGTCAGTTTAAACTCAGCAACAATCCTATTATTAATGCTTTTATATATTTTCCACCCTCTCATCTGTCCTCTATGAGAAAACAAAACAAAGCAAAACCCAAAATGACAAACTATTATAACTCTGACTTAAGCCCTTTAAGTACTTCTTGAAATTAAGATTTAAAAAAAAATCAAATTATGAAAAATTATATTACTTATATGGAGGCCTAAGTGCATTTCCACTCACTTCTTACAAAAATAGACTTTTTGTTGCCTTCAGTAAGTCTCTCTCTTTCTCTCTTTCTTTAAATTTAATTTTGTGAACTTGCAGCTATATATTGGTTGGGGTATTTTTTATTGCTCTTTTATTTTGGTGTCTAATATCCTTTTAGTTTCACAAAGCCCATCTTATCATTTGGTTCTGGGAATAAATATCAAGCATCTTATGGCTTCTCAAAACAGTGGGTGGGTTTCCACATAAACTACTTTTTAAATCAGATGTTCCCATCCTGATTCATCCCCTTTGCCAAATGATTCTCCTTTGGCACCCTTTCTCTTGAGAAAACTGGGTGGGAGGCAGAAGTGAGACTCTTTGTGGGACTGAGAAAGGACTGATTTCCAGCCTAACCCCTGGGTGTATAGGGAGGGCCTTCTGGCGGAAGTGCAATGTGAGCCACACTTTTCTCTTTGTGAGCCTTGCCTGATAGCCAGTGAACTATGGGAGATCTCCCTACTGAGGCTTTACTCTTTCCCCCTCTAGCGAATACATCTGAATCAGGATGCCAATAAATTCTTAAGGAAGCTAGTTTAGTCTGCCACCAGGGAATTAGTCTTTTCCTCCAGGGATTGGATATGCTGCACCAAATTTAATAAATTTCCTTCTTTATCATAGCTATCCATTGTGTACTTTCAATTGGCTCCCAATACAGAGTAAAGCTTCCGTATTTGCCTTAGAGCAGATTCTTTCAAAATGAACCCTTCTCAATGGCTTCACTTATCTAATTCCTCTGGACCTTGGCAGGACAGGCTGCGCTGAGACCCACAGCAGCCTTGGCAGGACCATGGGAGATTTGTATCCGGGAGACCCTGAAGCTGTGAAGACTGAGGTACACAGGCACAGAGGGCAGGAGGCCCTCTACAGTGGCATGGACCCTCCCCACCCACTGGGACCAGGCCTCTAGGGTTGGCAAAGAGAGAAGCAACTCTTCTACCTTGGGGTGCAGCTCTCCTGTGCTAGGTTTCCAGAAGCAGCAGAATAGTCATACTGGCTGCCAAATTGTGTAAGGCTCTCTCACACCACCAAAGAGGTCCTCCCTTTAGCTTCCCATTTACTCTATAGAATGTTTCCTGGAAAGTGAGTAAAAGTGCTAATCTTCCATGAATCAGGATTTGTGTCTGAAAACAGGCTCAAATTCCCTAATAAATACGTGTAAGAGCCTGGCCGTATATCCCTGTTGGACCCTCTATGTAGGCAGAGCATGCTGTTTTTGCCTCTCTTTCAGAGAATATTGGAACAGCAGAAAAGCAGCCACATAGAGGATCTGAATCAGAAAACATGCTCCAGTGGAAATGTATGCTCTAAATTACCAAACAAAGTTGTTCCTTGGTCTGTGGTTTAATTAAATGCTGCGAGGCTGACTGAATTGCTTAGTTCTCCAGGTAGCATTGTCCTCTTGACTAAGCTTTCCTACTAATTAATTTGGCCTGCTGCTGTATTTTCAGGAGGGGATTCTGAAAGACTGGTTACTAGGACATCTTAGTTTGACAGAAAGGAGATCCCACTGAGATTCTGTTTCCTGTTACAGAAAACTTGGTGGTTTTTTTTTTTTTTTTTTCTCTCTCTCTCTCTCTTTTTCCATTATGTTTCTTACAAATTTTGTTTTTTTGTAGATACAGGAACATACAATTTTCTTCTGCCACTGAAGTCTACCTGGGGTATTGGCTATTGTCTTTGAGAACTAGATCAGATACTTATATCATGTGCCAGTCATTAAACTTGGGTCTTGGGATTAGAGATATGGGTTAAAACCTGTTCTCTACCCCCAAGAAAGTGAAGCAAAGCCTTGATTGGCACTTCCTGCATACAAGGCACTCTTCTAAGTGCTTTACATATATTGACTCATTTAATCTTCACAACATTCATGTGAGATAGGTATTATTCTTCTCATTATATATATATAAGGTAACTGGGACACAGAGAGGTTAAAACACTTGCTCAAGGTCACATAACTAAGAAGTAACAGCGCTGGGATTCCAAGCTGGCAGGCTAAGGCCCAAGTCCTTGATTTTAATCATGATACTGCCTCAGAGGAAGACAGAGACTAGAGATAAATACACAACACTGATAGTGGTTGCATAATAGGGGTGGAGCTACAAATGGGAGATGGGGCAATGCTTCCTGGTGAGATCAGGGAAAGCTTTAAGATCCTTTAGCCACAAAGTGAAATGTTTTGTGGCTTTGTCCAGTGAAAGCCACAGGTGATCTGGCCTCACGCTTCTGTTACAACGAAGAATATTTTTCTGCATTAGCAGATTAAAGAGCAAAAGTGAAAAACAGGAACATGTATTTTTAAAAGTCCCAATGCTTTGCCCTTCCTCCTGGCTCTGGCTCTCAGCTCTTCTCTGTGGAATGCATCTCCTGACAATCGCTAGGGAGCCCACCCAGGAAGCAGGAGCATAGATGTCCCACAACTGTGGGAAGCCGATAATACAGCAGCTGAAAGCAGTAAGAGGCTTTACTCTAATATAGTTTTCTTCTCTTGAAGATTTTGTTGGAGAGACAAGATACAAAGAGGGAGTAGTGACTGCCTAGTGTAAAAAGGTGAAATGTGAAGGTGGTTTCAGTCTAATGCACATGAATAGGACCTTCCCATCCTCCTATTTGCCCCCTCCTTTGTTTCCAGGCAAAGGAAATGTTGGAGAGGAGGTCATCAAGAGAATATGACCACCAGTTCACCTGTGAGCTGGACCTGGCATTCAGGGGCTTCTCACTCTCCCCCCTGTCCTTGGACTCTGTGCTCCACTTGCCTTCCCTGCCCCCAGAGGCTTCCCCAAGGATACAGCCTTGAGATAGAAATGTGGTATTGAGACATCTGGACAGTATACAAGACTGAACCCAGTAAGATCACTATAAACATTTAAGATTGTGGCAGGCAGATGCAGAGATCCACATTGCAGCTACCCAAGACAAGCCTCATAAGTCAGTTCCCCTGTTCATTAAACTTGCCACCCACCAGCCTGGATCAGTTTGCCTCTTTCTTTAGTCTGTCTTTTGCCCTCAGTGTATGGAGCCAGTACAGGAACCAACCATTGTTGAGCCAGCCTGATGATGGAAGAAATGGACTTTAGGAAAGAGGCATCTGAGAGGGAAATCCCACACTGGCCATGGACCTCTATGTCGGGGGAGGGAGCCATATGTCAGATGCTTGTGGATTGCCATGTAAATATGGGGATGCCCTGAAAAGGCAAACTGGTCTAATGCGCTTGTTTGAGGAACTAGGCATCATATACTGAGGCAAAGAAGAGGAACGCATGGTTGCCGCAGGGGGCTGGCCTCAACTATGTGCTGTTCAACTGGACACAGATGCTCAGCTACAGGCTGAGGCACAAGTCAGAAAGTTGGAAGATGAGCTAAGATGAAAGAAGGATGTGCAGGTGTCCACTACTCTGCTGGCTTTGAGGCTAGCAGATGTGGGAGAGCAGGATAATCAACTGAAGACCTTAGTGTGTTACTTGGCAAGCCTAAGAAAGAACAAATTGTCTCGCATTATGGCCCAAATGTTTGTGACAACCTGATTGGGAAGATATGAGGTGAAATCCCCCCCCCAAAAAAAATAATGAAAATCATGAGGGTGTTGTGGTGATCTGACGAGGAAATGGACAGGGTGCCCCATGCCATCCAACCCCCAATACAAAGGAAAACTTGAAATAGCAATCACCCTAGACTTTGGATAATAGAAAAAACACACCCTGAAACCCCTGAGAGAAAACTTGCATTCTTTCTCCATCCCTTGAAGTTATAAATCTTATCATGTCTTTAAAATGTAAGCACAGTTGGAGATAACCCAAACACTGCCCACAGGGACTGAAGTAAAAAAAATAAAAAAAATAAAATGAGGTAAGAGGCTTTTTAAATACAGACTTCAAGAGAAGCTCCCTTGCTCCCAAATTTAGTCCCTAGCCTCTGTAAGGTAACTCATTCAGGGCTACCCTTGGGAATGAAAGCTATGGGCCCGTTTGTGTCTGTCAGCATGCTCATGTATGTCTAAGGATGTATTCTTGTGTGTGTGATGTTCTCCTACCTCCTGAGGGTATGGTGAAAATTAATTTGCAAAAGAGTTAAGATTTTGTTTGTTTGTTTGTTTGTTTTTTGTCTCCACCCTCCTCCTCCCCCCAAACCGTTAGAAATAAAGATGAAAGAAAGGACTGCATACACAGAGTGGGTCAGGAAAACAGAATGTTTTCTTTGGTGGGGGGTGGTAAGGAAAGACATGAAGGACATGTTTTGTTTTAAAGAGAAAAATAAACTAATTTTGTTCTAAAATAAAATGATTGTTCCGGGATTAAAAAAAGAGAGAGAGAGGGAGAAGAAAAGCTGAATGTATATATACAATTGTAGGTTTGTGAAAAAGAAATAACGAGAGAGGAATTTTATATGTAGTCAAGCTAAGATTAAAATGGATTTAAGTTAAAAAGAAGAAAAGAAAAATTTTAATATCAAAGGTATAGTAGTACAAAATTAGAATTTGGTTTTCTTTCAGTCGAAAGGACAAAGTTTTTTTAGTTTATTGGTCTGCTTTTAATAAAAAAAAAAGTAAACAAAAGTTTTTCTTTACCTTTAATGTAAACTGTCTAGAAAACGACAATTCCATTTTATCTTTATCAAGTCTTTGATTACTTAAGGAAACTGAGTTTTCTCTATTAAAAGCCGTAGTTTTTTACACCTGTGTAGTTTTGTGTATATGTTAAATTTTGTGGGAAACACTGTCAAATAAGAGACGCTCAACCTTTTTAGTGGCTATTTATAGGAAATTACTAAAAATCTGGTATGTCCTAATATAATGTTGTAATTTTAAAACATATGTCACAGGGATGCCTGCGTGGCTCAGTGGTTGAGTGTCTGCCTTTGGCTCAGGGCGTGATCCCAGGGTCTGTGGATCAAGTCCCACATTGGGCTCCCTGTGAGGACTCTGCTTCTCCCTCTTCTTGCGTCTCTGCCTCGTCTCTCTCTGTCTCTCATGAGTAAATACATAAAAATCTTTTTTTTAAAAAAAGTGAAAGTAATTTAAAAAAATAAAACGTATGTCACAGAAGTAACCAAACTCCTTTGTCAGCTGCACTATAATGACCTCTTATTGGACAGTTATTGTTTTACTCTGATGCTTTTGCAAAAGTGTTCCTACAAAGGTGCTTCATCTTCGAGGAGATTCATGGAAAATACTGGCAAATACAGGTGTCTGTGTGGAGGCTGAGAAAAATCAAGGCCATTCCACCTCAAGTTTAGCATTAGCACAAGTACAGCCATCTTAGGCCCCTGTGAATAAGAGCTGAACTTTACAGGAAAAACTGCAGAATGTCCTCGGCAGAGAATCCCATATCAGAAAGACAACAGAGCCCACACCCATGGCAGAAAGCCCCATATTAGAATGAGAACAGAGCTCAATGCCCTTGAAAGCCCCATATCAGAATGTAAACAGAACTTCAGAAACTCCTCCACCCCTTCTGAAAATCCCGTAGACCAGCCCATAAAAAACCCAGCTGTAACCCACTTCGGGGTCCAAGTCCCTGCTCCGCTGTGTCGGGTATACTTGGACCCAAGCTCGAGCTTGTAAATAAACCCTCGTGCGCTTGCATTGGTGTCGGCTCCTTGGTGGTTTCTCGGATTCGCAATCTTGGGCACAACAGTCTGATAACTAAGATCATATCCCTGAACTGGGTAAGACTGAATTACACGAGATAATAACCCAAGAGCTGTCCCTATTCTCCTCCCCCTTCAGTGAAATAGGCTCATCAGGTCAATGATATAACATTTAACAGGTGAAGACTTGCCTCTGCTGCTGGACACTTCTGCAGGCTTCACTGGACTATCTATGAGTGAAAATATGGGCAGTGAACCCACAGAAAATTGAAGGTTCAGGCACCACCATAAAGTTCTAGGGAGTCAATTGATCAGGTAAGGTATGTGTTATTCTCGATGCCATGATTGAGAAAATACAAGCCTAACCAAGGCTTGTATACAAGAATACAAGAATATAAGAATATCAAAGAGAAATAGTCTTTGTAGGTATTTGGGGATTTGGGAGGACTTTTAGTTCCCACCTGGCACAGTTACTCTGCCTGGTAAAGAAAGAGCACATATAGGACAGAGAATCAGAGTAGCAAGCCACCTTTGAGAAGGTAGAAGTACTGGTGATGCATATTAAAGCTCTGGGTATCTCTCAAAGAGGGCCACCATTTATGTTAGATGTGTCTGTGACTCCAGAAAATATGAGTTCAGCACTATGATAAAGGCAACAGAAGAAGAGAGTACCACTAGGATTTTGGACCCACCTCTGGAAGGGGGCAGAAACCTCACAGCCCTCATAGAGAAATCTATATACTCTCATAGAACAACAGTTCCTAGCAGTGTACACAGCATTTCTCCAGAGGTTCTGGAACAAACTGCAGCAGCCAGTGGGCTGAACTCAGAGCAGTTGGGCAGGTGATGGCTCAGAGCCCTGGCCATTATTAATCCTTTCCACTGGCAGTTGGGCTACTTTACAGGGATTAAAGTATGGCTTGGACCTTAAAAGTCAAAGGATGGATGATCATGAGTGGGTCCTTGTGGGGTCAGGATCTATAGAGGATATTTGGGTTTGCCTGCAAGAGCCTGAGGCAGTCCTCACGGTTTTCCACATCTCTGCTCATGAGTCAAGGACGCCCCCTTGCAATCAGGGCTAGCCCTAGCAACTGACTGGCCCTTCAGCAGATGCAGTCATACCTCATTTTATTGCACTTCGCAGATAGTGTTGGGTTTTTTGTTTGTTTGTTTGGTTTGGTTTTTACAAATTGGAAGTTCAAGATTTCCAGGGAGGAAATAACTGCAGATGTGGTGGAAACAGCAAGAGAACTAGAATTAGAAGTGGAGCCTGAAGATGTGACTGCATTGCTGAATCTCTTGATAAAACTTGAACAGATGAGCACTTGCTTCATATGGATGAGCAGAGAGTGGTTTCTTGAGATGGAAACTACTCCTGGTGAAGATGCTGGGAAGATTGTTGAAATGACAAGGGATTTAGAATATTGCATAAACTTCATTGATGAAGTTTTGGCAGGGTTTGAGAGGCCTTGACTCCAATTTTAAAAGAAGTTCTTTTATGGATGAAATGCCATCAAACAGCATCACATGCAACAGAGAAATCATTCATGAAAGACGGGTCAATCGATGCGGCAAACTTTATCATTGTCTTCTTTTAAGAAATTGCTACAGTCACCCCAGCCTTCAGCAACCACCACCTGTCAGTCAGCAGCCATCAACACTGATGCAAGACTCTCTACCAGCAAAAAGATTCCAACCCACTGAAAGCTCAGAAGATGGTTAGGAGTTTTTTAGAAAAAAGGTATTTAATTAAGGTATGTACATTGTTTTTTAGACATAATGCTACTGCAAACTTAATAGACTACAGTATAATATAAACATAACTTTTATATGCATTAGGAAACCAAAAAATCCCCTTTGACTAGCTTTACTGCAGTGGCCTGGAACCAAACATATAGTATCTCTAAGGTGTGTCTGAATAACAGATTGGGTGCATATGAAGAATGGACATTGTTGCACCTGGATGAGATGGCATATTGCCAATTATGTCAGATTATCCTTGAAATTTAGTGATGTGGTAATGCAGTACCAGCATGTCCTGTAATGTTTCAAACAATGCCCAAGGCAACTGCCAAAGGAGTCTGGGGCCATTCACCAGAGTTTTCAACTGGTGAAGGATTGGTAAATGGACTATATTGGCCCTTCCCTCTGAGTGAGGGTTCTAAATATGCCCTGGTTTGTGTGAATACTGTCTAGCCTGATCTAGAATTTCCCCTGTCACCACACACACAAGGCTGTCAGCACAGAAACCAGCCTGCCACCAAAAGGAAATTACAGAAGTTGAGTACCATGTACAAATACCCTTATCAACTAGACAGTGATCAAAGGTCATGTTTCAAAAGTTATGATATGCAAGACTGGGCAAAAAAAGAAAATGGCCCATAGGACATTAAATGGAGATTCCAATCTCCCCTATAACCTACAGGCAGGGTTGGTAAAGAAGAAAACTCGAATATTAAAATAGCAGATTAAATAACTAATAGGTAAAACCACCTTGGCTGAGTGGATTAAAGTACTGGTCCAAGATTTCACACATTTGAATGATCAACCAGTTAAGTCCTGTTGCCCTGTATGCTACACTGGGGACCCTGGCTGAGGCATCCAGTGCCATAAAGGTATGGAAGTGGAGAGAAACAGCCATTGTCTCCACGCCTGTGAAGGAGCATTACCTACTGTAATTTGCAATGAGATGTCCCACCAGGATGGATGAGTACTTTGCACCCTTGAGTGAAGGGGATCTACTCAATCTCCACTGGGATCCCATTGTCTTGTTGGAAGTCACATCTACTAAAATACACTCTAACTGGAATGGAACACACACCATTAAAAGAGGGGAAAAGGGGGATCCCTGGGTGGCGCAGCGGTTTGGCGCCTGCCTTTGGCCCAGGGCGCGATCCTGGAGACCCGGGATCGAGTCCCACGTCGGGCTCCCGGTGCATGGAGCCTGCTTCTCCCTCCGCCTGTGTCTCTGCCTCTCTCTCTCTCTCTCTCTGTGACTATCATAAATAAATAAAAAAATTAAAAAAAAATTTAAAAGAGGGGAAAAGGTGGGAATTTTGGTCTGCTCTATCCTGCTATGAATACATCTCCTTACTCCTGACAGTGCTGTCTTACCTGGTCAACATGAATAGTACGCACACCCAGCCCAAATTCCTAAAGCTACCACATTTCCCTGTCCTCAAGGCCAGGCAGGGACATTCTGTATTCCATGGTACGATCATTAGGACACTGTCTTTGCTCCCTCCATGCCCTGGAGGATGTTAAAACATAGATATAAACCCTTACTAAATCCACTAAACAAGTTTTAAATAATAGCCAGCAAAGCCTGCCTTTACTGAACACTGAAGTATCTCTACTGAGTAAAACTGACTTCAAAAATGAAATGGCCTTAGACATTATCACTGTCTCCCAAGGAGTCACCTGTGTCATTATCCAAAAAGAATGTTATATGTTCATACCTGATTAATCTATTAATGCATCATCTTTATTAAATCACATGAGGACACAAAAAATGACCTAAGTGATCTAGCTAAGCTTAGGAAACTTAGTAAATCAATGGCTGGATCATGGAGTTCTTAGTGGAAAAAAAAAACTGTTACTGATTTGGGAAATCATTGTTTAATCTGTGTTTTCTCTCACATGTACCTGTACTGTCATTGCGGCATCTGCTTTCAGTGTAGCCAGAAAGCCACCACCAAGGGAGCCATCTTCATGCTGGTGAAATACGCTGCTGACCGTCCAAGGTACATTGCAAAAAAGGGGACATAAAAGATTGTAATAGCAGGTTATGAAACATAAAGTGTTGAGGTAGGCTATTGAGAGGACATGACTGTTGGTTGACAGGTGAGCTAGGCTCCAGCAATCAGAATCTCTTCTCTCCTTCCCCTGTCCCTGGAATATGGGCTCCACTTGCCTTCCCTGCTCCCAGAAGATGCCCCTAGAATACAGCCTTGAAATAGAAATGTGGTTTTGAGACCATCTGGAACGTATACATGGCTGAACTCAGTTAAGACTGCAACATAAACTTTTAAGATTCTGGCAGGTCGGTGCGAAGATCTATTTTTCTTGTCTTGTGGCCACAAAGCAAGCCTCACAAGTGACTTCTCTTGCTTATTAAATCTGCCACATGCCAATCTGGAGTGGTCTGCCTTTTCTCTGGTTCCTTCCTGCCTTTTGTTTATGGGGCCAGCTTGTGAACCAATAGGAAAAACTTACTATCTCTTCTTAAGAAAGCTGGATTCTATAGACAGACATCAAGATTTTACTCTTTGGCCAAAAGAGGTCCATATTTTAATTGAATCACTCATGGTATTATTAACCTTGAAATTGGTAATGTCAGGATGAAGCATATTTCTCAAAAATTTCAAAATTAGTCTTTCTGGGATATACAAAAATATAGAGAGAATTAATTCATGATAGATCAAAAAATACATGATAGATCAGAATCAGTCAGAATCAATTTTTAAATGTAGGCAAGAAAACATTTAAGAAACAGCTAGATAAATACATTCTCTCTCTCTCTCTCTCTCTCTCTCTCTCTCTCTATATATATATATATATATATATATATAATGTATTTTCCATATAGATGGAATATATTTCCATATAGATGGATATATATATAGAGAGAATGTATATATGGAATATATATAGAATGTATTTTTACATATGTGTGTGTATGTGTGTGTTTTTCTTTTTTCTTTTTCTTTTTTAAACTGTCAAGTGAGTTATCGAGGAAAACAGGAAGGGAAGTACTAAATGAATTCTTGGAATATAATTCTTCTTCTAGGACTTTGAAGACCAGAACATTAAAAACCTTCTTTTTCTTTTCCAAGAATTCCATGAGTTCCTTATTTCTGAATCATATCTAAATGTGATATTAGTGATAGTTTAAATACAGTGAGCACTTTTCTGTATGCCAGGGCCTTCTACATATTTATATATCTTTTGTATTATCTTTAATACTCAAATAACCTCTAAGACCAACAATATTATTACTCTCATTTTGTAGACAAGGAACCTGAGGTCAAATTAGAGTAGAAAAACAAAGACATAAGAAGTTGAACCTTCAGCCTGATATTTTCACCAGGACACTGATCCATCTCTATAGCACACAATGAATAAATGCTTAATAATTATTTAAACCTGGTTGTTATGTCTTAAGCTCAAATAAGCTACAGATGCAGGAGGGTTAATACAGAATTTGTTGATGTTATGCTTATAATTAATTAGCTGTCAGTGTTATTTGGCAAAAATCAAATTGGGCAAAGTGAAGATAGGTATAAAAGGTATCAAACGATGGGTGGAGAACACATTCATGAAATAATAGGCGAATTTTAATATCTCAATTGTTATATCAAATTAATTCATCACTAATATACTACTGCTGTGCATCATCAAGAATTTATCAGAATTCACTAAATTGAAACTTGTGATAATTAACCTTTTTTAAAAATGCCTTGATGAAATGAGGATGAAATTATAGCAAAATGTTTCTTGCTTTCTCAGAAAAGCAACTGATTATAATGTACAAATACTTTTACTATAAAAATAGATTAAAACTGTTTTTCTAGGATGCCACACTGTATAGACCAGCCACTTTCCGCCCCCCACTATGTCTCAATAGTTCATTGACATTAGATTCTATGAAAGTGGTGATGAATGTTGTATCTCAACACCCTATTCTTTGAAAGATAACTTTTCCTTGAAAGATATGTTCATAAAGCATCATTAAGAAAAAATATACCTTGGGATGCCTGGGTGGCTCAGTGGTAAAGCATCTGCCTTCAGCCCAGAGTGTGATTCTGGAGTCCCAGGATCAAGTCCCACATCGGGCTCCCTGCATCTGTCTATGTCTCTGCCTCTCTCTGTGTGTCTCATGAATAAATAAATAAAATCTTTAAAAAAAAAAAAGGAAAAAAGAAAAAATACACCTCGGTATCAGCTATACTAAAATTTTAACAAATTAAAAAAAATTGATACTTTGTATGCAAAATGCAGCACAATTCTTTCCAAGGATAGACCATCATTCTTGGTATGTGATGCAATCATTAAGGGGCAATAACAGTAATAGTTAACATCCATCAATTCCTTGCCTTGTGCAGATACTGTTCTCAGCACTTCACTTGTATTATCTCTATCCCTTACATCAACACTATAAGAGGATCGCTAATACAACCCTCATTTTACAGATTCTGAAACTAAAGCCAGAGTGACAAAATAACTTTCCCAGGCAGCCCTGGTGGCTCAGCGGTTTAGCGTCGCCTTCAGCCCAGGGCCTGATCCTGAGATCCAGGATCGAGTTCCACGTTGGGCTCCCTGCATGGAGCCTGCTTCTCCCTCTGCCTCTCTCTCTCTCTCTCTCTCTCTCTCTTCCTCTCTCTCTCTGTCTCTCATGAATAAATAAATAATAACATCTTTAAAAAAAATAACTTTCCCAAGGTCTCAGAGCAAGTGGTGTCACTAGGAAGCTACACCTGGTGTAGCTTATGATCTTATGATCTTAACCATAATTTCTTTTATTTCCTGATGCAGTATTGATGATACTGGTAATCGAGAGCAAGAGGAGCTTTAGTTCCCTAGAAATCATTAGTAGCAGATCACTAATCTAAAATGATGCTAATGATGCGACCTGAACTTGACATTGTGGCAATTTATGCAAGGACAGCTGCAAACCCCTTTGAAGTCCTTCAGCAAAGCTTTACACTACAAACCCACAGCTCCTGCTTGGGCTGTGCCAGCCCAATGACTACTTGATGCATAGAATAATCTTGTCTTGTCTTTCCCAGTGTATCTAATATATTTATGCTGGATCTTATAAAATGCAAGACAATGGGCCACTCTTCAGTAGAGAACAACAGCGACTGGTATAGAACAGAGTTGTAAAAGTCCATTTTTAGGAGGGTGGGTGGAGCAGGGGTTTGGGACTATAGTAATGATTCTTTGTTTATGTTTTTGTTTTGTTTTGAGAGAGAGTGAGCGAGAGAGAGCAGGAGCGGAGGGGAGGCGCAGAGAAGGAGACAGGCTCTCCACTAAGCAGGTAGCCTGACGCAGGGCTCCATCCCAGGACACTGGGACCAGGACCGAGCCGAAGGCAGCTGCTTAACTGACTGAGCCACTTAGGCTCCCCAAAGATTATGTGTTCTTCTTCTTCTTCTTTTTAAGATTTATTTATTTATGATAGACAGAGAGAGTGAGAGAGAGAGAGGCAGAGGGAGAAGCAGGTTCCGTGCAGGGAGCCCGACGTGGGACTCGATCCCGGGTCTCCATGATCGCGCCCTGGGTCAAAGGCAGGCGCCAAACCGCCGAGCCACCCAGGGATCCCCGGATTATGTGTTCTTAAAGCACCCTATAAATAAGTAGTCTCCATGAGGCTGGAAGGTCCTTAGGCTGATAAGCTGTGAGGGAAAAAGCAGTGAGAGAAGCTAATTCACACTATCTGCATCTTGTCAATTTATTCCTTCTCAGAAGATAATTCTTTCTCTGGATTCTCCTCTGGTGGCTGATGAAAAGATGTTGGGATGTCCCTCCGGAGCCCCAGAAGAAAAGGGGTTAAAACTAGAAGCCTTTCACAAACATTATATACATTTATTGAAAAAACAAAACTTTGACAAGAATTTATTTGGCCATCTTTGTCATACAGAAACTTCCTTTTTCCCCACTTGCCTTGCGATATTCTTTATTTTAGCTTGATTCTGATTTAGAATGACTTATACTTGAGTGGTTGTTTATTTGCTTCTCTTTCAAAACTCATTTCAATGTCTCCTGACCACAGTCTTAATTCATAAGACTGCTTATTTTAATTTTTTCTCTTCCATTGCCTCTTTGTTAATATCTTGATATTTAGTGTCATTTGTGACTGTAATTAAATGGTTCTAATTTTCCTCTTCCTGATGATGCCCAGTCCCTCTCACTAAGCATAAATGAAGATATTTCACAGAAATAGGGTAAATACCAGATGCTACAGAAATCCAGGAGAGTCTTGTCAATAATTCATCATTATTGTTTTCTACATCCTGTCCTTATTTTTTACCCTATGGGAAAGCCCACTGTTGATGCCAAATTTGATTGAAGTAAGATTTTATTACTAATATCATTTAACACCATGCAAAAAACCACAGTTAATATTTAATTACTATGGGGATGCTGCAATTAAAGTGAAGAGAAAAAAAATGGCTAGGGCTGACTTGGATTTGGTGAAATGACACTGAAAAATACCTTACAGCATATATATTTGAATATGCTGTTTTCTTATTTTTTGAAGGATTCTCCTTTCCCCCCAGAAAGTACTGTCCCTTGAAACTCAGAAGAAATTTTTCCCTTAACCTTAAAAAGTATTTAAACATTATAAAAAATAAGTGTTTTCTTATAATCACATGCACTGAGAAAATATCTACAGGTCTACTGAATTTTTTAGAATTATACATAGCCCTGAGCATTATTTAATTCATAATCATATTTATTTAAGGGTCTTCTTTAACCAAAATATATCAAAAAGTAAAGCAAGAATGGATTATTTCATGTGTTTTATAGGACAAGATCTTAATATTTTTCACAGTAGTCGCTGGATCAATATAATATAATCTCAGTTATTTCCCACCCTCTTCCTGCCAAAAAAAGAAAAAAAAAAGTGAAGTTAAAAGACAAAAACCTTTGCATAGAGCCTACAGTTGGGAATTCTAGGCCAACAAGTTATTATAATTACTAAGCAGTAACATTTTTTCCTCCCTTGCTCCTTCTCTTTCTAGTTTTCTTTTCAATTTTTAAAAACCATAAAGTCTAGACTCATGAGCACTTTTTCCTAAAGAATTCCAGTTGAAAAAAAGATGAAAGAGGAAACTATAATGACAGTTCAAACTCTGAAGCACTTTTAGATTTTGTACAAGGAGTTCACTCTATTCAACATAGTGCTGTGTGGGATTTTGGGAAGAGGCAACATTAGATCTCAACGTTTTTGACATCCCAAGCCTACACTGCACAACTGGGGAGTTCCTTCTCGTGAATCCATGATATGTCTAACTGTTCACTTTAAGCATATTTCCTCTATCTTTCCTGTCAAGGAAAACAAATCTTCTCTAAACCGATGAGGAGTAGGTAATGGTTAATTATATAGTCTACCAAATGAAGAATGCTAAATGGATAAGATGGGATGTGGAGCATGAGCAGTACATCAATGCATTTCTAAGACTTAGTTTCTCTCCTTGACCAAGGATCTCATTGATGTTTTATTCCTGCCCTGCCCAGAGCCTCCTTCACTAAGAAGAAGATGCAAAGAGAGGATATAAGAAGGATTTTAAGCACCTTTCTGTTGCCTGATGGACTTCTTTCAGAGCACAGCCGCATCTGTCCAACTGGATTTAACTTTCTATTTTGGCTAGAATAAAAAAAAAAAAAAAAGAAAGAAAGAAAGAAAAGAAACACAACTACCAACACGAAAGACAATCTCTTTCTCAGCACATGTTTATTTCCCACACTGCTGCACGCTGCTTCAATAATGAACTCTACAATTCTTTGTTTGTTGGCATGAACACTGCAAGTCAGGTAAAAATGTTTAGCTGTGTGTGACCTGAGAATTGAAGAGTAAAACTCACAAAATTGGTTTGGCTTAGAACCTAAGAGTTTACCCAGAGGTGAAAGGTTTGTGTACCATCATAGCAAACATTGATTTTTGTTTTTTCCTTCTCAGATATTTTAAAATGCAACTTGGAACTGCAAATACTTCAGTGTATGGATAATCTTTTTCATCTCATTGAACTTGTTTTGCTCAAAATGCCCATTTCAGTTCCTTCTAGGTTAAACAAAGATTCATTGATCCAAGATTTCTCTATTCACATTTTTACCCCACCTCCTGAAGATATCTGCCACTACCACACCCTGGCACCAATTTCAAGATATACAGCTTGGTTTTCCAAAGCTGTCTTTTCTATTTTGATTCAATGCATTGTCTATATTTTAGATGGCTGGTGACTGATGAGAATTTATCCCAAGTACACCTCATTTTCCATAATCATAGCTCATATGATAAAGAGATAAAGTCTGGTAGACCACAGGCCCTCTCCTCCATTACTAGAAGAAACATGTTGCATCTGAAATCTTTGTGAACATTCCACAACTACTCAAGGTCATCTTGCTGTTTTCCCTCAGCATTAGTGGATTTGTAGAGTCACAAAAGAAAGTTGAAAGCTGCCACATTATTTTTAAATGTTTTACATGTAAACATTCCCCAAATGGATTGACAAACTATCAAAACCAAAGGAAGGATTCTTTTAATTCTTAGAGTTCCTAATCCCCATTCACTATTTGATTCTATCTTCTACACACTCGTCCTGTTTTCAAATTCTTGAGTACTATAGACAGCCAACAGAAAGGATTTCCAAGTTTATAATACAAACCACATGGAGCTAAATGTTCCATTTTTCTAGATAGTATCATTTATTTTTTTAAAACCATGCTGTATGTAGCCAATAAAACTACTCTTCTTAGTAGCCTCTTCTTCTCAAGAAAACTGAAATGATAACTGCGTACATTCCTATATACAATCATGAACTTCAATCAGCAGAGCCCAACTAGATTAACACAGAAGTAAATTTTAACAGAAAATAGTTCTTTTAAAAATGATGATAAAGTAAATATTATCAAGAATCTAGAATAGAGGGAAAAACCTCAAACATATGAAATGACTTAAAAATTATTTATTGTGGGCCCAGATCTTCTCCCTCACCACCACCACTCTGCTCTTCTTATTAGATGCAGGGAAACAGGTGAGACTGCTGGTCTGATGTCAAATCTTTTCTCTTCCTCTGCCCCCTAAAGTCACCAATGCCTTTATGGCTGCTCTGTTTGAGCTCATCTCTTATGTGCCTGTAACAGACTTTCACTTTGCTTCTCTGCTTCTAGTCTCTCCTCATTCTACTTCATCCTGCACATTATAGCCAACTTTGTGTAAAGTACAGTGCTCTTCTGACATCACTCCCATGCCATTTGAGGCCCATCTCAATCCAGTTCCAGCTCTCCTCCTTTCTTTCCAGATATGCTTTGTGTTGTAATTGCACTGCAGCACTAGTTACTGTCCACTCATTCTGTGTTTCTTCTTGGCAAGGATATAAATAGATTTCCTATTTATACCTTAACTCTCTTTCCAATTCCATGTCCTCCATAGAGCTTTCCCTAATTTCTACTTTCCATTCTTACTTTTGCTATGCAGAACTATTTCCTGTTTTCTCTCTTGAGCTAGACAATAACCACACTGTGTCCTAATTATCTGCTGACCTGCCTGTGGCTTCGAGGGCAGGCACTGGAACCCATTTGTCTCTGTGCCCCTAGCACCTGAATGAAAAGAAAGCTGCAACAATAAATCTCAGAATGTATTTCAAATCCAGATGGGAATTCTTCTATTTGGAACAAACTTTCCTATACCTACCCATTGGCCAGGATATGTGTGTGTATACATATGCACCTGTGTACATTTGCCTTTTTTGTTTTAGATCATTTAAAAAATTTCTTTCCTAGTCTTAATTATTTTTATTCTTAATTTGCTTGGAATTTTTTTTTGTATGCGAACTACTTCTTACCTTTCAGATGAGTACAGACATGTGGTATATGCAACAATAAGAACTGATGTCTTTGTGCACTGTGATTTTTATTAATAAGCTAGGAAATATTCAAATGTTCTTAATGTGCCATACTTACTAAGTTAGGAATGAATTCATATTTAAGAAAGCCAAAGCCAAATAACAAAGCTGACACAAAAAGTCTTTCCAATTAATCTGGAATTTTAATTATAATATTTCATCCTGTTATTGGAAGGATGGTGTTTGTGTTTGCATGAGCTTTCAAGTACAAGTGAGAGCTGAAGAGCCCTAGAGCACATGATGAGAGGGAGGGATAGGGGAGAAGAAGAGACAGAAAGAGGTACTTGCATTTCTGACCTGAAACAAGTTAGATATGTTTCACATGATATTTTGACTTTAAAAAGACAATTTAAATTCAGGGTAAAATGCTACATAATTAAGGGAAGTTTGATGTTTTCTTGTTGATTTATACATTACTCAAAATGTTACTTGTAAATAGAAAATGAATCTGGATGAGTTCATTTTTTAAAAAAAATTGTTTTTGGACCTCAGGTTTACAAATACTGGATTAATCTTAATCTCTGATGTGTGAAACTCTCATTACTAATCTATCTATACATGGTTCTCTATTTTCTTATTTTATTTTATTTTATTTTATTTTATTATTTTATCTTATCATGAGAGACACATAGAGAGAGGCAGAGACATAGGCAGAAAGAGAAACAGGCTCCCTGGGGGAAGCCTCGGGTGGGACTCAATCCCAGGACACCGGGATCACAACCTGAGCCAAAAGCAGACACTCCAACCACTGAGCCACCCAGGTGCCCCATGGTTCTCTATTTTCATTCATTGATCCATTTATTCATTGATGTATTAATAATGTAAAGTACCCATGCCTCAGTCACCCAGCACAAAAGATAGAACCTTGGAAATATATAGAGCCATCTGGTCCTCTGTCCACCAATTTCCTAGACTCTTAATTTCTTAACTCTCATCCACTTTGCTTATTAGTTTATTTCATATTCACATATTCTCTCATTTAATCCCTCCTATGGGTAAAGGATGTCATTCTAGTTTTTTACTAGAACAAAACACTGGAAAATTCATCCATTAATGACACAATGTGTGGCTTCCCTGATTTAATGCAAATTACACAATATACTTTTATGATAACTGATGATTTGAAGAATATTGTCAACTAATCTAAGGCCAATGAAGAGAAAATTGTCATACTACCAATTTACAGAATTGCCTGAAAAAATGCCTGTTTCTTGTAAATTTTTCTATGTTAAAATATTATTAGTTATATATACTGTAAAAACAGCATAAAAACAAAAATAAAAACATATAGAAAATCAACTTAAATTAATTCACACCACTGTGTACTGTACCAAATGAATGTGGGGAAGGTGCCATTCCTAAACAATGAGGCAGTGAGGAAAATTTGAGAACTCAGACCTTTTTCTCCCTGTGATTTGCAATATGATTATGGCTTATAGTTTAAATTGTTACTAAAATTTGATTGATTCAATTAAGTCAACTAGTGGTTTTGAGTTGGATCAACTCAGTCTCTACCTGCTTTAATTTCCTCCTCAATAATATATATATTTTATATATATATGTAATCTGTTCTAAAAGAATAATTTGATTATTCTTAAAGATTCTTTCAAAATAATATATAACCTTATTTTCTTTTCTCAATATTTAAGTCTTACAGATTGATTCATCTTATAGTTAAAAATATTTTTAATTTCATTTTGTTTTATATATATTATTAAGATTTTATTTCTTTATTTAGGGTGAGAATGTGTGAGAGTGGGGGAAGGGACAACGGGGTAAGGGAAGGAGGGGGAGAGGAAGAGAGAGAACCTCAAGAGATTCCCTGAGTGTGGAGCCCAATACAGAGCTCAATCCCAGGACCCTGAAATCATGACCTGAGCTGAAATCAAGAGTTGGATGCTTAACTGACTGGGCCACCGAAGCATCCCTAAGTATGCCCATAAGCCTACTCTTGAAACCAAACTCTGTAAAGTTCACTCAAGAGACACTGGCCAAATAAGAGCTGATGTTTGCAAAGAACAGAGGAAGTATTCCAAATCCCAAGGTTTATCTCTGTAACAGCCTTCTTGTTGCTATGTTAACAACAGTGTGCTCATTTACAATTAATTGATTTAACTGATGAATGTACTTAACATTATGTACCAAAAGCTCTAATCATGGAAAGCCTAGTGATCTAAAATCCATCTCTGACAGGAATTCACTGCTGGAAGTCTAACATCAAAATGCCAGCCATAGTGGAACAACCATGCTCATTAAGTATAACAAACCCATGACAAACTCCAAAAACTTCCATAGCCATGCATGCAGCTCTAATGAGCCAAGGTATAAAGAAGAGAAACATTCCACTTTATACTTTTGTGTTACAAAAATGCTCTTTAATCAACAAATTTGTTCTCGAATCTTTAATTTTACAGTCTTTACTAGTGTGTTAGTACTACAAATATTTCTCATATTTGGTAAAAGAAATCTGTAGGACAGTGAAGTATAATGTAACTTCTAGAATATTTGTTTTTAAATTTCAAAAGGAAGTTATAATATAGGCAATCCTATTTGATAAAGTACCAAGAATATGGTATGTTAAAAAATGAAACATAGTAATAAAAATTTTACTTATTTGACCACTTCTGAGTCCTTACTTCTGAAGTTATGTGATACTACAAAATGATTACTTCTGTGGACACATCAGTCAGTGATATTCCCTGATTTGGATTGAAATGTAAATAACTTAGTGCTAGTACTGACTCTTTTAGAAATATAAGGCTAACACTAACTAAAGAAACACAAAAATTTGATAGATACATATTCATTCAATTCAAATTCTGATTAAGAGAACCACTTGAAATATAATTTTGAATGCATAATTATAAGCATAAACTATTTTGTCAAAATATACGTATCAGCTTAGTTCAAATTACAGGAAAGCCTATCACTTCAAAATGATCTTTTTACACTTAAGAACATTTTTAAATGATGGAGATTCTTAGTATTTTTATCCTTTTCAAGTGAAAGCTCAAGAAATATCTTTATTCAATAAAGACAATCTTAATACATCATTTTTCTTTATATTCTAATAAACACCTCTCTATTCTTTATTTTAGTGTGGCTGGGAATACTATTGCTGGAACTAGACAAACCTAAGTTCAATATTTGGTCCTGTCTATACTAACTATGTGATCTTGGACAAGATGTTTAACATTTGTGGGTTTTAGCCTCCTCGTTTCTAAAGTGGGGAAAATAAACAACCCAATTTTAATGAATTGTTTAAGGAATAAAGATGATTTATATAACATGCTTGATATAATGTTTTATAGAAAATAAATGCTCAGTAAACACTGGATATCATAACAGTATTTATGATGATGATTTCAAGTAATTAGACTAACAGTCCAAACTGCACATGTGAATAGCTGAACCAAAAGGAATCTCCATGAACACTTGTTCATCTTATTTTAGAGAGGAAAACATCAAGGCTGAGAGAGTTTCAGTGACATCCCCATCACGTCAGCCTTTTTACTCCCTGTTAAGTGTTATATTAAGTAGTTTGCCCCCAGCCCTTGCTAGCCCATTTTAGGAGTGGGTAACACAGGGAAAGTAGTGCTAAAGGTGAGGTGAAATGAGGCTTTTCTCTAATGAACAGAGAAGTCTCATATGACAGAAAAGGAAAGTTAAATCACTGAATTGATTGCTCAGAAAATCAATATGAAGTTTCTATCCACAGAAATGCTTCCAAGCTGAGAACAAGGGGTCTGGAAGCCTGAGGAATAAAGGGCATGGGTCCATAAGACAGGATGTGTCAGTACTTGTGTGTGGATACCCACAATGCCTTGGAAGGCTGAAAGCAAATCAGCCTTCCAGCTACCTTAAAATGTTAGTGGGGTCATCTTGTCAAAACAGTGATTGCTTAGAGAGAAGTCTAATAGGAACAGCAATAAATTCAGCTGGATATAATGTCATACTGTTTAATGTAATACATTGGAACTGACTTCTTACCTATCCAAAAAAGAAGCAGCCTCTTTGAGAGTACTCAGTTTAATAATATTGCTCGAGAAATTAAGATATAATAATTCCTTAGCTTTTAAATAATTTATTATGAACCTGGACTTTAAGTCTGTAATTGCACATATGTAAAAATTTTTTAAAATTATAATCATACATTGTAAAAAATGTTGGAAAAATTATATGACAAATCTCTATAGTTATGTATCCGAATACTATCACTTACTGTTCAAATCTTTATTGTCTGATTATTACTTTTTGGTCTGATTATTATTTTTAATAAAATCATAAAGTTGAAAAAAGTAATATAACCACATATAGCTGTAAAAACATTCTAAATGCTTTTGAGTTTTAAAAAAAAGGAATCTTCAAAACTTCATATTTTACAAATTGTTAATAAAAATATTTTTGAGTTGAATATACTTTCTGTTTGCAAATACATATATTCCACATACATGAGTACTTTAATATAAATCAGAAACACAACTCTAACAAATCAGAATTTATTTATTGATGAATGAGCCATTATACAAAAGTAGCATTATTACCCTCATGCCATGACTTTCAGGACTGCACTTAAGAGTTTACAGTTGTCAAAGTGAATGATGGCAACACTGCCAATGGATTTACTGCCCAGTGGCCAGAAAGTCAACATCACACACTTACACCAGGATGATATGAGTCCCAAACCTCGTTGTAAACTGATTAATTTAAATCTCATTGAAAATTAAATGGAATCAAAATCAATTTTCAATTCATTTTTAAATATTTATTTCATTATATCAATACTTTTAAGCTTTAAGTAGCTTCTATATAAAAGTATTTTATTTGATATATCAAATTTTATGTATATAATGTAGCTTTTCAAAGTCATCTAATAGGAAAAGATTATTGTCAAAATGTAACATTGAAACTAGTGAACAAAAAAAAAAAAAAAGAAACTAGTGAACAGATTAATACCTCAACAAGTACAAATGACTCCTATGTTCTATCTGTCATAATAAAGCTTTTGTAGACTGAGATTAGCCTTTTGTGCCAAGATCTCTAGAGAAAGTAATGTGCATTGAGCCTCAAGGGAAAACTTTCTATCTATATCTAACTAATGCTTCCAGAGACTTTGGGCTGCTCCCCTTGCTGTTGCAAAGTACACAAAAATACTAAAAAACTAAAATAGCTATCTTTGAATTAAAAGCCAAGCAAACATACAAAAACATTCAGATTTTATTTTTTAGCCATTACTGTCAACAAGAAACAATTAACACCCTACATAGCCCTTTGAAAATACATACACAAATATCTAATTATTACCTTTAATTATTCAGTAAACATTTCATGCCATGAACCATATTTTCCTTTTCTGTGTCCTCTTTTTTTTAAATTATCCAGCAGAAAAAAAATTTAAAACCCCTACTGACATAAAACACTGCCCTTTCCCAAAAAGATTAGAAAGCTTTTGAAAACTCTCCCTTTATCTTAATATATTTTCAGAAAGGATTCAAATAATTTGAAATATTTCTGTAATTCTTTTCAGTTATTAATAATGTAAATAATGGACCATGGAGAGGAACAAGGACTAAGGCAAGCAAACTACACTTGCCTTGAAGGAGTCATTTGTCTTTTGTAGATGAGCTGATTTTTCCAAAAAAGAGGGCAATTCACTTACCTCAGTCTATCATAGATTTGGGGTAAGCTAATTGAAATGTCCTTCAGGACACACAGAAGCCAGCATTTGGGGAAAATAGATTGAAACTGTCCAGGAGCAATTTCTATTTTTAAAATTAACCAATAACCTCAAGCTTTTGAGGTATTTAAGTGGAGAAGTAGTATTTTTGATTTTTTTAAAAAGTTCATTTTTAGAACATGTAATTTGGTAATTTTCATCTAAATTAGTTTCAATTTAGAGATGTTTTCATAATGAAGTTAAATTTTAATCAAATTTAGAGATGTGCTTTTTTTAAACTTTTTTTTTTTTTTTAAAGATTGTATTTATTCATGAGAGACAAGCAGAGACATAGACAGAGGGAAAAGCAGGCTCCTTCCAGAGAGCCCAATGGGAATTCCATCCCTGGACCCGGGATCACGCCCTGAGCCGAAGGCAGATGCTCAACTGCTGAGCCACCCAGGTGTCCCAGATATGTGCTTTTTAAGAAAAACGTATAATGTTAGGCAGTTTCTCCAACTGGAAAATAGGATTATGACAGGGTCCGCAAGGTTGTTGTAAGAATCAAATGTGAGATTTTAGCCACATTAATGCCAAGTTTTCTTGTGGAGGTGGGGGTGAGTGAAGTTCTGTGAAAATATTTATATTTTGCTCTATGGACAACTGACTATTCCACCTGTATCAATCACCTTTGTCACCTTATGTTGTCTATTATAAACTCTGTGACTCAATCCTGGCTGCATATCAGTACCACTGGTGATGCTTTTTACAAGTCTAGTTTCCTGGGCTCAACCCTCAGAGATTCTAATTCAGTCAATTTTACAGTTTAAGTTCTGGGACTCCCAGCTTTAAAAAACTTTCTGGGTGACTCTGATGAGCAGCCAGGATGAGAACTACTATATAAGGCAATCAATGTTCCACTTATTTGTTCCTGCTGAAAGGCTATTATCTGGACTTCAGTAAGAGGTAGAAAGAGAGGGAGAAAGAGAGTAAGACGACTAATTATATTTGGATAGTGATCTTAGTAGGAGAGAAATCAATAGGACTGTGTTTCTTGAACAATGATCCAAACTTTCCAGAAATTTAATGCACCAATAAGATACAAAAAAAAATGAACAAGACCCTGAAGATATTGTAGGACAGCTAGTTTAAAAACAAATAGATACTTTTCTGGGAATTATGTAAAAATATGTCTTTTAATCTTGAAAACAACTGTCATTACAATTCATTGCTGTTATTTTGTATCCTACAGGATAGCTTGGTGAGTATGTACAGTGAGTTTGGATGATTACCACCAAGAGGCACATTTCTGAGAAGATCCAGAGTGACAACACAAGTAGGAGTTCAAGCAGGATAGTGAGACAGTACAGTCAGCATTCACATGACTCTTGGAGCAAGATACTCAAGTTATTATATCAATCCAAAAGAAAAGGGAGAGAAAGAAGACACACTTGTCTAGGGAGAAAGATGGTCTTAGAACAAAGACACATTGAAAACAAAGAGGATAAAAGATATATTTAAGAAGATACAGTAATAAAGCCAGAAGAAAAATAGATTTCTAAGACTGACAGTTCCAGTTAAGACTAATCACACTGAGAGTTTTTAGCACATGAAAGCAAAGCCCTACTGGGCTTTAAATAGCTATGCTTGGTTTCTAGGTGTAAATCTCCTTAGTCTATAGATCACAGATACTCTATTTGTATTTAACTTTTGTACTTCAAGTAAAATAAATTTCCCTAGAGAGATTCCTCCTCACTTTGTAAATTGGCTTTTTCAAGAAATCTTAATTGGATGTAGTTTTCAGTGTTTGTCTTTGATTTGGTAAAAAATGGGGAAAAGCAGTGAATAAGGATTATAATATATGTCCCCATCTCCATAGATGAGTGGATTTCTGTGTCCAAGGATATTGCTCTTGGACTCTGGAGCTGAACTGCCTGCCATGAGAGGTAAGGATATATATGGAGGGGGAGGAATATTTTCTTTACACAGAAGACACCTAAATGAGGTTCACCCAGGCATCAGATAGCCAGCCAAAGCAGAGTTTCTGTTCTGTTTCTTTGCCAATTATTTCCTTTTATCAAATATGCCTCAGTTTCCTGCATTTTCCATTTGTAAAGTAAGGGTCTTGACTGAAATTAAAGCATGAAGACATTATATGAATTCCTACAGGACATCACATCCATCTCCCTTAGCATTTAATCTGTCTGAAAAATCACTTACCTAGAAGCCTTCCCAAATTAATCAAAAAAGTAGACTAATGATGTACTTGCACTTTAAAAACAGACTTGAAAATTTGAAGATTGCAGTTTTCAAGTTTAGCTTCAATTTCTAAACACAGAGTGAACATACAGACTTACACATGAGGCAGATATGATACGTGTATCTCTGCTGGATTGCTGCTGCTTCCAGAGGGTACTGTCCTACATTGTGCTGTTGTTAAAAAATGTGAATGCTGCTTGAGAGAAACAGTGACTCCACTCATAAGTCATCCAACTTCTTTGTGCCAAATGCAATAGTCATTTAGATGCCATCAAATGCAAAATCTTCCTTCTCACCATCATGATCTTTCAAAGGAAAACCTAAGAGAGATTTTTCTGAAGCATAGCCAATTATATGTCTTAAATAAAGCAGATGAATGAGAATGAGGGCTTGTATCCCCCATGGGCATCAGTACTTGAATAAGAATATTCACTGATGTCAGCCATGGTTCTGTACATGTTAGTATGTAAAGAGAGTTGCTTCATTCCTTTGCCTCACAGGCAGTAAACTGAAGAGAGTCAGCAGACTGATGTTTGTGGCTTCCTTTAATACCTCCCAAGAGCTATTTTCTACTAAAGATAAATGATACCTACAATTAACCCTAACTTTAGTCCTTATTTTCCAATAAATAGATTCATAATACTTCCTGAATCTTTTCCAGTTGACTAAATCCAAAATGACTCCCTTTTGGAGAGAAATCTGACATCTATATTTAGAAAAATGCTATGTGTAAAGTCTCAGATACACTATTATATTTAAAACTCAATTGTTGGAATTTTCATGGGGGTTGATAGGAAAAATTGAGGAACTGCCAATAAATGGTAGATTTTTTTTTTTGAAACACAGAAGCAATTTAAAATAACATATTATGCCCATGGTTCTAACCACCCACTGACAAAACCATTTGTGTAAGTAAAGAATTCATATTCATAAGACCAAGGGGAACAAGGATAAAACATAAAAACTCCTTCTCAAAAGTGCTTGTCTTTCACTACTTCCAAGTCTTCCATGTTTTCTACTAAAGGACTTCTCATGTCTAAAGTGCCAAAAATTTATTTTTGTTTATTTAGAAAAATGAAATAAAATGAAGAGCCAGGACTAAGCAGGTAAGTGAAATTATCCTTGTTTTTTTAAGGTAGGATCTCTATGAACCACCGTGATAACTAAATAAATAGTATTTTCTATAGCAGTAGCCAGAAGATGATATAAGGCCACTATGTCTCAGATACCATCCAAAGTACAATGACTTAACAAGAGAGATAGCTATTCTTAGTCTTTTGTGGCATATTTTGCTACTTTTTCCCCCTAAAAATGTTACTCTTGCCTTATCCACGTATTCATAAGAGATATAGAATGCATTACAAGCGAGAAATGCTGACACTGATTTTAAATGCTTATGACCTGTCAATAAAGATGGACCCTCAGGGCCCCTGGGTGGTTCATTTGGTTTTGTCACTTTGTTTCTGGTGGTGATCTTAGGATCCTGGGACCAAGCATCACCTCCCTGCTCAACAGGGAGTCTGCTTCTCCTTCTCCCTCTGCTCTTACCCCCTACTCATGCTTTCTCTTTCTCTCTCTCTCTCTCTCAAATAAATAAAATATATATATTTTTTAAAAAAGATGGGCCCTCTATTTTGACCTACATTGTTTCATAAAACAGGAGATAATGCCATATTTATTCTAGTATTAACAAAATAAATACCAATGTACATTTGGAATTCTTAACTCAACTTTGATTTTTTCAATGCTGATCACATTTGGGTATATAATATAGAATTCTCCTTTACATAAAAGTATAAAAATGCCGAGGAACCTGGGTGGTGCAGTCAGTTAAATGTCTGACTCTTGGTTTCAGCTCAGGTCATGATCTCAGGGTTGTGAGATCAAGTACTAAATCAGGTTTCATACTCAGCGCAGAGTCTGCTTAGATTCTCTCTCTCTGCCCCCTTCAAAAATTAAAAAAAATCTTTTAAAAAAAGTGTAAAACTTCTTTGTTGTTCATTGGTAATTTTCACTTCCCAACCAAAGTGAAAATTCGTAGAAAGATAACCTAATTACCTAGGTCCATTTGCAGAAAGATAACCTAATTACCTAACCTAAACCAAAGATTTGCCATGGATTACTAAATATTAGATGTTGTATATAACAGCTTGCAAGATAATTCCATACTATAAAACATGAATTCATATATATGCATATGTTTATTCATTTAGGACTTTCTTATTATGTGGCACTTGAATCAACAAAAAAAGATCTTGAATAAAACACTTGAATGCTTTTTCTAAGCTCTACAATTTTCTTTTCTTTTTTTAAAGATTTTATTTACTTATTCATGAGAGACAGAAAGAGAGAGGCAGAGACAGAGGCAGAGGGAGAAGCAGGCTCCATGTAGGGAGCCTGATGTGGGACTTAAACCCGAGACCGTGGGATCATGCCCTGAGCCAAAGGCAGACACTCAACCGCTGAGCCACCCAAGCGTCCCACTCTACAATTTTCTAATAGATGTAATAAGTATATAGAAATTAGCCTATTTATATAACAATTTCTATTATATTCAGAAACCACTGAATCTGTATTTTAGGGTCAAACCTGTTTTCAATTCTCTACATTGATAGTTCTTCATTCTAGATGAACTTTGATTCCAAATGAACACCTTAAAGAAGTTTTTTCATTCTGCTCTAAAACCTACAAATCTACTGCAAGCTGAATTTAAGGTATTTCTGAAAGTCTATCAGTTTAACAGCTTGAGACCTTTTTCTTACAAAAACATGCATTTCCCTGCAGGGTTCTAAAAAGTTTCCCAGCAACACTCATTAAGAGAGGCCACAGCTATAGATTAGCCTTGCTGTTACCATTTTCCTTATAAAGTGTTTTTTGGTGACAATTTTCTATTCAGTAGTGCAACTGCATATAATTATTCAAATACAAAAGCCTGTTGTAAAAGAATGTGGAGATGATGGCAAAATCACCAAAAAGCAAATGAACTGCTTTGACTTTAGACACAATTTTGTTGTTCACTGTATTTACTGACAATTACCATTAGGAAGGATTTTTGTGTGAGAGGCTCAGGGCAGATTTGGTCCATTTGCAGAAAGATAATGTTCCTAAATACAGTTTAGATTGGTTCAGATGTATAATAAACAAAATAATTCACATCTTTGATATGCTGATGTATCATCACTAAATTATTGGGAGAAAATACAATAGCTACTGTTAATGTCTACATTTTAATACAGGGCCCAGGAAAATTAGAATATATGAATGAATAAAAGAAATGATGGACTAAGATGGAGTTTATGGGAAATTGCAATAAAAATACTAGACAAGGAGAGAATATCCCTTTTCTTTTGGTTCTAGATCAGACTCTTAGACTCAAAGCTATAAGAAAATTAAAGATGGTTTCCCTTTAACCCCTGCAAGCAGAGTCCAATACTCCTCTTGCTCCACCTCAGCCATCCAACTTCCATCAAACATATATACATATATTTGAATTTTGCTGCTAAGAAAATTGTTGCTGAGAAAACTTGATGGCTTATCTAAGATCATCTTTAGTTTAGTGACAGTTAAGATTTGAGACAAGGACCTTTGTGCTATGCCAAGTTGACTCTGAAATAGCTTCCAGAAGGAAGTCCTAATACTGAGACAAAGTAAATGGATGTATTTCTGTTCTGAGGAATGCTGCTCTCTTCTCCTTGTACTCCTTAAAGATAGGCAGATATACTTGTAGCATAGGGCCTATTACTTTTGTGTGTATGAATTACTGATTTGGGGACAATAGGACACAAAAGTCTGGAAAGATGCATGAGAGTATACTGCTTCGCTGTGTAAAAACAGACACAAAATATTTTTCCCATAAGCTATACTCATCTCATCTGGTCTACTGTGCACTAAAAAGACAGGATACATTAAAAATATTAGTTTGACTCTTAATACGTCCCTTCTTTGCATCTTCTATCCCCATAAGAGAATTATAAAAACAAAAAATCTATAACTGAGCTCAAACCACATCACACATATAAACATACACACACATATATACACATATGATTTTATGTATTAAAAATACTTTATACAAGGCAGCGCTACAGAAGAGATGATGTTTGGTCATGTAAAGTTAAATTAAACAATATTTTTAAGCTTCTAGTTAACTTTTTTCTAGTCTCTAATGGTAATTTTGTACTACAGCTTGTGATAAACTAAAAGGAAAACAGTGGCCCGGCTAAGAGGATTCCATTTATTTATTTTTATTCTCAGATATATTCAATGCCTTCTTTACATCTGATTACATTAATATAATGGGTATATATAATATTTGCTGGAAAAAATATTTGCTGGATTATACTACATGGCAGTATCGAAAATAGAGAAGCAGGGGAAAAACAATTAATGTGTTCTCATTTAAACTTTACAAGGTTAAAACTAACCATATGTCTTGAACATGGGCACAGGAGAAACCATTATTGCTGTGCAGTCAGAGGGCTGACAAACTGGCTGCAACAAGGCTAGTTATTGAAAACTTGTAAGCTATCTATTACTTAAAATTATTCCCCATGTAGGCCCTGCTCTTGTTGAATTTCATCTGCTTAGAGCTAAGAACCTGCATTAATTTACACTGTACTGACTCATTTTCTTATTAAGCAAATTTGAAATGATATGATATTTTTGGCTTTGCTGGATTTCTTTCTCTTAATATCTTATGCTTTTCTCCAAGAAGGTCAAAGAGTTTAATATTAATCTTCATAACATTGCTTTGGTATATTCTTATCCTTATTTGACATACAGTAAAGCTGAGATAAGTAGAAGATTACAAGGAATAGACTAACACAGGAGAAGTACTGACAGGCAAACTTCAGCCTTTTATTTCTTACCCTACCCTACCCCCCTACCCTACCCACCATTCCATTTTCTGTTGCAAGAACCAGGATGCCTATCAGAATCACCTGAAGAGTATTTTCAACCTAGTTGTGCAATTCCTGAGGGCATAGTAGAATTTGGAAGGGGTGTGGGGAAGGGAGATTGAAAACTCTCTATGTGGTTCTAAATACCTGTCTCCTTTACCCTGGTTGAGAATCACTAATGTCTTAGAGTAGTTTCCCAGAATATGCACTTATGTTCTTAAATATATTTCCCTTTTTAAGTCATCCTTTTAAAAATGTTTATCCCATTATAACAAATTTATAATTTCCATTCTGGGACCCTGGACTATACACCATTTAGTCTTCAGAAAATGGTTGTGAGAGCTAATATTTTTGACATATAAAGGTACCTCATTTCTTTAATGACTTCGTAATTTTCCCTTTGCTAAATGCATTAACTTTAATATTTTCATACTCAGTACAATTTCCAACTATTTTTCACTTCTATGTACATGTGGATTCAATATGCAAACATTTCTTATGTTGCCAAGTTATCCCTATTACCAGTAATCTAGGAAAAGGACATTGATATTGCATATTATTCATGTCCTCCTTCAAGTTCCAAGAAAAAGACATAATTATGGCAGGGTGGGATTTTTAAAAGTAGAAAAATCAATTCCTTTCCATCAGTATTATTCTTAACTCTGAAAACTGCTAGCTTTCCTCTCATCCCTAAGAATTCCTTTACTGATCTTGGAATTATCCCTACTAAGTAGAAATATTGTCTTTTTTTTTTTATCCTTCCCTGTGAATACAATTCCATCTCTGAAAATAGAACTTAAACATATTCTTCATATTGCTAGCTATAGAGATTTCATTCAATTGTCCCTCTTTTCTAGCAAATGGGCTCTGGAAGTTTAACAAGGATCCTCTTCTTAGCTGGCCATGAGGTCGGGGAACCTGCACAAATATATTCCAGCTTCTCCACGACAGAATTACAACCACATCTCTACAAATAGATTGGACTGCCAACAAGCATTAAAGACACTGTGATGAGGTACCCTGCATGATACCCTAAAAAATCTAGTTTTCCCTTGATGTGCATAGCTAAGCTCTATTATCACCAAAAGAAATTACAAGTGGGTATCCAGGGGAGAATGTACACTGAAAATGTACTTCTCTCACAAAATTCACACCATCTCCCTTTGAGGCCTTAATGCAGACCAGTCAACTAAATCTTAGACATGATCAGCAAACAAAATGAAATAATTAACTTTTCCCCCATCTGTCTATTGTGTTTTTGCCATTTGTTTTCATTTGAGTTTATCACCACTTACTAGCAGTGGAAATAGGTAAACAGTATTTTGTTTACTTCAGATGGCACTTTTCACTTACAACCAATAGCTAATGAAGCCAAATGAGAGGACTGCCGGATACAGGATTTGCAGGGATGCAAATGGATACAGGATAGAATATAAACACATTTCAGAAAAAAAAAAAAAATCAGTCCTTCTTGAATAAAAAAGACACTAACAAAGAAAATCTGGGAAATGATTATAAGATTTATAACTTTAGGATTTAACGGCCAAAACTGCACCACTTTTTCCTGACATGATAGAAACTAAAAGAAAGGGATCCCTGGGTGGCGCAGCAGTTTGGCGCCTGCCTTTGGCCCAGGGCGCGATCCTGGAGACCCGGGATCGAGTCCCACGTCGGGCTCCCGGTGCATGGAGCCTGCTTCTCCCTCTGCCTGTGTCTCTGCCTCTCTCTCTCTCTCTCTCTCTCTGTGACTATCATAAATAAATAAAAATTAAAAAAATAAACAAAATAATTCTATCTTCTTAAAAAAAAAAGAAACTAAAAGAAAAAAAGAGTAATAGAAATAGTTATGCTACATACTCATATTTTCATGTTGTTGATACAGCCTTCCAGGGATGTTTGGAAAAGCTTTCTAATAGTAAAACACAATTTAATACAATAAGATTGTTTTCAGTATTTGGGGAAAAACAACAACAACAACATGCACACACACCCATGCCATTACTTTATTATTAAAAAGGACCAGGATCTATTAAAGACATATTGGTAAGTGGCTTATTTTGCCTTTTGAATTTTTGTTACATTTGCATTAATAGGTAAAAGAGTGGCTATTTTTGGATATTTGGATGTTGATAAATTTAAAGGAAGCCAGACACAGAATAGTGTATACATTAAAAAAACAAAAACAAAACCCAAAAAACAACCTTATCAGTGAAATGTAAAAAATAAATGGTTGCTAGACAGAATATTCACTGATGTATTTTAAACTTGTTTTCATTCACTAGAAGCGAAGTCAGAGGGGGTTTGCTTGGCATAAATTCTGTCTTGTGCTCTTTTTTCCCCGTAATTTGAGAAATACTTTGCTCCCATATACGAAGTGTGCCACTAGCTTCTGAGTCCCTGGAGAGGAGCACAGCTGCTTACTTTCTAACTCTCTACACATACTTTTCTTGTGTATACCTAGCCACAAAGAACATAAAGAGACATGCTGACATGCCTGAAGAGAACATGGTCCATGAACTTTTGATCTTAGATACAGTTTTGTTCTCAGCTGGTAATTACAAGCTCAAGAAGTTTCAAGGAAATAAATGAAGTCTGTAATTGCATGTGTTTTGATTGAAATATACAGCATTAAAAAACAGTCCCTGTTTTTAAAGAAAACATATTTAGGAAGCAATCAAATGAAAAGCCTCAAAAGAGTGAAGGATTGAAGGAAAAAGGAAAGAAAAGGAAAAGGAAAGAAAAAATCGCTTGGAACAGAATATTTTCCCTAGAGAAGAATATAGATGGCCCTATGAACTCCGGATTCTCTTCCACTTTTTCTTCAACTTAAAACATGAGCATTATGTCATAGCCCAAAGGAACACTACAATTAGTGATGCTCTCTTCTTTCTCAGTAGCCTTATCTAATTGGTCATAAAATCTTTATGATTCTATTTCATGAAGCAGAGCCATACCCACTGCCACTAACTTAATAGTTATTGAAAGCAGATATCGGTTATAGACAAAGGATCTAGATAAAGGATCTAGAGTAGACAAAATAATCTTGAAAAAGAAGAATGAAGTTAGAGAATTCAAATTTTCTGATTTCTAGACTTAATCTAAATTTTTTCAAAGGTACAAAAGTAATTCAATGGGAGGAAAAGTCAAGTAGATATCAATATGGAATGAAATGAACCCTAACCCCTACATCATATCATACACACACAAAAATAATTTGACATATAATAGATCTACATAAGAGGTAAAATTACAAGGTTTACAGAAAATAATATTGAAGAATATCTTCAATATCTTTTAAAGAATAAGCAAAGATATTTTTTATAGAGAACTCACAAAACAGAAACAATAAAAAAGACATATGATAAAATATACTTCACAAAATTAAAAACTTATACTCCACAAAAGATGCCATTAATAAAATGCAAAGGTAAGCCACAGACAGAGAAAATTAATATGAAGTTATAATGTTATATAAATGAAAAAAATGTATATATATAACAAAAGACTTGTATCCTAAATACATTTCATAACCCCTTTCAAAGCAGTAATAAAAAGACAAACAATCTTATTTTTTAATGGAGGAAGGGCTTGAACAGAGACTTCCCAGCAATAAACATAAATAAGCACATGAAAATATACTAAAACTAGTTAGCTATTAAGAAAATGTAAATTAAAATATTGGCAAGGATATGGAACACTGAACTATCACAGATTGCTGGTTAGTGTATAAGACAGTACAATAATTTTGGAAATCTGTTCAGTTCTTTTTTTTAAGTTAAAAATACTCTAACTTGCCTTTAACCCAGTAATTCTACTCCTAAGTATTTATCCAAGAGAAATAAGAATGTATGATCATACAAAAATTTATACATATAGTTTAAAGCAGCTTTATCCATAATAACAAAAAAAAATGAAAACAATCTTAAGTCCTGCTATTTGGAGGTTGGATCAACAAACTGTTACATTCATACAATGGAATCATATTCAGCAATGTAATGGAATTAACTAAGAATACACACGACGATATAGTTGCATCTCAAAAATATACTGAATGAAAAAAGCCAGACCAAAAAGGTACCCATATGAAATTCTTAAATAGACAAAACTGACATATGAGGGCAGAAATCAGAACAATGGTTGCAACAGGGGGCGTGGTAGCCTGGGACAGGTCAGAGATAACTTTCTAGGGTGATAGTAATTTTTCATATTTTGACTATAGTATTGGTTATATAGGTTGGTCAAACCTCAACATATGACTCATTGTGCAATTCACTGAATGTAAATTTTACCTCAATTAGAAGTTTATTGTGTGCCAGTTTGTTGTATCCTAGGTGTAATTTTACTTGATTCTCATAACATCCCCTCCCCACTGCTAGATTAGGAAAGAATAGTTTAACAATGAGGAATTATATATTCCCTTCATTCAGTGAAAGATATTTAGTGGGTGCTTGCTGCTATGTGCCAGGCACTGTGCTAGGCACTAGGTATGTAGTAAAAATCAAGTAGAGAATGTCCCTTCCCTTCTGAACTTAAATAAAACGAAGATGGCAAATTAAAGCAATGGTTATAAAGAAGAGAATGGCTTCTATGAGAAGGAGTAATGAGAAAACTATTGCAGTGTTTTGACTTGGGGGGAATGGGATTTCAGGGAAGTCTTCTGTGAAAAGGATATATATAAGTTAACAAGGCTAGGCTAAGAATGAAAGCAGATGAACTCTGGCAGAGGGAGGAATATATGAGAAAGCCCTAAGGCAGGGGAAATAGTTGTATGCTAGGCAAAGCACATAATTGATGGAACACTTTTTTAGTGGCCTTGCTAATAATTGCACCAGGACAAGAGGCACAAACCAGGCATACGGTCACCTGACTTACAGCTTATTAGCTACTTCTACAGTGATTCTAGTAGAAGGCCAACATGCCAGGAATACAGTGAATGGAAAAGTAATGAATATGAGGTGTTGAAGTGGGAGAAGTATTTAGAGGCCAGGTCATTTAGGAGCTTGTGGGCTAGATTATTTTGGATTTAATTCTGGGTGTAAAAGAAACTTCACTTATTTTAATTGAAGCGTTTTAAGCAAACAAGTGTCATGATCTGATTTACAATTTAAAAAGATCCTCAGGCTGGTGTGTGGAGCATGGTGAAATAACTTGACAAATGGTACATAGCCAGGAAATGGCAAAGCTTAAAAATCCCTCATTTATATCAAGTGATGATCCTATTACACCTGGGATGTTTAGCCACCTTACAGCAGATCATCCAGCCTCAGTCAAGCCTTCAGATGACTATGGCTCTCACATTTGGAATGCAGCCTCATGAGAGATTTGAAAGAGAACTGCCTGAATAGATTGCTCCCAAATTCCTGACTCATAGTAACTGTGAGGACTATATTTACTTTTAAGCCACTAAATTTGAGGTAATTTGTTATGCAGTAATAGAAAATATAGATTATTTATTTCATTTCTATAAAGGGTGTTCTTTCTTAGGTATAAAGGATTAACTCTGTAACTTTATTTTGAAAGCCAGGAAAACATGTAACAGAAGTTTCTGAATAGAAATAGATGCTTTTAGTTCTAACAAAAAGAAATACGTAAATGAGAAAGAAAATCAGAAAAACAGAATTAATTCATATTTTGTAAAAGCCATCTACCACATTCCCATTAGAAAATACCCTTTTGAAATACAAATAAAATTTAATTAACAATAAGAATATAAAATACACAAAGATGAAATTCATTTAAAATTCTTTATAGTCTGGATGCTGTGCATATATTGATGTATCATCTACCAAAGACATGTCCATCTATAGAGATGTATAAAAACTACGTATATTGTAGTTTACCACAGAACCACAAACAGGCCCTCATTGTGAATATTCATGAATTAAAATTTATCGATGTATTTCTCCTGTTAATCATTTCTTCTCTACATTACAATTGAAACCTTAATCTTTGATTCAGTACAGTAGCACCCTAGGATGACTATAAATATTTTAATTCACTCACTTTGAATTTCATACATCTTAAATTTTGGAGTTAAGACCTAGACTGAACTCAGTCACATGCCTATTTCTTTCTTCAAGGCTTAAAGTTTAAAATTAACTGACTAGCATCACAAAAGGAGTGAAAACCAGAGTTTAATCTTCAAACATGCTTATTTTTTTCTGGTAATAGGCATCGGTGTTTGTGCTTTAGTTCTAAAGTTTACCATAGTAATGCTTAAAATATACATAATAATAATAATCCAGCTTTTAGGATAGAGTGAGGACCAGAGGTGGAGAGGTTCAAAAACAAAACAAAACAAAACAAAACAAAAAAACAAAAAAGAACTCTGTTCTGTGTATGGATGACTTTAGTGAAGATATAGCTCAGCCATGCCATTTCTCTTTTCTGTGTCAGATGTTACTTTTCTGCCCAAGATCATCAGATGACAGACTTTCTTTAATAGGAGCTTTAACAATTATGGCTGAACATTAAGAAGTCTTCTACAAAGACAGCCAGCTTTGTTGTCTCATGCAGTGGTCATTTGTTACCCACTTTTAGCTTCTTGAATTCATAAAATATCCTGCTTGGTTGAGGGTAATTTGATTCATGTTTTATTTTAATGTTTATATACTGTTAACTAATAGTTACCATATGTGAAGAAATTCTGTTTATTTCTTGCTTCCAAGGAAGGAATCCAAAGTATTTTCACTCCTTTTTATCTCTGTGGAAGCCTTTTCAGAAATTGCTGAAGGTCTCCTGTTTTAGTTCTTCAGGTTACATGCACGGAGTAAACCTTGGGTAGACAACTTCAGAACTGAAGGTCATTCTGACATAAAAGCATCAGCCTAAAAATGGCCTAGCCTCACCTTACATTATAGTTCTAAGTCCAACCACATCCACTTCTGTCTAGGGTTGCTTTTGAGCTACAACAGCAAGACTGAGTCATTGTGATAGATGGTATGACCCACAAAATCTAAAATCTTCATTATGTGGTCCTTTACCTCAAAAGTTTGCCAACCCCTGAATTAGATTCTGAAGTATTTGTGAAAGGAGTTCTCTCTTATACTCTTCACCCATCTTACACTGAGACAAATTTTGCCTTGGTCAATGATCTTTAATAATAACCCCAATCCTCCTCTCTTCATCCCATATTCACCCTAGAGAGAGAGGTATAGCCCCAAAGTTTGTATAATGGGCCATGGAAAGCTCTATTATAATCTTACCTCAAGGGCTTTTGACTTTTGTGAGAATATGTGATTTAAAATAATTCACTTTATGCGGGCTTTTTTTTTTTTTTTTTTAGCACTTTAGTACTTTACCGTGTATTCAGAATTCTCAAAACATAATCAGCTCTAATCATACAACATGGCTCCCTTGTTGACATTAGCCAAACTTCTAACCGGTCATATTATGTACTGAGAAGAAGGAGAGTGAAAAGTCATTTCTCTATTGGCTTAATTCTAGGGAAGAAAAACAGATAATCTTTAACCTTTTTGCAAAGGCACAGGGCAAGAGTGGCTGCAGTGGATGTGGGATACCCTAGGAAGCACAAAAACTGCCTCTCTCCCCTACCAGAGAGTAGAAATGGAAGACCAAAAGCCCTATTAGAGGCTGTCCCATCCTGGAGAGAGAAAGGTTTTTTTTTTTTTCTTAAGATTTTGTTTATTTATTCATGAGAGATACAGAGAGAGAGAGACAGACAGACAGAGACATTGGCAAAGGGAAAAGCAGGCTCCACTCAGGAAGCCGGATGTGGGACTCCATCCTGGGACTCTGGGATCAGCCTTGAGGCAAAGGCAGACGCCCAACCTCTGAGCCACCCAGGCATCCAGAGAAGGGTATTTTTATAACTCATCTATCCAGAAGGAATGTCCTTTATTTCCCATGAAGTCAGTTTATGTACTAGAGATAGCTTTGAATGTGGGTGATGATTAGAAACTGCAGTTAATCTCCTGAATCCTACAGACCCACTGTTTGAAGCTGAGGAATGGCATAATCAGGCACTTACTTTTTATTTAAATTTAAGATATTTTTCACAGTAATATGAAAGATGAGATAACACAAACTAAAGCTAAATTAGCAGACCAGAGTTTAAAGAATGTTATGGTAGTCCAACTGAGAAATCATGAACGTCAGTGCTAAAGTTGGGGTAGTGAGGATGGAGACTAGGAATTGGCCATATTAAGGAGTTTCTTTATTTTGCCTGGAGAACCATTCTGCTGCTTGAGGATGAATGAACAAAGGTAATTAGAGTAGGCCTGGCATCTCTAAAGCAACTACCAGCATTGAAGCCTGAGACTTATGATCTACTTCTGCCCTGCTGAATGAATGAATGCTCACTCTGGGACTTTTGCTCAGCTTTGTAGTTTGACCTAAGAACACACACACTGAGTGTGTAAACTGGCACTCAGGGTTATCTGGCTCCTGATATCTCAAACCATTTTAGTAACTCCTTATTGTCAAATAATTCCACTTTCATTTTCTTTGCTTGTTTCAAACCAATCCTTCATATTGATCTTTTGCTCTATTTTGAAATTGACTTTGATAATGTAATCTTTGACTTCTACCACACAAAACTAGAAATGTATAATCAGGGGCTAAGAAAGTTAAAGCTCACTCTCACTTTGTGAACAAAATAATCCTTCATTGCTGGGATTCTGGGAAAATCAGGAAACTAACCAACCATTCTGTTCTCTGGTTAGATAAAGGCTTTCAGAAATCTAGAAGAACCTTGGCAGAGTTAGTAAGATACTTCAAAATGGACTCAAATGAATCACACATAAGCTTATTACATTCAAATCCTTTTACAAACATCATAGCAAGTCAATAAATTAGATTTTAATAAATCTAAATAGGAAGCTTTAGCTTCAGCCATTAGGATCACACACACATTTGAGACATAATAAACATACATTTGGGACATTATTGGCAGGAAATGAGTTCTATGAGAGGAATTATGAATAAGTACATTTCTTTTGAAGATTATGAACATTATTTTACATGACTTATCAAGTGAGAAGTTTCACATTTGTTAGGTTTCAGAGTCTTCTTAACTAAAACTCAGGAATCAGATCACCATTAAATATGCCATCAATCATTTAGAGCTCAGAACAGGCACCAGGAAAATAGTCTTTATCAACATATTTCTTAGATCCTGTCTATGGTGGGAAATCCTAATCTTTATACAACTAACTACAACTACTAGCTTTGGAGGTATAGGCCCAAATGATGGACTCAAACAAATGTGTTTACTCATTCATCTGGTAAATATTATATACTTTATGTACTCAGACTATATTTTGGCAATAAATTTAAGAATACATGTAACCCAGCCCTACCCTAAGAAAAGTATAGTCTGGTTAGAAATGAATAATATAATAAGAGATTGTAAGTATGCACTGGAAATTATGGAATGCCAAAGATGGTGTACCTAAGAGTGGAAGGTAGAGAAGGGTTTCCTACACAAGAAAGGACCAAGCCGTGTAGGAGAATGAACATAAGCCAGATAAAGATGTTTGGGAAATAGAGTGGGGTGGAGGAGAGTAATAGCGCTTCAGGGCAGCAAGGGTAGCAAGGAAGAATAACCCATAAAATAATTTTGATAAAGTATAAGCAGCTTGATGTTGCTAGTGTGACAAAAGTCAGTAAAACAGAATGAGAATGGAGAGGTCAGCATAGGTCATGTTTAAGGTTTCTCAAGTTTTATAAGCTACAGAATCTTTCTCAATAAAATTTATTTCTGAGCCCCAATATATTACTGCAAGAAAATCAGTGAATAGAAACCTTTATAGATAAATAAAACATTTTTCACTACTTGTGTCTGAGCAGTTTGAAAATCACTTCAATAAGGAGGTGAGAAAGCAGCAACAAATGCATAGGGAAGTGAAGTGGTCAGATTTGAATTTTCACTCCATGACTTGGCCCACAAGGTAGAGAGTATGTTTAATGATGCTGGAAGTGGTAGACCACTGAAGATAATTAGTATCTGACAGAAGAAAAAGCTGGCTTTGAGAAGCATGTGATGGTGTAACTGGCACAGTGGGGATGACTTATTGTATCTAATATGTGAGGTAGGAGACATTAAGGCTAACTCTCACAATCTCAGCTTATGTAACTGGATTGGAGCCTACAGGAAACATGTTCAATTTATACATAATGTGTTGGATTGTGAGGCAGGGATACAAATGGTGAATTTAGCAGTGAGCAGAAAATTGGACAAGAGGAAATCTGAAGCTCAGAAGAGAAGTAGAAATCAGATACACACCTGGGAATCATCATTATCATCATCACCATAATCACAGATACTGTTTAAGGAGTGCTTTAAAGTGCTGATAGGTACCATCTCATGTTACCTTGACGACACCACTATAAGGTAAGCATTAACAAGAAGTTAAGGTCCAGAGAGACTGAGTATCATAATCAAGATCATATAATTAGGAAGTGGCAAGCTTAGGGTAGGGACTTAGGTGTATCTGGCTTAAAATGCCTGTTCAAACATCACCACCCAAGAGATGGTTATCTTCAAGGAAGTATGCAGAGCACTGAATCTCAAGAGGAGGGGCAGAACATTTCAGAGAATACCAGGAGGGGAAGAACGGGTAGCTGAAAAGACATGTTCAATATTTCTGCTCAGATATTGAACACATACACATTCAAAGGCCAGACATGTAGGTAAATGGGTGAAGAATTTGGGCCTCCAGCAAAAAAAGTCATGCAAGAAATAGGTACATTACAGGGTGCTTCACTTAATTAAAGGTATTCAAATTTAAGATTTTACTTCTAAAAAAAAACTCATAATCCTGACAACACAAAAACATCCTCCATTAGAATGACCACTGCCTTTTAGTTTGGCCTATCTTTATTAATTATCTCTACACAAACTACAGAACAAAAACAACATTTTATAAAAGGGAAATAAGCATGAGATGAAGGAAAAAAAAAAACACTTTGTAGAGTGCTGACTCTTAAAAAGTGTCCCAACATAGAGAATTTTTATATTTTTAGTAAGAATGAGTTAAAAGACATAGCTCATTATGTAGTTCAGTGGTCTATACACCAAGAAACATGGGTTAAATTCCTACTAAATAGTGCTAAGGAAATGTTTACCCATCTGAAATAATTTGAGAAGCTTCCTTTGATATGTTAATGAGAACTTGTGTTGGGTTTCTTAAGACCAAAGATAGTGTCTAACTGCCTTCTCACAGTTGACTATTATTTTTTAAATACTTAACTTTTAGGATGCCTTTTTAGGATGCTTATAATTTATTTCATAACACTTGGTATTCTCAGTATGATACTATATATGTGCCAGTTAGTGTAACCTTTGAATCTAGGAGCTGTCCAGGAATGCACACACCAGGGTAGTCAGCCGGCACTATATTCAAAATGGCCATCCTCCAGAGGTGGCAACTCAAGTCCTTTTGATCTAGGTAGATTTGTCCACACTCAACGCTTACTTATCAAAATGACTATAAAAGGTTGGTCTTTATTGATGAACTCGTGTCTGGTTAATCACTATTGTGGATGTATTAATGGGCTCCCTTTGATTAAAATAAAGGCTTAGGGATATGTGGATTAGCTAATATAATTAAACATTTCTTACTCTTGATGTAACTCTATGAAAGATTTCATTGAATCCTATATCCAGCATGTCTTAGAGATGGGACCCACAGTTTTATCTCATTATTCTGTCTCCAGACATTAGAGTAGGTGGATTTCTGATTGCATCATGCTCACTAAAGGGCCTAGAAGACTGCTTCAAAAGTGTTGCTATGTTTACCTCAAGTGAATGTTGCACACAAAGTGTGGTCAAAGTATCTAAAATGTCAAAGACTTAGGATTTTCACTGAGTTTATAAAACAGGTTTCTTCCTGATATGCTAATAAGTATTTATCTAAAAAAATATATAGCTGTGTGATAGAATCTGGACTTGATGTTCTTTCATTATAATCTGATAGCTTCTTTGTGGGAAAGAAGCTATCTCCGCATTTCAAACTTCTTGGGTGGCTACTATTGTCTAACAAAAAAAAAGAGAGAGAGAGAGAGAGAGAGAGAGAGAGAGATTTGCCAAATTTGGCTTCCATCAGTTAAAAAACATGTTATGAAGTTTTTAATATGATAAATCATTTCAAAGTCTTTTAGAAAGAAGCATCTATATATTTTGTGATTTAGAAAAGCATACTCTCAATATGTTTCCAAAATAATCTTTGTTTTCTGCAAAACAGTAGGACCAAAAATAGTTTATATGGTTCAAAAAAAATTGCATAGTTCTTCACAAAGTCTTCACAAACACATTTCAGTGATATATGAACATTTCAACCAGGGTTGAAGTTACACAGATATCCAAGGGCAATGACCCTTTATGAGAGAGTTTGAAATATAATGAAGCAATTTATCATTAAATTTTTAAATGTATTATGAGAGATTTAAGAAACCACATTTGATTCCTTATTTTGCTATTAGTGATTGACTCAATAGCTTAAAGATTTGAATACCTCATACATTAAACAATAAATTATTTCAGCTTGTTTCTATCCTAATTCAAAAGAAATACTCAGTAGTGAGATAATTGAGTCAATTAGATTCCAACAAGCAGTTCAGAGAAAGACCCCAATATGACACTTCAAAAATACTCTGGATATCAGCACCAAATACCAGTTTTCACACAAACTAACCAGGACAACTCTCAGAGGTAGTACCAAATAACTTGTTCATCAAGAAGTACTCTCATGTGTTTCTATTTTACCAAATGTGGAATACTAAAGCATCAATCAAAAGTTACTAAGGAAGTCAAAGATAGAATTCTGATCAATTATAAAATGCCCACAGCAGCAATGGGGTCCTACACACTGTAGCCAGTGATCAATATTTTGCCTTTTTAAAATACTTTCCTGGAGTTTATACTGATCATTCGTTTATACAGATGATACATTTTGTATTTTCTCTTTCTTTTAAATCATTAATCCCAAATGTAGTCAGACAGGTATAGCTTTCATATACTGCTATTTCACATATAAAATGAAGTAGGATGAATTTAGTGATAAAATATATGATTCTTTTCCCCATAAATTTGATATCGTTAAACATGACTAAAAATAAAATCCCAGCGTTCACATTTTTCCCTTCTAGTCACAATGCTAGTGAATTGTCCTAGGCTTGCAGAATCATCTATTCAGAGCCAGTAAAGCAAAATTAACATAGCATAAGAGAAAATCAATAATTTCTCAGTTTCTCATCATTGCTACCCCCTCCCAAAAGCTCTTCCCCATAAGCATCAATAACTGTAGCAGCAAAAATTATCATAGGCTATCTGGAACAGAACTACTATGGTCCCCAAACCACATGGAATCTATTGTGTAGTTAATTACCTGGGGAGACTATTTTTTTTTCTAAGCCCATACCAGCTATTTCTTTTAATCAGAAAAGTAAAACTAGACTTGTCTTGTCTTTGACACTCAAAATATTTGCAAATATCAAAAAGACATCTCCATGAAAATAACAACATTGAAAGGCTAGGAAAGGCAAACTGGCCAAGAAGAATGTAATTTCTTGAGACCAGTTTCTGAATACTATTACAAATTAGACCTGTATAATATGGTAGTCACTGGCTGCATGTGGTCAGTGAGCACTTGAAATGTAGCTAGTCTAAATCTTGAGATGTATTGTAAGTATAAAATACACATCAATTCTGAAGACTTAAAAATATTATGAAATATTGCAATAACACTTAAAAATATTAATTATATGTTAAAATGGTCATCTCTTGGGTATACCGAGTTACATATACTATTAAAATTAATTTCATCTGTTTCTTTTCATTTTTAATGTCGCTGATAAAATATTATAATTGCATATGTAACTTGCCTTTGTGGCTTACATTATATTTCTATTGGACAGGAATGATTTAGACAATAATCACTTTAATATGTAATTAACCTTGAGAAAAATTCTACCATTTGATCATCTGGCTTAGAATTTGTAAAAACTTTGCCATATACTATGAAACAATCTTAAAAGCATATTTCCTACTGAAGATCAGGTAGTTTTCCATATTGTAATGAGTGTTTGGAGTGTAAACAATGACAAAAAAAGGGGCTTTTGGTGGGAAAAAAACAAAAAACAACCAACAAAACAAAAACTAACTATGGGCTTGAGCTAACTCTAGTTTGATTTTTTTCTGATTTCCAGACCCAATAAATAATCCTACCTCATGAGGAAAAGCTCTTCTTTTCTGCATGGAGTTCCAAAACAAATAGTTCAAGAATTGTGAATAGGTGTTAACAAGCAAATGGGCCTTTCTAAGAGATGTGAAGCCTTGCCCAGGTAAACAGCCAAAAAAGTAAGGGTGAGTGAGATAAGTAATTTAGTAATTCCTAAGGGTTTACAGTCTCATCTTCTCTCCCTCTCTACTTCCTTCCCCTCTCTTCCCCTCTCCTTCCTAGCTTGAGCCAGTGTTGACTCCCACTTTCTCTGCTGTTGGTTATTTTGTCCATTTCTTCTTCCTCTTCTAATTCCTGCTGGCATCTTGCTCTCAACCTTTCATCTTTCTCCTTTCTTCCTTTTCCCATTTAAATTTTTTTTAAAAAATTATGATACATAGTCATAAAAAGGAAAAAAAAACATTCAAATACATGAAAGTTCTTTTTACTTCCACAGGGCCCTTTACAAGGTAGGGTTTTTAATTGTTTTTGTTTGGTCCTTCAGGGTTAGTTAACTCTCACTGGGGCTCTCCCTCTGGCCTAGACCAATATGGTTCAAGAAGAAATCTTCATTTAGAATCACCTAAGCAGATTCCTAGGCCCTAACTACCCAGATCCAAAATCAGATTCTTTGGGCTGTAATCAGCTGTCTTAGGAGCACAGGTTAGCAAAATAGACTATCCATAATTCTTGACATTGATATGTTCTACATATATCTAATTTATCAAAAGAACCTACTGAAAAGTACATTCAATTTTTTTTTTTGTTTGTTTGTTTGTTTTTAATGACAGCTTCTGGGAAAGAAAGGAAGTTCAACTATTAGCTTTAGTAGTTGACAATAAAAAAGTTGAGAAAACAGGCCCAGATTAATCAGCAAATGTTATCAAGGCAATGTTTACCAGAATTCCTTTGAGATTGCATTAAATTAATTTAAGATTGCTAGTATGGGGTTCTTATATTCAGAGTAGTTTAATAAAGAAAGCTGATAGTCATTTCTGAAAAAAACATCGTCCTTCAACTCAATTCAATTTGTATGAATGGGACCTATATTTCTACATACTGCTCAAAGTGACTATGCAATTCAAGGATCTCAGTACTGGTTGAATATCAAAATGGTTTTTGGTGAAGTAAAACTTTTTGAAAAGCATTAAATCTAGTGTTGCTTTTACCTAGCACTCTCTTCAATTGTTGCCAACAGACAATTTTGGGGTAGATTTTCATGATCTATGTTATACTCTTAAGCAATTTATAGTTGACTTTTAGGAATCAGTGTGTTAATAAAGTAGACCAAAACCCAGGCAATTCTATTTACAATTAGGATAATGAATCAAAATTTGTGCTTTTGATGTTCCAAAACTTTGAACTCACAGACCTTTGATAAAATGTTTAATAACGATATCTTTACTATTACAAACAGCCTCTCAATCCCCAGGAAATTAAGCCAAGGAATGTATTTCTGGTCTAGATTAGGCAATACTTTTATTTAAAAACTAATGAAATAATTTTATTTAAAAGAATAATTGTCAGAGTTCATTTTATGTAGAATGTTTAGATTATCAATAATAAATTTATGTCAAAACATAAACACACAAATAGAATAACTACCAGTCATACCTTATTATGTGTCTGAGTCTGTCCAACCAGTATGAGGATGTTGGATGAGATGATAGACAGGCAGAAGTTAATTAGAATTATAGATCTTTCAGAGCGTATGTACCTAGCCAGAAAGAGAGAGAGAGAGTGTCCAACTTTAAAACTCAACAGAAAGATGAAGAATTCCATATTATGCAAATTGGTAAAATTCATCCAGAAAAGGAATCTCTAAAATATATCCTTTATAGAAGAAAATATACGATTTTTTTTAATAAAGATTATTCTTAGAGACTCAATTTTATAGTGACATGGCATGTTCTAGAGTCCTTTAGGATAATTTAATTTTCTTTCAACATTAGTATGAACAACATGGCATTTCTGAGTCAAGGTTGTACATCTGCTATCAATATAATACTTTTTACTAAAAATATAAAATTTCTTGGAACTACAACAATTATTATAATTACCATTATATATATGTTTATTATCATATAAAATCAATAGAAACCAAAAGGAAAAATCCCACACAGATTCTCATGTATCTCTTTGTATACTAGAAAGCAACCATTACTTCCACGAAACCATGAACACTCACCCACCATTTCAAACACTCAAATATTTTTAAATAATTTATTACTCTTTATATTATTATTTTCCTAACAAACTGCTCCAAAAAAAAGGAAAGAAAAAAAATGAATCTCATTTCCAAAAATTAGTCCAACCCACAAATGATAATTCATTAGGCTGGAAAATTACTTGGTGTCTGCCATATTTTATCCTTATGAAGAAGTGTTTATATACAGTCTGCTATATAATTTTTAAGTGCATCAAGAATGTAAGCTATTGAGACAACTGCTCAGAATCCAATGTTCTACCAGTTGTTTACCCTGAAAGGGTAACAGTTATTTTGTTTTACTGTACCCTGTGGTAAATCACTGACTGACAGTAACAAAAAGACATACTTGTACTTGCTGTGTATTTGAGACTGTTCAATTTGTATTAGTACATGGAATCACTTTCCACAGCAGGCGTGTGTTTACTGTGCAGTGTTAGGTGGGGTGCCAGAGATCTGGAGGCATTCTTTGGAAAATAAAATCTATCAAAGTTCTTTCTCTATATCTGCCTTTGAAGAATATTTAGAGAGAAGTCCCACATTCCATCACATATTTGAGAAGACAAAGCAAAACAAAAACAGGAGTAAGAATAAAATACAAAAATCTATTTCTTATTATAAAAAAATTTCCTTTCTTCACAAAACAGATCCAAATAGGAATAACCTAGGTCAATTCTCAATACAAAATGCCCTCAAGAGTTGCTTAACCTTGTCCCTGCATCATCAGTATCTAAAAATATAATAAACCACACACTGGGAAGCTAAAGACATCATCAAATATTAAGTTGTTTCTTCTTTTGTGACTGGGAGATGTAACAAAAAGTTGAAGGGCTGCACAAAATTGACCCTTTATATGATACTAGTGGTTTCATGACAGCACAAGCACAGAAGTAACATTATTAAAAGGGTTTCAGTGACATCATTTGCTCTGTAAATAGGAAAATCTTGGTGATAAAAGACCCAGACTAACCACTCTGAAGAATCTTTAGATATTTCTATTGTTCATTTATATTGAGTGAGATTATTGCCTTAAAATTTTCTATTAAATGTCTCAACTTCCAAAACTTTTTATAAACATATTTGAAGTTTTAAACAAAATTTGTAAATGCATCATTTCAGTACATAGATTAAAAAGGTATGTTCAGTTGCTCTTTTATGTAATAATATAACGCTACAGACATATTTGTAGATGAAGAGGACATAACTTAGTGTATTAACTTTTTGATGAACATTTCTAATGAACTATAAGAGACATTAACAATTTTCAAAATACTACATTATATATAAAATAATTCTGATGTTCATACATTTTATAAATCAGAAAATTTTAAAATTTAATTTTTTTTCATTTTTTAAAATTCAGTCAGCCAACATATATTACAATTCTCATATGGTTTCACTCATTTGTGGAAAATTTAAACTTTTTAATTAGAAAAAAGTCAGTAGGATCCTAACATGAGTATTACCATAGAGTAATACCATACACTAATGTTACAAGATAAATTTTATGTTTATAAGATTTATTAAATTCATCATGCTACAAGATTCACTTAATAATTTAGGAATCTTGGAACCTCTATAAAATTATTAATATTACTTCAATTCTTCTATTTATAGGGAATGAGTTAATTAGACACTAAATACTAGGAATCAGAATTTATGCTGTTTCTTGGTACTCTCTTCTACACCTCTCAGTTTCACATACTAACAGAGCCTTTCAGATGTTTGGATAATTCTTAGAAGACTAGTAAGTGATTTCTCTGGATTTTCTGGATTAAAGAAAAGTTTATTATGAACTAATTAATTTTGTGCTTCCTTATATATCATTTATACTGGCAGTGTTTGTGCTACTGCTAGCTATAGGTATTTAGGGATGAAAAAAAGGTAAAATTGGTACCTGAATCCTAAGTATTAAGAAATGGAACTTAGTTGTAATTACTTCAGTGAGTATGAATTATGACTATTGAGATTACTTACTATCCTGGCCATTAAACACTGCCTCATTTCCCAAAAAGTGCAGTTTAGCCAGTTGTGGGAGACAAAGTTGTCTTCTTCCTAGCCTTTGTCCATTTTACTCTTCCAATACCAGGGCAATGTCTACTTGACTGACCCCTTAAGCCTGGATTCCATTATTTATAATGCCATGCATAGATCAAACATTTCTTTCATTTCATGGGATTGGTCATATTTTTTCAGATTTTCAAAGAACCTTTATTATGTTCCTGTGTCAGTGGAACAAGAATGTGTGCATATTTTTGTTTGAAGCATGAAAATTTTAATATCTTTGACAATTTAATATCTGGGTAATTAATTCTTATCCTCAAAAGAATGAACAATATAATAGACAACATTTTTTTTGAAAGGATGTTAAATCAAATGACCTTTCCTTATTAAATTATAATTACTTCTTCAACTGAGTTGTTTTTTAACTTAAGTAACAGTAAAACACAAGGACTAGCTACTTTTACAATTTTAATATTGCAAATATTCAGGAAATAATATATAATTGTCTATTTACTAATATAACCATTTTGAAACATTTTTAATAATCAAGATGGCTATAAAAATGTTTCACACTTAATAGTATTTATTATTTTAAAATATTTTATTTATTTATTCATGAGAGACAGAGAGAGAGAGAAAGAGGCAGAGACACAGGCAGAGGGAGAAGCAGGCTCCATGCAGGGAGCCCGACATGGGACTCCTAGGACTTGATCCCGGGTCTTCAGGATCACGCCCTGGGCCAAAGGCAGTGCTAAACCGCTGAGCCACCCAGGCTGCCCACACACTTAATATTTTTTAAATACAACAGGAAGTTTGGCCATTTGGTTATGTACTGTTTATCAATATGTGAGTAGATATAATAAAATGTCTAAAATATACAGGTCTAATTTTTATTCATAGAAGGAATCTTAGAGAAATACTAAATTTGCATACACCACTCAAGCAGATGCAATTTCAAACATTGTAGAACAAAGTTTTCCAATCACATCCCCTTGCTTATGTATTTTTTACTTCTTTAACCAATTTGTCCAAATCTGAAGTTTTTGGAAATATTCAACCAAGAGGTCTTTCCAATAGCATTGTGGTATTATGTTAATGCATTAATAATATGAAGATTTACTCATTGTCTGGGATATACTGAAAGCATGTGTTTAAATTCTTAAATTTAAAGCTTAAAACTTAAGAGTTTGGAGACCATATGTCTATAACAGAGAAATTACTTTGCACCAATTAAACTCTCAAACTCAATAGAAATTGGGATAAATAAAACAGACTGAACTTGGGGAGATAAGAATACCTTGTTTGAGAGTAAGCAACTTGTTGAAAGCTACCATCATTTGAATTGGGAAGAAAAGTGTGTGTGTTTTGTTTATTTTCTCATCATACAGGAAAATTAGGTAATTTTATTATTATTACTATTATATTATTGAGTTCATTTATTCTAGTTCAATCACAGCAATTATAACTTTGTTCTAAGAATACTTCTTTTAGTAAATTAAAAAGAAAGGAGATACAATGATTATCATATTGCCAGATTTAATCTGAATAAGAGTATCCCATTTGAAGTGCATTATTTGATTACATACCTCCATAATGCTGCATAGACAACTGCGAGGGTGATCAAGGCCAAGCAAGAAAGGCCACTGCCTACTATTAGGGTAACTGAAGGTGTACCAGAGGATTCCATGATCTGTAAATTAAACAAAAGAAACACAAAAAGGAGAGATGATTTTATATAAATGAAAATAACTTCTAAACTCAGCAAAACTAACCTAATACTCAAAACAGCCAATATAGTTGTTATAGTTACCAGATAATTACCCAGTAACCACTTTGTTCATATATTCTCAACCTCTAAAATGACTAATTCTGGCTCCCCCCCTCTCTCCCACTGTGAAGTAATAAAGGCCTTAGAGTTTTAAATGCTTGATTATGGCATATTACCCACTATGGCTTTCTACAATAAATAACTAAACCTAAAACTTGGTGAATATTCACATCTTAAATTTTCTTTATCTGAAATTTGAAGCAGCATTCATTTTTTTTCAACAACTATAGTCCAGTTATGTCACAGTATGCTTTTTGGTAAAATTTACTTCGATCTTCCCATTTAAAACTCATTGTTACCCCAACCTGATACCTAGATACTGAAAAATTTTCAAACTTTTTGACTTTTGACAACTTTTTCTAAGTCAAGTATTCTCTTATTTAATTTTACTTGCTTGGCCTGTAAGGCTATAGAAGAAAATAAAATTTCAAATGCAAGAACTTACAACATATTTTGTGGGTTTTTTTTCTATTAACAAAATATGCAAAGATAATTTTCACAATACTAGTATCAGTCCCTAAATACATGACCTTGACAAATAAGCCTTATATATTTTAAGTCAAATATAAAGATTATAAGCAGTCACTGATTTGAGAGGTTTCTTTCTTTAGACACTAACATGATACTAACTAATGAGATCTGTTGTTTTTCTTATTTTTAATATTGGAAGTTTGAAGAAATACACTTTAACATCAAGTGTATTCCAATCCTTAGGTAAGCACATTAAATTATATTATGTATTTTTGTCAACAAAATAAGTAAGAAGAGTGAGGCATATTTAGGCCAAATTTAGACAGAAAGTCACATTCATCTTAATAATTATTTTTCAGCATTTCAATTTTTTTGGAAATAATTTTTCAAAATAGAGTTGATGAGGATATTATTTTTCTTTTAGACAGTTTATGCATCTGTTTATATCAGAAACTAGTTTTTTTTTTTTACAAGCTTAGACACTTTTAAGGAATGATTTTACAGTTTCAGGCAGTCCGTGCTTTCATGAAAACTTCATTTGTTTGTTTTTTTTTTTAAATAAATATCCAAGGACACCCTCAGAAAACCTGTACTGAAAATATCCAATGCAGATATGCAATATGTTTGGCTTATAGTGTCTGGGGTCTTCATTCTACTACCAACAGTATTCTCACAAATTCCCCGGACCACCTTTTCAGTTCTAAAATAAAGGTTAAGTTTGCAATTATTTTTATTTGAAAGTTTGTAGCATATTAGTAATATGATGGAGTACATCTTCAAAACTATACTGCAGAAATTTCAAGTTAGAAGACATAAAATTGAGTAGAATTTAGTTATAGCACACCAACTAGAATTCATTTTACCAAGCTACTGTAGCTAAGGAGGAGACGAACCCAATTTTGCCACCCTGCAACATTTTCCATTTCCCCTTTTAAAATGCAGTTCCCTGGAGAAACACTCTCCACAATGTCCCTGCCTTTGCATTAAAGCCTTGTTTTCCCTTTGTTACTTACTATTTCTCTAGGTTGCTGAGCCAAAATGGCGAAGGTAGAGAGACGATCACATAAGCATTTCGTATGGGATGCATCGGTAAGCACAGTTTTACATCCCTGGGTGGACCACGTTCCCAAAGACTCGTTCCTGCAAAGGGGGGGGTGGGGGGGAGATCGGGATAAATACGCCTGACGGCCAAATCCGTAAAGAAGAAAATGCAGTTTAATTGAGAGAATCGTCTACTGTAATTCCCGTTCAGGAAAAAAAAAAAAATCTACTTGTTGTTGAACAGAACGTAATTTAGATGCATCTCCAGTAATGCAAAGCGAGAGTGTTTGGAAAAAGCAAGCAGGCGGGTGCAGCGTGCAGAGAGCTGTCCAGCGCCGGAGGTGCTGAAACCAGGACTAGCTCTGTCCAGCCCTCTGCGAGGAACAGCAGCGGCGGTGGCAGCACGAGCAGCCGCCAGAGCGTTGGCAGCCACTTCCTATGCTCATCGGATCGTTTCAAACACTCAGAGTGTAAAGAGGCTTTTCAGATTTTCATACCAGCTCTGATTCTCGTCCTGTATTTTTGGATCGTGAATGCTGGCTTTTAAAATGCGGATTTCTCTGAAAAGCCTGCCTAAAAGGTTATATAGCTTGGGTTGGGTGATAGGATCTTTTCCGCTGCTGGTTAGGGATTTTTCCTCCCTTTAGAATTAGCTGCTGTGAAAATTTCACCCTGGAAACGGGAAGCAGCAGCAGCGGCATCAGCTGGTTACGACTCTCATTGCTTTTGCCTGGTATCCAGGGGAGGGGTAGGTTTCAGACATAAGCTTCCCACTCCACACTTCATTCAGCCCAACACGCCTCTGAAGCCCTTGACATTTCTTCCCCTGACCTGCCTCTCTGCCCTGGAGTAGAAACATTTAAGCTAACATCAAGTCTCCTAGAACATTTGGAAGAATAATCCTACCCCAAAGTCCAGTACGAAGGGGGAAAGAAGAGCCTGCTTCAATTTTCTCTTTGGTATTGCCATTCAAAATTCTAAAGCATATGGTTTATTTCCCACCCCAGCAGAACAATAAAAATGGTATCAACCTACGCTTTCTTAGTAGGGGTGTAAGAGAGGGGAGAACCCTTCCACCCTCAGCTGAACTACTCTACAGGAAGAGGAAGAAAAGAAAAAAAAAAAGCTAGAGAGTTCGACCAATCAACTTTATTATCATTACACGTGTTATATACTGAATGCACCAATTTTCTCCTCCCCTCCCCCAAGTATGGAAACTCTCCAACTAGCAAAACCTATGTATGTGTGTGTTTTAATTCTGAACCACATTATTATCTGTGTTAAAAATTACTCTAAAATTCAAGCAAACAACACATAATTTTGAATGTGGTGCTTTTGATTTCACCTACTCCATCCTTGAATGCCTAAAGCTATTGGGTTAAATATGCATGCAGTCTATTTCTGAGAGATTTCAATGAGAGAGGCCTCTCTGTGACAGTTGGACTTCCAAGCTGAGCTACAGAATATAATTCACACTATCCTTTTTGATACCTGAAAGCAATCTTCTTAATATATATGACTTTTTATTATTAGTATTCATCACTCAGTACTCTTAATTGCAAATTCTTTTAAGAAGGAATACACTGTATTTGAGAAGGACAACATACAAAATTTAACTAAGTTCACCCAAATACTTTTAAGTATTACCAATTCAAAATTAGGAGGTCTCTTTTCTTTCTCATAATGTCATGCAGCCATGTCAAATTTAAAAATATATGTCAGTTATACCTTTAACCAACTGCAACGGTATTAAGTTCCAATTCTACCTAACCATAGCAGCATTCAATTTATGTCATTAACTGTCTGTCTCTTATCTTCTTGAGACAAATAGTTAAGGCCAAATGAAAAACATTTAACTTAGTTGATAAAAGTTTAAAGAAAGATATAGTTAAGAGAACCTAACATGTTTTAAAGCATAACATCTGCATTATTCATCCTGGATGGCAGCTCTCCTTTGATGCAGTATGTTTCCAAGGGGGAGTCTAGTGCTTAAACTTTCCACATTATGTAGCTATGATCAATAAAACAATCTAAGTCTTAATAAGGAAAAAAATACTTTACTGTAAGACTTCCTATGAGACAAATTTATATATTTGTATCCAGGTAATTAAGAAAATGTTAGCATCACTAAACTTTGGCTGTCAGATATTAAGTCTATGTTCAATATAATGATGCTGGACTCTGAAGATCATGTAGATTTGACATGACATCTTTAGAAAAGTAGGTCAATTTATTTTGTTTGTTCAAGATTGCATTTCTGACCTGACCCAGCTCAGGCAAAATTGGAAAATGACACCAGTCTACATCAGCCCAAGTATGAAATACTTCAAATCTTACTGGGACCCTTTTCATGTGCACCTTCCTGAGGCTACACAGCCTGTGTCCCTACCTTTCTTTGGAATTATTATCTCTTTGTTGATTTTATCTGATTAAACTAATAAATAATATGAGTGATTGAGTATAGTGTGATGTACTCTTCTCAGTTTAAAACAGGGACTAAAACAAAAAATAATGCATCTGATAGGAGAACATCAGAATTTGGAGCATTTGAGTAGTAGGGTAAAATCTTGAATGGTAAGAGGATAGCTACCAACTTCTACATTTGGTCACTCCCAAGAGCTGAACAATAAACATGATGCCATTCTCATGTTATATTTTATATTGTTTCATAAAACCCCTTAATATTTTAAAACCATATAAACTCTAATAAGTTATTTCTAAATTACAAGCATACATGTCATTATTACAAGACCTATAGTATGTGTCATCTGTATTTTCAAATACTTCATAACTTATTCCTACTGTACAAAATTCTTTGAAAGCATGGTACACGTGTCTGATTGATTTCAGGGAGATCTTGTAAAGCAAACTCATATTTTGTAGAGCTAATGTGAAGCCAAAAGCTTTCCCAGTCCCCAAAGAACAAAGTTTTCAAACATGTGGATTATTCCAGCAGTCATATTATTCTTCCAATGTCATAGTAGTTTTTTTCATGCTATGATTAATGGTATATCTATGAATTACTTTTAATTATTAAGTCTAGGTTGTCATCAATAAGGCAAACATATACAATGAAATATGTATGAACACTAAAGATATAATAGACTGACAATGTCAGAAAAGAACACAAAATAATGATACAGATATACATGTTATACTGAAAATCATATTTCTTTTTCACGATGTCTTTCCTGGGCATTAAAAATTATTTCAAATAGTTTTCAAAAATAACTAGGCCTGCAGAAATTCCATACAGCCAGCACATTCTTTGTGGGTTACACCTACATTCACCCATGTTAGCTGTTAGCTGTCATCTGTACCTCTTCTCCTTCTTCCTATTATTAGGCTGGCTAAAAGAAGAAGAATCTGCCTGTCCCAAGTATTCAAAAGTACATACCCACAAGCACAGAATTTTGTGAAAATATAAGACACAAAATCTATTACATTATAGTTTAATATTTATTTGAAGCCTTTCCCCAATTTCCTAACAGTCTACCTAGTTTCTTTTGGATCTGAGTATATCATTGGATTCCTGATTTCATGGGAGCTTTAAATAATATAGAATATGACTTTATTCTCTAGTATTTAAGACTACACAAAAAATTATCTGTTCTCTTTGACAAAAAGCTGTTTGGTAAAGCCTGATAGCAAAAACTTACAGTAACGCATCTCAAAACTGTTCCAAGAAATCAAACTTTATCTTTTGAAATATCAATATAACTCGACTTTTCACTTGAATCATTCTTTTATAAAACTGTCTATTCTGCTTTATAATAAATCAATGTGCAAAGTATTAAGAATAAGTTATACACTTTAGGGGGGTTTATTATCTCTTAAGATATTAATGGTTCATTTATTCAAAATCAAAATAACTACAATGGCAATTCAAAAATTCACACACAATTTCTGAGTACACTATTCTTAGGATGTATATATCCTGGAAGAAAGTAATTGTTTCCCATAAGAATAGTTATTAATTTCTAAAAATTAGGTGAATCTATATTATTTTTAATGTCTAGATTACACCCACGTAAATGATGTGTATATGGCTCTTGGTGTAAATTATTCCCACAGTAAATTTTGGAGTACAAATGAGCAAATGTTCTCAATTTTGAGTTGAAATAGTATTTGAGTGTAATTTCTACTCTTTAGGCATTGCAAATATTGAAAATATTGTTATCTCTAGCAACTGTTACTATGTCAAAAGAGTGAACAAAAAATTAGAGAGTTTTGTTAGATATAACCTTAGTGAGTACCTAGCCCATCGGTTTTCTACGCTTGATTACATTAAGATTACCTAGACACCTTTAAAAATTAAGCCCCAGGGTGGGTCCTGGGCATTATTACTTTGCTAACACTCCCAGATGATACTAGTGTGCAGCCAGTGTTAAGAACCACTGATCCATCCCAACTTCTTAGTTTTATAGATAAGAAAAGTGAAGTATGGTGAATTTAGGAAACTTGTTTTAAGTCATAGTGAGAAGCAAAGTTGAGTTCCTCACTTCCATACTAAAAGTTTGTAGGACTAAATTTTAATTGCAATCTCTTTTAAAACAGAATGTAACATGTCCTATGAAGTTATAAGTTATATATAAATACACTTGCAAAATAATTTACACTTGTAACCATTGTGGCTCTAGTGTCAGAGTTTTAACAAACTGAGTTATCAATGGATAAAGTTAGCAAAGGCAGGTAGATTGTCATACTCTATGGTATATATCTTATATTTAAGTAATATATTCTATGATACATTAAAGAAAAACATTGATTTTTATACCAATTTTTCATGACATAAAACATATCCTATATCTGTAGTGAGATCATTTACTGTTTGGGGTGATACAAAACCTTAAATTCCAAATTCTGAACATATAATAAGGTGTAAAAGTTGTAAATTATTTTTTCCTTTTAAAAATGATATTCTCTTTATTGTGATTCAGTGGAAGATTGTTATTCAAAATTATGTTTATATCAATCATAATGATGACTGTATATAGTCACAATTATACTATTGTGTATGTATACATGTAACAATAAATAAAGAGTAACGCCACATAAAGTATATATATTTCATTCAATGGGATGAAATTAAGAAGCAGTTATTTTGCTACCACCAGAAAGAGCAGTTATCATATACTGTGCTGGGCCTAGAATTAACAGTGACCCCTCTATACCAAAACACTAGATTTCTAATTTGGTATAGAGAAATGAAGTAGTTCCAAGAATATTCTATCTTTAGATCTTCCCTCACAATCCTGTGTCTATTAATGCTTCCCATACAACACTAGAATATTAGTTGATAAATTCATCTCACTTTCTTTAGTTATAAATTAAACTCTCCATGCCATACTAGAATCTCAGTATTTTTTGAAAACTGTATCTTTTTGCTTTTAAATCTCTGCCATGTGGCTTTTCACTTAGTAGGGACTAAATGATGTTTGTTTAGTTAATTTAATGATTATTTACATTTCAAGAAATGACTGTTAGTACTGCTGGATCCAGACAAATTGTCTTAGCTCTAATTCATTTGTTGTTCTTCAGCATATAGTGGAAATGTAATCTGAAGAGTATCAGTGGAACTAAACAGGGTCATCTATTTGTTTTTGGTCTTCAAACATCATTTGATGATGAATTCTGAAAGAGTCAGCATGCTATAGTGATTATGTTCAATCCAGCAGCAAGACCTTCACTAACCAGTCAATAAGTATATAGTGTGTGCTTTTCAAATGCTAAAGTAGAAGACATATTTATTTTAAAAATAACATACTTTCTTTCTTAGAGAAGCTGATAATCTGATTGGGAATATAATTCTTCCCATCAAAAGGTACAATTTATTTCTTTTTCCTTTGAATCTTGGTAAGCCTTATGACTTGATTTGATCAAAAGAATGCAGTGGAAATTATTTATGACTTCTGAGCCTAGATTTCAAGAGACCTTGCAGTTTTTATTCCTATCATCTTTTCCACTATCAAGTGAAGTAGCCCAGGTGCACTTCACTGAATATAAGAGACAGCACCAACTACCAGACATGTGAATGAGACTATACTAGATCATCCAGCCCCAGGTTGAACTACCAGAGGAAACTGCAATCTCGTGAATGACACCAGATGAAACCAGCAGAAGAACCAACCAGCTGAACTCAATCAGCTGAATCATACAATTGTGAGCAAATAAAATAGTTGCTGTTTTAAGCCATTAAGATTTGAGGAGGTTTGTTATATAATAACTGGTACACTATCCAATAATTTCTCATATGCCCTTTGTCTTTACCCTGATTTGTTGTTGCCCATGACACGTATCCCATCTAATATATTAGGTATGTATTTTTAAATTCATTTTTTGCCTGTCTTTATTTACTGAAATGTAAGCTTCTTGAGAACAGGAATATTGTTATGTTCACTTTAGTATTTCCAGATCCTAAGAGTGTCTGACACATGGTAGGTGCTGAATAAATGTTTGTTGAATAAGTACCCAGTAGAGATTTTGACCTGATATAAAAAGTTGGACTTTCCTGGACTATTAATTCATTTGTTTATTTAACAAATATTTTTTCAGCATCTAATACAATACAGACACTGACCTAGGTTATTTTGTGGACACATAAGATTTGCACATTATCTTTTGGAGCTTGAGAGCTTCAGTGGAAATTATCTTGCAGGTATAGTGTCACTGCCTCTTTGTCATAAAATACACATTAAAACCAAGAACACATTGCCCTTAAGGGTCACTGAACATCATTTACAAGAATGGTAGCACCAGTTTTATTGCCAGTAATAGCTTGTATTTATTTATTTATTTACTTTTAAAATCGTGGTAAGAACATTTAAAATGAGATCTTCCTAATTTTTTTTTAAGATTTTATTTATTCATTCATCACACACACACACACACACACACACACAGAGAGAGAGAGAGAGAGAGAGAGAGAGAGGCACAGACACAGGGAGAGAGAGAAGCAGGCTCCATGCAGGGAGCCCGATGTGGGACTCGATCCCAAGTCCCCAAGATCACACCCTGGGGTGAAAGCAGTGCTAAACTGCTGAGCCACCTGGGCTGCCCTCTTCCTAATTTTTTAAATGCACAATACAGTATTGACTATAGACACAATGTCGTACATCAGATTTCTAGAACTTATTAATCTTGCATAACTTAAATTTAATACCTGTTAAATAGAAATTCTCCATTTCCTCCTCCCCAAGCCCCTAGCAATTACCATTCCTAAAGTATAGTCAACAAAAGCAAAACTAGGCAAGTGGATTGTATCAAACTAAAAAGCTTCAGCACAACAAAGGAAACAAATATCAGAGTGAAAAGGCAACCTCCAGAATGGGAGAAATACCTACTAACCATAGATCTGATAAGAGGCTAAAATCCAAAATACATAAGGAATTCCTATAACTCAATTGCAAAGCAAAAACAAAACTGACAAAGTGGAAAAATATTTTTTTTTTGTTTTTAAAATTGGAAAGCATAAGAGTAGGAAAAAGTATGGGAAGAAATAACATTAAGGAAGCAAATCTACTGGGTTATAAATATGTATAAATATCTTCACCATAATTTATTAATAATTAAAGGTTAAAATATGCTAGCTGCCATCATTAATTAGTCAATAGGCAAATAATAATAATCACACTAATGAAAATAACAGTTAACATTTACAGAATATCTAACTCAATGTTAGGTGCTATAGTAGATACTTTAAATATATATTTTTGAAGCCTAAATAAAAAATTAAGGTAGATATTGTTGTGATTATCCCAGATAGGATTACTGAAACAAATGGATTTAATGCCTCCATCTAGAATCATGAGGACCCTAGAGATATAAGAGCCTGGGGTTGGAAGTTGACTAGAGATCTCAATCTGCATAACAACCATGCAAGCCTTGGACTGCCTACCTTTGGCTTTATTATATGTTTAAAAGAAATAAATGGACCCATGAGATTGTGGCTATGTTAAGGCTTCCCAGCTGGTAAAGGACTGTGACAGGAATTAACCCAAATCTGAAAGACTTTAAAGTAGATCTTCTTTTCTTTGTTCTTTCAGTGAGGAGTAGATACAACAAAAGCACACAACCAGAGTTAAGAACATGCAGGGACGGCGCTCAGAAAGCGGACAGCATTTTGAGAATTAAAATCTCGAGTCCTCTGCCCTATTGTTTCTGAGTACCACAGCAAACATTTGTTTATATTTACTCTTTTTCATCTTCCTCTTAAGTGTGTTTCTTCCCTCTGACATCCTGATCCCTATCCATTTCTCCTTAGTTTAGGATTACACATATACTTCATTTTGCCTGTCTTTAGAATTCCGTGTCTGTATAGATTCCCTGTATAGAACAAATCACATTTTACTTTCTCTTGTTAATCTGTCTCATGTCAATTTGATTCTTAGTTCAGCTAAGAAGAACTAGAAAGGCAGAGGAAAGTTTTCCTCCCCAGCAATACCTTGGGAAGAAATTACAAGATTTGTGAATTCTTTCATAGTTTTTAACAATCTCTAAGTCAAATCACCATACTATTAAATGTTATTTGCCAAAAGTATTTCCTAAAACAGTGTAAGAGGTACACTTATGATTCACAATAGTTTTCCATAGGCTAAAATTCTGACACAGAAATATTCAACAGCAGAATCACTGAGTAAGCATCTTAGGCAGCTATTTGTATTACACTACTTTTTTCCCTCCATTCCATTTGAAATTATAATTATGATGTGGCTTGGCTGTAAACTGATCTAGTCATACTTCTGGCACTGGGTCACAGGTTAGCTGTTTTCTAAGTTAAAAATTTGAGCATATGTCTGTAATGTTAACCCAAATGAGAAGGATAGATCTCAACAATTTACTGTTGAGATGTGAAACTAAGACATCAATTAGAGGTTGAAGTTTAATTCACTCAAAATCCTGATGCTTTGTTTCTGGGATAGAGCTGGGAATATGTGATTTTGATATCAGAGTTCTTAGTTTCAAAAAATAGAAATTTTAAATCTTGAATTAATCATACTTCAAAAATATGATTCATTTCCTACATGGAAAATGCAAAAATCATTGGACATTTATATAGTTTAAATGACTACTTGGATGACATGATATTCTTAGAACTCTGACAAAAGGAAACCTGAATATTAGAGTAATGTTTCTCTGCTCACTTCCTCAGTATATTATGTGCAATTTGGGAACATGTATACTAATAGAAAGGAAATGGATTTGATTGGAGTGGCAGAAGAAAGTGTACCATACACAAACACATAGAAATGAAATAAAGTGGTCTGTATATGAAAAACTAAATTCAATTAAAATATAAACTAAGAAAATAATCTGTTCACAGCAAAGTGGTTCATAGTCACATATTTATTCAAGCAATTTTGTCCTAGCTCCAATAGCACTCATTTGCAACTATTGAATTCTTTAAAAACTAATCAATATCGCAGCATTGCAGTGTTTAAAGTCAAAAAGCTCATCCAATAAAAGGCTGCAAACATTTTGTACCTATGTGATGAGAGAGATAAGTACATGCACCAAATCAAACTATAATAATGGCGTCAGTAAATATTAGAATAACTTTTCATCAGGTTTTTTTCCTTCTAATTAAAATTACACTCTGAATGTGTTTGTGACAAGTTTCAAAAGAGCTTGCCAGGTTTCCTCCCCTTTTACATTATCTATAGCACCTATAGGAAAACAAATATCTTTATCCTGAGTATAGTTTTTGTTGTCTGTGTGGATTTTTTGTTTGTTTGTTTTTTAAACCATAAATATGGCAATGGGAAATTTGGCTTCTTGTTTCAGCTGCATCGCACCAGAGTGCTATTATCTGGAGGAAGTCCCTAGCCTACTCAGGGACTCAGTGTTCTCATTTATAAAATTAGATAGTTGCATGTTCTACCTCACTTATAGAAATGTTGTGTTGATAAAACTGAATATAATGGATATATTCATCAATTATTTATTTAGTGGATATATGAGCTAAGCATTATCAATGGGAATGAAAATCATATTTTTAAAAGTTAAGATTCCTAAATAAATGCAATATATTGTGATGATCATATATACCGTTTTATTGATAAGAAACCATGTCAGAGGAGTCAAGTGACATGAAAAAGATTTTTCATCAACGAAGATCTCTTACGGCGGCACCATAACATTTCTAGGTTTCAGAGGGGAAGGACTAAGTCCATGTTTAGATGACCCATAGTTAAAAGAAATAAAGTAACTAATGTCTTCTATGAAGAAGAAAGAGATTGGTATGAATTGAGTTTCACCAAGAATTTTTTTGTTGTTGTTACTATAAAGATTTTAAGAACTGAAAACAGAATCCGAGATTACTGAACCTTTGGGGTCACATAACCACATGGCCAACAGCTAAATCACATTTTACATCACAGGTGGACTAGTGAAATATGAAGTAAAGTATATATTACCAGGGAAGGAATACATGTCATACTCTGACATGAAATGCAAAGGATGTAATCTATCTCTCAAATACTGCCATTACCATGAAATCATCAATGAAAACCTTTCCTTCGAAGTACTTTATTTGGATATTAGGAATATTAAAAATAAATGCTCTGTTAAGTATAGTTGAGAATAATAATATATGAAAGTACAAAAAATGTAGTGATTTCTGCAAACTTCTGGCTTTGAGGGATCTTGAAGATAGATCTCTTTTGTGGGATGCCATAAATTACCCACCCCCCACACACAAAGCAAAAAAGATGTTAGGTAAGTGAGGGTAGAGTGGCTGCTATAGCTGAAAAGGGTTCACAGAGAAAGTATTGTTCTAAGACTCCAGAACATCTCATACCACTTATTTGCCAAGCTATACACTCCTGACTACATGGCAACTTAACCTGAGAGCAGCAATGGAAAGTCAAGGGAAGCCTGTGCTTTAATTCCTCAATGGTAAGATATGCAGAAAAGGATAAAGAAGAGGCAGGAGTGTGTATAACTGAATTATGTAACATGATTTTTTATTTTTATTTTTATTTTTTTTAATTTTTTTTTTAATTTTTATTTATTTATGATAGTCACAGAGAGACAGAGAGAGAGGCAGAGACACAGGCAGAGGGAGAAGCAGGCTCCATGCACCGGGAGCCTGATGTGGGATTCGATCCCGGGTCTCCAGGATCGCGCCCTGGGCCAAAGGCAAGCGCCAAACCACTGCACCACCCAGGGATCCCGTAACATGATTTTTTAAAGTTCAATGTTCAAATTGATTTTTTTAAAAAGATTTATTTATTTATTTTAGAGAGAGAGAGAGAGAGAGAGACAGAGTAAAAGAGAGAGACCCTGTGCTCACTCACACAAGAGTCAGGGGAGGGGGAGAGGGAGAAAATCTCAAGCAAAATCCCCACTAAGTGTGGGGGCAGACAAAGGCTTGGTTTCATGACCCATGAGTTAATGACCTGAGCCCAACCCAAGAGTCTGACACTTAATTGACAGAGCCACTCAGGTGCTCCCTTAAGTTGATTTTTAAATTTTCATGAATACATTTGAAAAGGCAGTATTCTATGAATTTATGGATAGGTGAAATTAGGGCTTTTTAGGTGCTGATGTAGACACCCTGAAATACCAGCTTTCATAATTTGGAGAGTATGAAATTTTGCTTTAACCTCCTACGTTTGTAAATTTATATAAAATGCTTTCGTGCCTTTTTTTGTACTAGGCATAGAGATTTCAAAGACTGAAAGACAAACATAGTCTCTGCTCTCAAGTACAATGGAGACAAATATACAGCTTGTCCATCCCCACCCAATTAAGAAAATTCCAAAACCTAGAACACAATTAGAAACTGTAGGTGTGTGGCTAGTGCTGTGGTGACAAAGGGAGAGAACTATGTGAGCCCATTTCTCAAAAGTCTGGCATCTAAAGAAATATGTGTTGCCATATATTTGAATAAATGTGCATTATATTTTCCTAACATGCTGCTGCTCCTCTGGAACTATGGTTACTTTCTACATTAATAAGGCAAGCAGCGAACATTCATGGTTGAAGGACAGCAGTGAACCCTCCATGGCATAATTAACATTTTAATGAGCAGTCAAGGCCTTTCCTGTTTTGGATCTCAACTTTGTGTCTCCTGAGTGGATCTCAATCTGTTGAGCTCAGAGGATGAGGTGATTCTGTCTTAGTGAGATTTTAAATAAAAGTAGATTACATTGGCCACTATTTCAGCTTGATATTGCCCTCTCTTTTGTTAGGAGAAAACTCACTCATATTTGAATGTGCCATGTCAGTGTCCAGCAACTAATTTTCAGCTCTAGTTTACTTTTTAGTACATATAAAACATGTACCCACAACACTTACATTCCAAGAATGGCTAATTTTCAGTAACTGACTGACTAATTGCAAGTTCCCCTTATTTGTAAGGTGCAGTGGGCTAACTGCTACATGGGGACACAATAATTTGCAGAGGAAGCATTGGGTAATGCTTGTAATTTAATTATTTGCAAATCAAACTGCCTAATACACCAAAGGCACTAAACTTCTTCTTTGGTGACAAGTTTGAAGGTCATTAAAAGCTATTTGTTTTGAGGTTTCAGAAAGTAAAGTACCTAAAAAATGTTCTAATGGATAGAAGAAACACTTTTATTCTCAGATAAAAATCTTTCAAAATATTAAAAACCAATCTCCTTATTTTCATTACTAGAGAAAAAAAAATAAAAAACCTGTCATGAGAAAAATTCCTATGGGAAAGTTTCAAGTATCTTAAAAATGAAGCTTATAATAGGAAAGTCTTCTCTGTCATAATTAATATAGCATCACTAATATAAAAGTCTGGGCTTCTTCTCCCATCTTTATATCTCCTTTCTGACTGCTGCAAATCCATTACTATAATGTACATTATAGTATAGCACAATATATGTTATAGTATTATTCTTGTTACATAAAGGCTGCAGAATCTCAGGAAACTTTGACATTTATTTCTTGGTGACAAGAAAGCATAGCTCAACTTATCTCTAAAGATGTGAACATTAATAATCCACACAGATAGTGAAGTAGTTCAACCACTACTTTAAATTTTGCTTACTGATTCAGTCGTAAAAACCAAGGACATCATGCACATTTACCTATGAGTTACATAATCTTTTAGCAAAGTTGCATACTGCAGTTATGTTCATTGTATCCTTCAGTTATCATGTTTTTCTCTTAACCATAGTCAAGTATATAAAAAAGTTAAAATATAGATATGTCTGCCATAGTTAGTTGATAAATTTTATAAAGAATAGTTGTTACACGTTATCTGCCAGTGAAGTAAATTTCATCTGAAGAAGAGGACTCCAAGTTCTCTAAAGAGAATCAGACATGAACATAATGTTACACAATATAAATAACCTAGTTTTGTAGCCAACTAACTAGAATACATAGAAAACCCTAGGAAATAAGAAATTTTCCTATTACGGATAAATTTGAGAAGACTGGCATAAAGACTGGGTATTCTCATAGTGGTATATAAAATTTATTTTGCACAATTCCCAACTTTGCAATTTTAACACAGAGAAACAAATTACCTATGCTCATACTTCTCTAATTCAGGCCATGGAATGTATCTTTAGTATTCTAGAGTTTAACTGTGGCCATTCCCAGGGACAAACAGATTCAACAACAGCCCTAGAAAGTATAATAACTACATTCTGGAGCAGTAGTTTTATATTACTAAGGCAACTTCTGGATCTTTTAATACATGAGACAAATGCTGATAGAAATCCATGGCATCTCCAAGTGAGAGTAAGGATATTTCATGAACTAAGTGCTGCTGTGGAAAATATTGAAGAACTCAGTTGATGTTCAGAAAATCCATTGTGGATGACCCCACAAATCCTTACTGGCTCCAACTTCCAGTGAGTGCTACTTCTTTCCCCTTTCTGAGTTCTCTTCACCTACTTAGGCTCCTTTTTCTACCAGGCTTGCCAAACAAAGTCTTTATGGCAAAGTCAAGCACAAAAGAATAGGAAAAAGAGAACAAACTTGCTTTTGGAGTCTCCCGTCTATATCCTAGCAGTTCTGTGTGATTTCCTTTAGGTTCTGAGTACAGATATCCCTACAGTAACTCATTTATCCATACCCTTATGAATTATGTTTCTTTTCAAATCTTATATGACAGGACAGAAAAGACTATTGTTCACTGTTACTCAGCTGTTCTTTTCTCTTCCTCCTCTTCCCCAAGAGCCAAAGTAGATTGAAGTGATTCCTGTTTATACGTCTACATCAGAACATAAACTGTCTAGGGCTGAAGTTTATATAGAATCCTGACATGAATAGGGAAAATACTACTAATGGATTCTAAGATTGGACTGTTATTAAAATGAATAGCTTTTTTTTGTACCAGACTCAATCATGGCATTAAGGGATTCAAAATATTCAACTAGAAGTTCTTATCATATCAATAGAACAATGACTGCCTTGTTTTGCAATGTAAAGCTTAAATGACCTTGATCTTTTTACCACACAGAGATAAGGTTTTTATATGCCCACCCAAATATACTAATGCTAAATGCAAAAAGAAGTAACTCAAGACCATCTCCTGGATATTAGAGGATCTTTGTGTCTCTTTGTAAGAGTCAGATACTGAACCAAATTTCCCATCACCTACATTATATTCTTTTCATTTATTTTTGTTTGCTTATTTATTTATTTATTTTTTGCAGGGAGAGACAGAAGGAGAGGGAAAGAGAGAATCTTAAGCAGGCCCCATGCTCAGTGCTAAGCCCAACACAGGGTTTGATCTCACAACCCTGAGATCATGACCTGACTTCATGACCTGAGCTGAAAACAAAAGAGTTGGATGCTTAACTGACTAAATCACCCAGGTGCTCCTCATCTTTTTTATTTTTTTTTTGTTTTTTTATTAAATACCTATCTAGCTCCAAAGGAATGAAGGTAGGGGAGTCTATAGCTACACTACTCTTAATTTTACGAGATCCAAATCTTGCTCTCAGATACACCTCAGGAATGATCCAAGGACAGAGAACTCTTCTACCTGGCAGCCAAGGGGACTGTGAAGAGAAGCAAATTGGGGTCTTTAATCATCTTAGCAGCACAAAGGAGAAAATATGCTAGAACCAAATCATCCATCTCCTGCGGCATCTTTCAGCCAAATCAAAGGCCCTGTGGGACCAGAGCTGAGATGTGCTGTAGCCCATGGGACAGTGGGTGACATACTGCTTCTTTCTCTTTTAGCCAAGCCACCTTGAACAAAACTGCATTCCTGCTGTCTCACATAGCCTTCCTTATCAGCCATGTTACTGAACTATAGATAATTTATGGCTGCAACACTCAGAAATAAGAGACAGGAAAAACAGATGCTCAGGGCTGGGTTTTGCCACTTTCCTGTGTGCTGCTTATTGCTTCATGAAAATCATTTTCCCCCTATACAGGTTTAATTGCAATCACTATACATATGAGCTTTAAAGACCAGTCCTTATATTAGACCTGGTGTTCAGTGCAGTATTAATAAGCCTCCTCCCTTCTTTGTGACTACTGCCAGGCCTCCAGAGGGCTCATTTACTCTAATAGGACCACATGGTCACTATCTCCAGAGGAGTCTTTAGTGAAACTCCTTCTGGATGAGGCATCTACCCCACCCACTCAAGACTCAGAGAATCTGAGGATACACTCTTATAGTCATTAAGCTGGACTAGAAATAGTGGCTGAAAGGAGGCATGGGGTTACAAGTACCCTTATTGTTCCAGGAAATAGAATCACGCCCTTTAGTGTCTTTTCCTTTTTTCCCCAATAAACCCTGTTAAAAAAGAGACAACAGGCCCATAACAGAATAATTAGTGCTAAGAACATCTCCAAAGGAGACTTAATACCTAACTTAATTGCAAATTTAATCTCCTCTAGGAATGTAACCTTAGCCAGTCAGTTCGGAATTTCCTGTTCAGCACTAGCAATGTAGTACAATTGACTGATCCTTCTTGTTCCCTAAAGAATGGTGACTTTGCCTGATAAGAGTCTACTCTTTTCCTTGTCCCTCCATATTTTCTGTCTACAGAAGTATTCTAGATTGTATTGCTTCTCAGAGCTCCTTTCTATTTGCTAAATGGGATGCTGCTTGATTCATAGATCATTGAATAAAGCCAACTTGATCTTTAAATTTAATCAGTTGAATTTTGTTTTTTAACTGCACCTTCATGGTTTCAGGACAAGACAGGCTACAAATGAAAGTAAGGCTGGCAGCTCTGTTCCCCCTTTCATCTCTAAACCCAAAGGCATTCAGTTCCTCTGTTGATTAAGAGCTGATATCACCCATTGAAGAGAATCATTTAAACATCAAAGCCAGGGGATCTTTTGTCCCTTAATTCTTTTTTTTTTTTTTTTTTTTTTTTTTTAAGATTTATTTATTGTTTGAGAGAGAAAGAGACAGAAAGAGAGCCTGAGTGCACACACATGGTGGGGAAGAGATACAAGGAGAGGGAGAGAGAGAATCTCAAGCTGACTCTCTGCTGAATGTGGAACCCCCTGATGCAGATCTTGATCTTATGATCCTGAGATCATGACTTGAGTCTAAATCAAGTGTCAAATGCTTAACCAACTGAGCCACCCAGGCACTCACCTGTCCCTCAATTCTCATCACTGCTGCTCCACAAGTGATGGGTAGGCTCTTTCTAGTTATTTTGTTCAAGAAGATACTTTGTTCTGGGACTCCATAGGACTTTTCCAGGTCTATCTAGGCTACATTTCTGTTTCTACAGAACTGATACCCACAGGGTCTCATTTCATGTGTACTTGGAATGGCCTTGCTCAGAGACTCTAAATCCAAATGTTCTCTTTCCTCTAGTCTCTCACAGTAGATTCCATGAATATGGACTATTACTCAGTCCTAGTCTTAACCATATTAATTGTACTGAGTGTTGGCTCAGCCTTACTTATATTTGCACTCTCCTTTGTCTGGGTGGACAGTATCAGGAACACCCACAGATAATCTCAGCAAGGCCCTGTGGGTGACCCTTCCTTTAACAGAGTGTTAAAAGCCCTTCAAATTACTTAGCTTCTCAATAGGAACCCTGATCTTGAATCTGTCTTAAGCAAATTTTCTCACTAACTCTAGGTATTCAAATGCAAATGACCCCAGGCAGCAGTCTTTGGAGATGGAAAGCAGTTCTGTTTAGACCCATTAGAGCCTCTCAATCAAGCAAATTCTTTAGCTTAGGGCCTTCCATCCATCCTCTTAATAAAGTGCCTACAATTGTCAGGCATTTACTAGACTTTTAGGGAGAAGAAAAAGATACTCTGGGGGTGCTTGAGTGGCTCAGTTGGTTAAGCACCCAACTCTTGATTTCGGCTCAGGTCACAATCTCATGGTTGTGAGATTGAACCTGGCTTCACAGCATTACACTCAGCAGGGAGTCTTGCTGGAAATTCTCTCTTCTTCTCCCTCTCTACCCTCTCCTCCTCAAATAAATAAATCTAAAAAAAAAAAAAAAAAAAAAAAAAAAACCCTGTTGCTGAACCACTATAATACTTAAACTAGGGTCAGTATTTAGCAGTAGCCTACAAATATGAACGGGGAACACACATTTATTTAGATTATAGTCTCCTATGCCAATAGAAATTTTGAAAATAACCTTTGTGTTCTAGAAAGTAGTCAAGGCAGCTAAATCAGTTCAGATTTGAATTTATTGTAACAATCTAGGTCAAATGTAAAGAATTATAGAGTTGACAACATTTTGCTTGAGGATTATCAGGATTTAAGAGATGTATTTCATTGTGTGAAAGACAGATACTCATACTTCTCCCCCTTGAACAAAAATGAGAGAATTTTGTTTTAATGGTGAGAGGTCTTTAAATAAGCCCTAAGAAGGGATCCCTGGGTGGCGCAGCGGTTCGGCGCCTGCCTTTGGCCCAGGGCGCGATCCTGGAGACCCGGGATCGAATCCCACATCAGGCTCCCGGTGCATGGAGCCTGCTTCTCCCTCTGCCTGTGTCTCTGCCTCTCTCTCTCTCTCTCTCTCTCTCTCTCTCTGTGACTATCATAAATAAATAATAATAATAATAAAAAATAATAAGCCCTAAGAATATTACTATGAAAGAATAGATGAGACCACTAATAATGAGCCCAGGCAATTTCCCCCCTACCGCAGTCTTTAAAATGTTTCTAATAAGAATCATGGGAATAGGCTACATTAGTTTTCTTGTAGGTCTTTCAAATACCTTATTTAAGCAAAAAAGCTTGAGTTCAGTTAATATATTCCTGAAAAGAAAATGTCTAACTTTTAAAAGCAGTAAACATTTCATAAGATGAAAAGTTTGAATGAAATATGTTTATATATATGTTTATGTTCCTTTTGTCACCCTTTTTTAAAGCTAGGACTAAGAAAAAAGGAAAATGGGAAGAATCATACTTTATTTCTCCTCTCTTTTTTAACATTTTGAAATAATTTTAGACATAAAAATGCTGCAAAATAGTACACAGAATTCCTGTATGCCTTTACCCAGCTGTCCACAATATGTTAATCTGACATAACTACAGTATAATTAATCTAAATCATGAAATTAACATTAGCATTTACTATTAACTAATCCATAAACCATATTTGAAATTCACCAACTGTACCTCTAATTCCCTTTTGTGATCCAGCATCCTGCAATGCAATTAGTTGTCAAGTTCCCTCAGTCTTCAATTTGGGACAGTTGTTATTTTTCATGATCTTGTCTACTGTGAAAAATGCTGACCACTTATTTTGTAAAATGGCCCTCAATTTAAGTGTGTGCTCATTTTCTTAAGTATAGATTGAGGTTATGTATTTTTGACAGGAATGTAACAGAAGTGATGTTTTGTCCTTCTTGATACATCATATCAGGAGATACATGATACACTTATTCCTGATGATGTTGACTCTGATCACTTGATTAGGGGACATCTGCTATATTTCCCCAATTCTTCCATTTGTAAATAAATATCTTTTGGGGAAATGTATTTTCTTCTAAGATATGCACTCTTTCAGAAATTAAGACATAGATGATATTTTGGGTGCCCTCTTCTAGGGATAGAAAATATATCATTTCCTTCTAGATACCAGTATGCTTTAAAATCACCTCCTGAGATCCCTGGGTAGCTCAGCGATTTAGCGCCTGCCTTTGGCCCAGGGTGTGATCCTGGAGTCCCAGGATCACATCCCACACTGGGCTCCTTGTATGGAGCCTGCTTCTCCCTCTGTCTATGTATCTACCTCTCTCTCTCTGTGTCTCTCATTAATAAATAAATAAAATCTTTAAAAAAAATAAAGTCACCTACTGATGGCTCCTCTGGAGAGTGCTCATCTTAATTTTAAAAGTTAGCAGAAAAACAAAAAACAAAACAAAACAAAACTTAGATTTGAGGAGTCAAGTCCATATAGCTAATGTCACTAGTACGGTTGCTGGTTTAGTTACTTTTTAGGTTGATCTTTGCCAGAATTTCCTTCCACAAATACAGTTGAGCTCTTAGATATAACGCTTTGCCCAATAATATAAAGGCAATCTCTTTTGCTTAACAGAAAAATAAAATGGATCTGAATCATCAGGAAGAGAGGATGTTTTAACTCAGTACCCTAGTCAAGTAGCACTGACTGTAGTATTTAATAGGGCTCTTGACAACCCCTATCAGGTCCCATATCTGGTCATTTATTATTAAGCTGATGTGCCAGTATAATATCACCCCCATTGACAACTGGAACAAAAAAGAGAAAGATTTTTAAATTCATCATGCATATTCATGTCTCTGTGTCTTTGTTAATGTTGTTCCTCCTGCTTTGTTGTCCTGCTGCATGGGATATTCTTCTTTCACTAGCTCAGGTCAACTACCATGTCCTCATTGAAACCTTCCTTGATATCACACCTCAGGGTTGCTGGGTGTTCTAGCTCTGTGTTCTGACAGTATTCTTTATACTTGCGTAGAGCAAATAGCATATTATATAGTGGTTGATTATGGGGGGGAGGGTTCTTGCACCCCTACTCAGTTTTCAGGTCCTCAACATCAAAGACTACATTATTCTACTTGGAACCACCATATTGTAGCTTTGAACATATAGACTGGTAAATGTTGAGCAAATGAACTACAAACTTCAAAAATATTAAAACAGTAAAGGATGTATTATATTCTACTGATCTATTTATTGATCCATCTATCTATCCAATTTTGCTTTACTTTTATCGTTATAGAAAGATTTACTTATTTTTTTTTAAATTTTTATTTATTTATGATAGTCACACACACAGAGAGAGAGAGGCAGAGACACAGGCAGAGGGAGAAGCAGGCTCCATGCACCGGGAGCCCGATGTGGGATTCGATCCGGGGTCTCCAAGATCGCGCCCGGGCCAAAGGCAGGCACCAAACCGCTGCGCCACCCAGGGATCCCGTATAGAAAGATTTAAAGTGACATTTAAATATATATAATAGAAGATAAAATGTTAAACAAAAATAGATGTGAAAAAGTGAGGCAGGGGGCACCTGCGTGGCTCAGTGGTTAAGCATCTGCATTTAACAAAGGGTTATGGGATCAAGTCCTGCATCAGGCTCCGTGCAAGAAGCCTGCTTCTCCCTCTGCCTCTCTCTGTGTCTCATGAATAAATAAAATCTTAAAAAAAAAAAAAAGAAAGAAAGAAAAAGTGAGGCAGGAAGGAAGAGCCAGGAGTGTATCAAGCAAAGTACATGTTATAATGTCTTGCATTTTTGCTAGGGATGGGATCTAAATTAAGCCTTATATTAATATGGAAAAAAAATTCCTAAACTGTCATTAAAACCAAGGGACCATGCTGTGTAGCCACTAAATGTTGTGCATGATGATTCCTTTACCTAAAAACAAATATATGATAAATATTAATTCCTAAAAACAAACACAGCAATAACCCTAATTCATGAAAAAGTATTTAGTGATTGCCTGGCAAGGTTTATTAAAGCAATGCACATGTACCTCTCACTCACATTTATGATTTTGAAACAAAGTTCCCTGGAAACCAGGGCATGTTACCCGTAAGGTAAATGCAGTGTGAAAGTTAAGAATAAAGCAACTCTGTTGGACTTTTCTCATTCCTAGAATTAATAAATATACAGGGAAGAAAATTATGCCCACTTGAAAGCTTTTTTGAGGGGCAATGAGAGAGTGAGACATGAATAGCTGAATTTGTTCATGTACGTGCACTTTAATTTTGTGCTAAGTATTTACATTCACTACCAAAAAACACAAAGTGACTTCTCTGAAATGAAGACCTTATCTATCACTTTTACCCACTTGAGGATCTCATTAGATTGGTGGGTCAAACGGAAACATTATTTGATCATATTACAGAAACACTTTTGTCAGGCTATGCATTAGCTTTATTATACAAGATAATATCATTTTTCCTCTCACTGCTTTATTAATTTAAAACTAAAATAATGTCTGCTACCTCCCATCACCTATCTACTTCTGCAAAGAGGCAGCTCAGGCCCACAGATCAACAAGAAAGTTCTAAAATCAGCGGGACGAAAAACTGATTCAGACTTGCTGATAAAGGTTACACTCAAAGACCTTTAATCAAACATTACCCATTCTTCTTTTCTAACACATTAAGTTTTCTTATCAAACCAGTAGTTTCATTGTATGCAATGGGATTAGAAAGGGGAATACCTAGCCAATTAAATATTTCAAATATTCTGCCCACCAAATCAAGGAAGGAGCAGTACAGTCAGGGAGTACAATTTTATGAATGTTCATTAGTCTGGAAGAATAAAAGAAAAAGGGCATATTTCAGTTTCTACTGGAGTGTGTTTTTTTCCTTTAAAATAAAACTTTTATGGAAAAAAAATACGACAGATAGTCACCTCTAGCCTTAAAATTCATTTTGAAATGTTGTAAATTAGCTCTCTTGTTAGGTCACCTTTTGAAAAATTCAGTATTCCACATAAGATGGGAACTCAAAATAGTGTGTCTGAATTACTCTTAAATGTAAAGCCTTGGGCTTCTCCCACTTCAGGCTAAATAAACTCTTGCTCTCACTTTAATTTTTTAAATGTAGCTGCATGTGATGTTTTCATCAATTCAGCAAAGATAATTAAAAGACATTATTGGAAAAGGCCATCACCAAGCATATTTCCCAGGCAAATAAGCAACAAGTAGAATGAATTTTGATGCTTTTGCAGATACTTTATTATTGTAAGTGTGATTATAATTGTATTTGATTTCTTGCAAATTCTCTATGTCAATACTGGAAATTAATCGTACTTCTATGTTAGGACTTACAGGGGCCAGAAAATATAAAACTTCCAGAAATGAGAGTGGATAGGTGTTGCAAAGAATAATATATGAGGTGGAGAGTAGAAAGCATTGTTACTGGAGAGATGGCCAGGGGCCAGTTACTAAAGGAATACAAATGCTGCATTTTTAAGACTGGTCTTTATATTGTAGATGAGGACAATATTGAAAGGTTTTAAAGGACAATGATGTGACTTCTACTGACTCCAATAATTGGTAACAGGGGTGCAATCTCAGTGTAGCTATGAGTAACATAAATGAATGAAGAGAATAAAGTAAAAGGAAGAAATTAAAAAAAGACAAGAGAAAGGGTTCTGCCACTTTTTTTTTTTTTAACCCTAAAGCCAAGGTCTTGACAATGATTTTTTTTGCTAATGAATGACGTAGATAACAAAATGTAGTGGCTCAAATGATAAAGACAATAAAATATGGCAATAATTATCTAATGTACTAGACAATGGGTTTGTATTTTGCAGGATTAAGATGTGTTCTAAAACTGTTTTCACAAACTCTTTACATAATGCTGTCCTAATTTCACAAGTAGCTTTTTATTAAATATCTGTATTATTACCTGGAGCTCTTTTCAGGCATCTGTACTATATCCTTTAGTGGTTGTGATCAATATGTTATGTGACTATGATTACTATCTGTCATAGTGTTAATTTTCACATAATATTTGCTGTTATAATTATGCACTAGCAGCTGGGAAGACTAATTTATTACTTGGCTATTATCATTGAAGGTCATGTAACTCCAGAATCCTGTTAAAGCATTTGATCACATTTTGCATGTTCTGCCAGAGAAAGGCTTTCTTCTGGCAACTCCTCAGACTTCTGTGGACTTTATCACTTTTTTAACCAGTGAAGCTGAAGCAAGTAGGTACTTATTTCTGGTGACTGCCAATAAAGAATCTGATTGCTTAAATGCCCTCTGTTCTCATACTCAGCTTTTCTTAATTAGGTAGTTGAAAGAGACAGTGTTTATAAAAATTCAGCTATGTGTATACTCAACCATCAAATATTAGTTGGAGACTTAGTTCTAAATATTACTTGAAATCCAAAGTAGTAAACTTCATTGTATTATTCAGGTATACAGAAGAATGCTTTCAATTCCACCTATGAGAAGGTCTATTAATATTGCAGATATAATTGTGGCTTATAGGATGATTTTGAGACAAGCAGGAGAGTTTACCCATCTAAGTATAAAGTGGAATGGAAAGTATAGATCGGAATGTTACAGAATGTATGATAAGTGGGATAATGTAACTGATAAAGCATTCATATCTTAGATGCAAAAGAAAAGAGGATCCATTTCAGCATGTGAAAAAGTATAGAGGTTTTTGGAATTTATCACAGATCTCTCAGAAAACTTCAGTTAGACATTAGTACTATCTCAGAATTATTCTTAATATTAAAAAGCAAAATGGGAACCTAAAACATGAATTTAATGAGACAATCTGTCTATCAATATTAGAATATTTGTAACTAGGGACACCTGGGTAGCTCAGTCAGTTAAGGGCCCTACTCTTGGTTTAGGTTCAGGTTGTGATATCAGCATCCTATGATTGAGCCTCGAGGAGCAGCACAGGGTTCCTCTCAGGAGGGATTCTGCTTCCCCCCATCCCTATACCTCTGCCCCATCCCCTGCTTGGCAGTCTTTTTCTCTCTCTCCAAACTAAATAAGTAAATCTTTAAAAAACAATATTTATAACTAAAACACAGCCTCACTAAACACTTGTGAATTAACAGAAGCAGTATCTCCCCAAGATAAACCCAAGTTCAACTTCTTATACACAGAACACTCATAAAGGACTACAAAACACACTGGCAGACCAAGCTGACAAGTAAGAATCATGTGCCACTGGAATACTTTGAATAGAATTCAAAAGACAAAGAGCTCTATAGCAGAACTCAGCTTTTGACCCAGATAAGATTTTTGAGAGTAATGGTAATGCCATATTACTAGACCCTTATTTGTGTAATTTTTTTGTTATTTGTGTATTTTTTAATCACAAAGGGTAAATAATAAAAGACATTGGTGTTTGATGAAATGACAGGTTGGACTGGAAAGGGGTGGGAATATTCTGAAGGTGATTGAAGTAATCTATTCAGGGAAAGAGTAGAATCCAAGTAGGAACTCCAGTATACAAAAGCTCCTGTGGAAGGAGAGACATATCATAAAACAGATGAAAGTGTCTGCTCCTGATTTTTTTTATGGTAAGCTCCACATGCAGTGGGGGCTCAAACCCACAACCCAAAGATCAAGACCCAAGCTGAAATCAAGAGTCAGAGGCTTATCCTATTGAGCCACACAGGCACCCCTACTCCTGATACTTTAAATCAATAAATGATAACTATAGAAGAGCAGGTAGCCCAAAACAGAATTTCAGGAGTTGGTCATTTTTAGAAGTTAGGAAACAAACAAACAAACAAAAAATTGGATGAATAAGATAACATGAGAAGGATGGAGAAGTCAGAGAAAAAAAATGTACAAGGCAAGAAAAATACACACAAAAGGAGGAGGGTGGGAAAAAATAATGGTAGAGTAGGCAGTCAATAGTGCAAAATATTACAGAGAGAGGTGGTCCAGAAACAAACATCTGAGACAAGGTCCTGGAAACTCTAAGGAACCAGAGGAAGAAGCTACATCAAGCCAGAGTGGAAAACATGAAGACGCAGCAACTGTAAACCATCCTGTGAAGATATTTTAGTAAATAACTTCAAGAAATGAAGTATTAGTTCAAGAGAACCAGAACAATACTGTAAAATAAAGGAGAAATAATTATGGTGATTATTTGTTGTTTACTTCTTCAAAGGGAAAGGACCTGGTTGGAAATGCTTGAAGAAAGAGAGAAAACAAAGTAATATGTGGGACAAGGTCCTAGGAGGACAAAGACAGAATGGAAAAAGAGTAGTGATTTCTGTGGTAAAGCTATGAAGTCGTATGTTCTGTGAATCATTTTTGTCATCTTACATTATTTAAATAAATGTATCTTTTTTGCATTTCTTTAGTGAACCAATAACCATAGCAAAATATGCTCTAAGTTTCCTTCTGAAACTGCATAATAGATTCCAGCTTTGGCTTAGAAAAAAACTTCTTTCATTTCTTTAATTTCTGACTGCTTTTAAAATTCCACTTTGTGGGTCTAGGAGTTGGCTTCTTCTAGTTTTCTGAAAACCACCTGCTTGCAGATCTCTGTTTTTGTCTGCAGCACAGTGGTGGTGTGTAGCTTGCTAAAGCCCTGTGGGTCTACAGGAAGTGCAGCAACAGAAACCTGCAGAGGCCTCACACATCTCCCAGCTGCTTTCCTGAGGTCATAATGGCCACTTACTTGTCTAACAATGCTTAGATTTCAGTTTTGAACAGAAACATACTAACTGTGGTCAGAATCTTCAGTCAAGTGAAAATTGCATGTTACATATAGACAATACCCTGTTGGTGGCCTAGACCTTGATTCTCAACATTTAGTCTCAGGTGTCATCAGGGTTTGTGCTCAGACCTTTGCTCCTTTCTAATTCACATGTCTCTCTTCAGTAATTTGATCTGTCAATGTGGGTTTAATTTCACTTGTATACTGATGACAACAGATTGATGTTATAAAATTAGCCATAATGTTCTCTCTGCCACATCTGTGCTATACGCTTGCCAAACTAATGTCAAGGATAGGGTATCTAGAGATTTTCTTCAAGTTATCATTATCAAAATTGCTGTTTTTATGAAATGCAAGCACCACTCTTACCTTTTGGTTTCTCCCTCTCAGTTTCTTTAAACTTCATATTGTAAACCAACACCTTGAATAGGAGAATACCAGACCCCAAAAATCTTTTTGTATTTTTCTAATTAAAAATTCATTTGTGCTTTAAAAAGTGTACATAAACCAGAAAACTGATGACACCAAGGTCCAATAATCTAAATATAAAAACACTTTACTTCTGCTTTGGAAAACAAATGCCAGAACTATGTGCATTTTCCTCTTAAGAAATTCTGTTTTATCAGTGAAGGCTCAAAAACTTTAATACCAAAAAATAACCCCATTTGATTAGGATTATAACAGTTTCAAAGGACATGTATATACATGATCACTTTTAACTCATATAGAAATCTTGCAGTGCAAGAGAGATGTTATTATTACCCTCATTTTGCAGACAAGACCATGAAGAATACAGAGCTCAAATAACCTCCATAAGATCATCTGTAAATCAGGTAGCTGAGTTAAGGAGCTAGTCCAGGCATTTTGGATTTGGACCTCAAGATCTCTCTATAATTCCACATTACCTCCAAGCCATGTGTACTGTTTTTGAGAATGTTCATGGCTTCTATCATATTAATGTTTTGTAAAACCACTGTAAGATAAAACAGGATGTGTCTTTCTTCTCTTAGAGGCTAATCCAAACTTAGCTTTTAGAAACCTGTAGAAGTAATCTTGGTATGGCTGAATGTCAGGGAAAATTCTATCTTTCCTTGGGTACAATAAGAGAAGTTAATGTTTCTTGAATAATTATCACACACTAGGAACTCTATTAAGTGCTTGAAGTGAATTATCTCATTTAGTTTTCACAATAATATTATAAAGATTATTATTATCCCCATCTTACCAATGTGGAAACTATGTCCACAGCAATTTAACTTACCCAGCTGGCTTAAAGCAGCAGTCTTATTCCAGAGCCTGTGTAGTTAACCTCTGTGCATATTCCCTTTCAACTAAAATATCTGGAATGCAACTGATCTTTTGAGAAAGCTTTTCCCCTAGAACAGTAATGTAGCACCTACAGAAGTGTTGGCAGAGACGTGCTGAGCAATGAAAAAGAAAAATGAGGGAAATAAAGTTTTCAGAGGAATAAGTCTATCCACTTTAGAGATATTTACTGCCACACCCATAGCTGTTGGGAAGGGCATCATCTTTCAACACATTTCGTTTGACCTTCACTTGTACCCTTGGCCTGCCTTGGTGGCACCAAGTAATGATTTGTATTTGGTCACACATTCAGTTGCTCTATGGTTCTCATCATTTGCTCCAGCCCCTGAGCTAGATTCATATTAAGTGATCAGACTTTTTTTTTTTTTTTTTTTTTTTTTTGATTTTGCTAGATGGTGTGAGTAGTATATATAAAATGATATCCTGGCACTTAATCAATTAATTGGTCCTAAGTAAATGTACTTGCAACACACGATATTTGGATATCACTGACTCACTCATTCATTCATTAATTCAGTGGATTCACAACATACTTAAAATAAAACTCAAACTCCTTCCAGATGACTGTAAGCCCCCATGGGATTTGGCCCTTGTTAATCACCCAGACTTATGTCTTACACCTTTCTCCTGTGCTCCCTTATTTCTATTTTTTCTGTTGAATATGACAAATTTATTCCTGTTTCAGAGCCTTTATAACTGCTGCTACCTTTGCAGAAGGTACAATCCTCAGATGCTCAATTCATTCAGCTATCTCCTCAAAACCCACTTCTTCTAAGAGTCCAAAATCCTTCCTCATCACCTTATCCAAAACGCCGTTCCACTACTCTCCTACTCTTCATCCTTTCATACTGCTTTTCCTTTATAACACTTACAGTAACTGCCATTGTATACTTTCATTCCCATTTTTCTACTGTAGAATATAAACTCATGAGAGCAAGGGCTCTGTCAGACTCATTCATCTCTATTTCTTGTGTTCTGAATTGCAGGTGCTTGAGTGCCTAGTCTTTTCCAGGAAATCTAGACCTAGATTTTGAATCCTGGCTATAGACCTTTGCTGGGAACTTGCGCAAGCCATAACCTTTGAACTGAAGGAGAGTATGCAAGGCAGGGCCTGACTCACGGGAATTGCTCCCAAGTATGAGGCTAGGGAAGTCTGCAGTTCTAGCAGGCCTTACAGGGAGGAAGAGTTGGGAATGTAATTATAAATAAAACTGACAAACTATGGCTCCCACAAAGTCCATATTCTGATGGGAAAGACTGATATAAAAATAATAATTATTTATTATAGCAAGTGGCAATGAGTTAATAAACTGAATAGCTATAGTACATACCACTTTTAAGAGTTTCAGAAGCACAGAAGTAGAAAATACTATCCTATCTGAAGAATTTACAATTATCCATATACATACAAAAGAATTAAATGGCATGAAAAACCAAAGCAATGATTAGAGGTGTAAGGGTACTAGGGAATCAAAGGAGGTAAGGTAATTTTTTTAAAGATTTTATTTATTTATTCATGAGAGACAGAGAAAGGGGGAGAGAGAGAGAGAGAGAGGCAGAGACACAGGCAGAGGGAGAAGCAGGCTCCCTAAAAGGAGCCCGATACGGGACTCCATCCCAGACCTCAGGATCTCACCATGAGCCAAAGGCTGACACTCAAAAGCTGAGCCACCCAAGCATCCCGAAAGGAGGTAAGTTTTGAATTGAATAAGGGAAGATGAGGTGGATGGATGTGTACAAAAAGGGAGAAAGCTTTATTCACTTGAGATTAAATCTTTGTCAAAGTACTTTATGAACCATTCTTTATTTCAAACTATCTTACTTCCTCCCAGCCTTTAAACTGTCTAGCCTCTTACCTTTGGTTGACATTATACTCACATCAATAAAACAGTTACACTTGATACGATATGTAATATGAAGGTTTAATTTACACCTGACTCCAAGCTTTTTCTGTGCCTTAGTTGTGAAAAATTAATTAGATGACAGAGGGGGCCAGGAGTTCCACACTTAGAACAGGTGAGTGGGAATATAAAGTTTTAATAGTCATTGGAGATTTAACTTGAGTATCTGATATGCCTTATTTATTCATTTTCCATGAAATAGCATGCTCAACGATATATATGTATTTGCATACATTTTCTTATTTTGAAGTCTTGAAATGAGTCAATATTTTGAGCTTTTCATTTAAATATGTAAGTGGGTAACTGAAGTGTACAAAAATAATCTTTAGAATAGTGATCATAAGAACGTAGATCTATGTTAAGTATTCTTTCCATACACAAAGATATAATAAATAAGGGTGGGAGGAAAATTCTGCAGATGACAGATATGTTTATGGCCTAGATTATGATGATGATAGGTTTATACTAACCTCCAAATGCATCAAGTTGTATGACACCTCAATAAAGTAGTTAAAAAAAAAGAGTGTGTTGCTTTCAAAATTCAGACCAAACATAAATCTACTTACTTAAAATAATGTACATGTAGGCAACATTATAAACAAATACCATATGTAAAATACATTTAAAAATAAAAATGCTGAAATATTTTTGATTTGAGAAAATGACAAACTACCTGAATATTAACACGACTGAATATGAAAACAGAATATTAAGTTGAACAGTGAAAGTTCAATGCAAACTAACATCTGCTAGCAGGATTTTTATCTTTAATCTCTGTCTTGCACTCAAGGAACAGCACTGTAGGTAGTATTACTATTAATAACATAATGATAAACTCTATTAGACACACACATATACATGTACACATATGGTTGGCAGAGTGCAAAATGTAATTATTTCTAGTTCTCACAATGACCTGGCAGGATGGTGGTATTATTTCCATGTTGCAAAGGAGATATTGAAGCCCTGAGAGGTAAAGTAACCTGCCTGCAATCATGCATCCAAATTCAGATCTGTCTGACCCAAAAGACTTTGCCTCATCCACTATGCCTCACTGCTTTTTGTTAGATGTGAAACAACCCTTTTGTGATAAACCAAAGAATTGTCTCCCCACCCCCTTTTTTAATAGTAAAGGGCAGAGGGAGAGCTTCTGTAAGAGCAAAAATGTATGAAAGAATTTTGCTTGTGGCAAAGAATTCCCCATGATTGGTATGTAGAGAAGAGTCTTCTATGCCAGAATAGCAGGACTGGTTTTTAATGTATACAGGAAGTTGTTATTCAACAAATTTGAGCCAGAAAGTGATAAGATCAGAGACTGGATTATAGAGGTACATTAAGTCTGAAGGCAAGAGACCAATCAGTAACAGCTCCTCATATGGCTATACTGGGGATTATATGTGTCCATTTTTCTGAAGTACTTAGAACAGAGCTTGGTGCATAAAGAGTTGTGCAAGAATTAAACAATCAAGCCCTTGGTATTTTAACTATCCACTGGAGAAGCTCTCTTATCCTAATGCATGTTACGTTCTTTTTCCTCTAGGGATACATCCGGACATATAAAAAAATAGCATGTCGACCTTCTGTAAACACACACTTTAATTAACTAATTAATTTTTTATTGAGGTATAATTGACATAAAATCATTTTAGTTTCAGATGTAAAACATAATTATTTGTTATTTGTATGTATAGATTGTGAAACTGATGTAGGAACGAGTTGGGGTAGGTAGGGAAAGATAAGGGAAAGGCCCAGAGTCCGGCTTCTACCCATCCCAAGAAAACAGAGATAAGACAGTAAAAACAAAAAATAAACCAGGCTCCCTAGCTCCAAAATGTTAGGGAGTATCCCCCTTTAATGGCTACTAAGTAATCAGAGAAACTCACCAGATCACAAAGAAATATGTCATTAAGGTGTCATCAATAGTCCCTGCTCAAACCAAGATGGCACAAGAATCTCAAGGCCATGAGCTACCTGACTAGGCTCACAGAAATTCCAGATGTAGAGAAATATTATGGAGGAGATATTAACCTGAGAGAAGGGAACACTTTGTTTGGGTTCATGATATTTAAAAAAACATCTTGTTTGTTATCATGATAGTTACAAGTCCACCATGTTTGTTCTAAATATCCACTCTGATATTGACAAGAATACAGAATACCATAAATTGACAAGAAATTTACCAAGTTCCCTGGCCAGTTTCCTATAAAAGACAGACCATAAGAGCAACTCTGTCTGAACCCCTCTCACTGCTGAGAGCTTTCTCTGTATGTCTGCTTAATAAACTTCTATCACTTTGCTCACTCTCTATTATCCACAAGATTCATTCTTCGACTCTGTGAGACAAGAACCAAGCTCTCCTGTATCAAAATGACCAGGACGGTAAGTCTAATTAAATCTATTTTTATTTAATTTTTACATTTTTATTAAGTTTTTTTTTTAAGATTCTATTTATTCATAGACAGAGAGAGAGAGAGAGAGAGAGAGAGAGAGAGAGGCAGAGACACAGGCAGAGGGAGAAGCAGGCTCCATGCAGGGAGCCCAACGTGGGACTCGATTCTGGGTCTCCAGGATCACACCCTGGGCTGCAGGTGGCGCTAAACCGCTGTGCCACCGGGGCTGCCCAAGGTTTTATTTTAAAGTTAAGTCTCCCTTTTTTTTTTTTTTAAAGATTTTATTTATTTATGTATTTTATTGGTTTTTTAAATTTATTTTTTATTTTATTTTATTTTATTTTTTAAGAGAGAGAGCAAGCACACATGTGAGCGTGGGGAGGAGGAAAGGAGCATGAGAGACAATGTGAGTTGGAGGCAGAGCTCTATCACAGAACTCAAAGATCACAACAGAAGCTAATACCAAAAGTCAGAGGCTCAACTTAATGAGCCATCTAGGTGCCCCAAATTAAGCCTCTCTTTTTAAATAAAAACAAAAGAAATTAATGACACCTTATTTGCTTTGCTCTTCCATTATGTAAATGTTATGGACTGATTCTTGACCTTCCAAATTAATATGTTAAAGTCACAAACCCCAGTATCTCAGAATATGATAAAGCCTTTAAAGAGGCGATTAAGTTAAAATGAGGCCCTTTGGTTGGGGTCCTAATCCAATAGGACTAGTATATTTGTAAGAAGACGAAGAGACACCAGGTGCACGCATGCACACAGGAAAGACTATGTGAGGACACAGTGAGAAGGCCCTGTTTACTAGCCAGGGAGAGAGGCCCCAGGAGAAACCAAATCTGCTTACCCCTGATCTTGAACTTCCAGCCTCCAGAACTGTGAGAAAATAACTGTCTGTTGTTAAAGTCAACTAGCCTGTGGTATTTTGTTACCACAGCCCTAATGAACTAATGCAATTAGGTTGACCTGTTTAACATTTTATGGAGACCAGTATGATGACTCAATTATTACATAGAACTCTAGTTAGGACTTTAATTCACATAAAATTGGCAAGGGAAAGATTTTTGTTATACAAAAGCTTATGAGGTTATACACTTGTGTATTATAACATACACATCATATAATGAATGGAAACCTCTGTTTAAAAGTAATTTGAGATTCTCTGGGTAGTACAACTTTTAGTAATATTCATTTTTCCTTTGAAATCAATAGTTTCCTAAACTCCAAATATCAAAAGATAAATAAAACCTTGTGACATATTTATGCTTTGGTCAAGCATAAAGAAAAAAAGAAAGTTTATTTAAATTGATGTTTTAGAAAGACAGTATAAGCCAGGGAGAGAAAAAGGGACTGCGAATACAGCTAGTACTCTGCTCAGTCTGGTGTTGTCTGGTCTTGTATATATAAAGGCTCTTCGTGTATTGGTTTCTTCAAATGTAAAAATAATAAATGAAACCTTAACCTCCCTGACAGGAATTTAGGAGAACGTGTGGATAGAAGAGTAGCAGAATAATGAGTAAAATTAGGGCTTTCAATTGCTTCATGCACAATGAAGATCCAGTCAATCTCTTAAACTTTAGAGTACCTTCTGCAATTTGTACAGCTTGGAAATATTTCCATTAATGAAACTCCAAATACTGAAAGGATTCAAGTCCAATTTTTCCAACAAGGATCCAGTAAAAAGTAGGTACGCATGGAAAGGCTTGTCTGTTAACTTCTAGGATATATGGGGTGTCTTTCTCTCTTTCTCTCCAGATCCATTACCACTCAAACACAATGGGACCAATGTGTCTGCCAACTCTAACTTATCTAAAAACACACCCCTATATCTGACCATGAAATCTAGCCATTTGTCTACTTAATAAATGAAAAACACTAGCAACTAATATTTACTGAGTACCTGCCAAATGCCAGGCATTGCTCTCAGCTCTTTACAGTGTATTAGCATATTAACATCTCATAATCTACTATTATTATACTTTGCAGAAATGAGGTAAGAGATACTAAGTGCCCAAGTCCACACAGTCAACAAGTATAGATTTGATCTCAAGGCCAGGCTGTGTAGACCCAGAAACTCCACTCAAACATCAAGCACTATAGGTTCTAATAATAAAAAAAACTCTATTTCTGAGCATCAAAATCTCTCTAGCAATGTTTAGAGGGTTAGTGATTTGATTACAATCATATGACTCATAAACAGCACAACCAGGTCTAGAAGCCAATGCATCTCACATTCAGGTTCATTCTCATACAACAAAAAAGTTTTGGGCAACAGAGAATGGAACTCAGGGCTAATTCACCTATATACCTTAAGCTGCCAAACTATGCCTTTGTCAGGAAGGAATTAGAAAGACATTAAAAAATTCTACCAAGCTTCTGGAAAACCTGTAGAGGAGCTAGTTATAGCATCCAGCCTCAGAGATAAATGCCTTCTCCATAATGGTCTAGCCCAGTCAGTATCAGCATCACTTGACATATATAAGCCCCCTGAGAAGCATGGAACACTGTATTAACTGCTGTCTAAGGCCCAGTTCAATAAAACACCATGTACTTCCATCCCAGTCTATCTAGAGATGCTGTCTCCCATAGTTATTTGATTTTGAGTAAGTTTCCTTCCCATTTACTTCACCATCTGTCATACACCTTACCTTTTTAAAAAATTAAAATGAATCCAAGCTTATTTTGTCTTGGAAATTTATGGCAACTCCTGTGGTAAATGGAAAAATAAGAAAGAGAAATTTCAAAATGGAACTTAATAGTTTACAAAGAGAAGCAATAAGGATGAGAAAGACAGGGAGAAGGAACATTATGGAAATGAAAATGCACACAGTGGATGGAGAAGAAGGATGGAGGAAAAATGGTAATTGGAAAAAGGAAAATGAGTACCACGTATCAGGTACTGGAATGAACAAGAGCTTCATCAATTTTCCTGGCTCTATATTTTTCCCCCTAGGAGACTGGACTTGGGCTTCCCATGGGTCAACTCCTGAAACAATGTCATCTTAATTGATTCTATATTTCAGAGTTCACATGGCACTTCTCATCCCGTAATTCATAGGGCAATCCTATGACATATTCAAAGTAGGTTAGTATTTTGCTCTGTAGGTAAGAACATTAAGATTCAGAGTGTTAAATAGTTTTGCAAAGATCAGACAGCTAGTCAGTGGCAGAGCTCAGGTGCTCTGACTACACGTGCCATGTTCTTTCTATGCCATGATGCTACTTCTGTAGTGTGTTCTACTATTGGGTCATGGTGTCAGGAAAGGTGAACTAACTCTATTTCTCTTAGTCCTAAGCATCTTGATGTCTCCAGTGTTCACACACACACACACACACACACACACACACACACACACACATTCTCTCTCTTTCTCTTTTCCTTCTCTGATTTTGTGTAAGACTGAGCTGAGAAGAGAGGCCTGAGAAAATGTATAGATACTGAATGAAGCACATCTGTATTAAGTAATGGATGTTATTTCCCTTCACAAAATCCTTTCTCATTGAGACAACAAATGCAGAGGACTAAATAAATCACAGAATATAGCTTTTATTTCAAGTATTTTTTCATGGTGGCAAGTACCTGCAATCTAGTGAGGTGACCACATGGCCTGCCTGCCTAGCTCTGAGAAGAGAGGAGCCAGCAGAAGATGGAATGCTGAGTCAGAGGAAGACATGGCAAGACCTGGAGAGTGCAATTGGCTGTGGATAGAGTGGGAGCTTGATGAAAATATGGCAGACTATCTCACATAAGAATCTCAGAGAGTAAATTGAAGTCTTGATTTAAAAGCAAAAAGAATCTAGTTTAAGGTAACTTGATGATTTGAACTCATGATACTGAAATATAAGGAAAGGAATAACCATCAATATCAGTTTCCCCATAAAAATTCTAGGAAAATAGTAACTTACCCAAGCATATGTTTCCTCCCCCAAATAACTGTATTTGTAGCAAAATGTTGTAGTCAGCAGTGAAAAATTATGATAAATCCATGTAAATAAAAGCTCTCAGTGGGCAGGGAATGTTTTTGTATTGTTCACTGTTGTATCCCTCCTACTTACCTTAATGTGGAACATAATAGGCCCTCTAAAATTTGTTTAATAAATAAAAGACTATGAAGTAAAATATAAGTTAAGTATTTCAAAATATAAGTAAGATCTCCTAAAAAGAGGTCAGCATTACACATACAAAGCAGTTGATAAACCACTGAAAGACTCCAAGTTTTAAAACCATTTTATCATTTTCTACTGTAAATGACAGAACTGATAGGCCAAAAACCACAAGACTAAGATTAAAGCTAAGGACTGCTATATCACCAGGATCTTGCCTACCAAGCTGTCCTTCCCTCTCTCCCCTCAACCTAGTTTCTAATTCCTTTTTATAGACTTAGATAAAGAACAGTCACTCACAGTGGTCCTGTAAGTGCATGTTGTTGCTTTCGACTCAGCAAGGTGGAGTGAAAAAAACACTGACCTAGGAGTGAGAAGCCATGGGTTCCAGTCTCAGATTCACCACTACATATAATCTTAAATAAGATTCTTAATATCTAGAGACTACTACTTCACTTCCAAGGGGGAAGTAATATTTGTTGAGAGAATCAGATGGAATTAAGTATATGAAAGTGTTTTGTAAACTCAATAGCATTGTACAAATACAAAACATTGTCATAGTTACGTTCTGTAAAGGATCTCTCTTTCCTAAAATAAGATTAGATGCTATTAGTAAACAAGATTCAATGTGCTGTATGTACCTTACAAAGTAAAGAGACTAGGCTTTTATTAATGAGCAATCTAAGGTCAATGCTGAGTCACTTCAGCAAAAATTGGCCTAAATTATAATAGATGTGTCTATTTTAATTCTGAGAGATTCTCTAAGGAGAATAATATTGAACTAAATGATACTTTTACCAGACAGAATTCTTTTTCACAAAATGAATGTGAATATTAATATGTGTTAACTCCAGTTGCAGTCACATTAATAACATTCCTAATAAAGCAATAAAAGGTCTTTATGCCTCTTCTTGTGCTGAGTCAATAGTAAATCCTGAAATCTTTCACTGTTGCTACAAAATCTTTAATATGAAACAGCACCACTTTGGATAAACAGTGGTAAGAATTCTAAGGACAGAAAGGGCTGGTGCATATGCAAACATCAACGTATACTTGAACAGATAATCATTTTTAGGTGACTAGTTCCCATAGGAATTAACACCCAAGTATAGGGTCAAATACTGATGAACCATTCATGTCTCAATTCTGACTCCACTGCAGAAAATAATGTTATTGGTAAATTTCTGACATTCAAATGTTATTCTCAAACTATAGAGCTGTATAGTACACAGACTGTTCCAGAAGAAATTATGCTAATTTTAATGGATATCATTTCATAGAATGACTATGTGCAGGAAGAACATGAAACTACTTCCTGTTCTATTCAGTTTTAAAATATTTTACTTCATTTTTTTAAACATTTTATTTATTTATTCATGAAAGACACACAGAGAAAGAGAGAGAGAGAGAGAGAGAGAGAGAGAGGCAGAGACACAGGCAGAGGGAGAAGTGGGCTCCATGCAGGGAGTCCAATGTGGGACTCAATCCTGGGACTCCAGGATCATGCCCTGGGCTCAAGGCAGGTGCTAAACCGCTGAGCCACCCAGGAATCCCCTGAAGAGGCATTTATAATTCAATTTCAGTTACTTGTTCAGTCCAATAAGGATAAATGGAGACAAATGATTTATCCAGATATGCACATCCCAAATGTGTCTGTTGTAATTAAGATAAATTTAAATGATTAATCTCAGACACATAGATATTTTAAAATGAGTTTATGTTTTTAAATATTAAGGCCTTGGACATATAATGGCCAAAAAATTGTATTAGTTGTGAAAAGTCATGAATTGTAACCTAGTAAAAAGAGACTCCAGGAGCGAGATGTAGTAAAAATGCCCTTCAGATATTTCTTGGGTAATAGTTCCCAGAGCAAAAGGCATTATATGGAGAGTTTTCCTTTTCCTATGTAATTATTATTTTACATATTTATTTTTTTAAACCTTAGAAAACAACCTCATAGTTTTATGAAAATGACAATATCACTCCATTCTCCCACCACATTTAGATCAAGGTGATAATAAATACATTATTAGCTATCTGAAAATACAAATATTTTAGAAAGAATCCTCTTAAAAAGAAACCACACCTCAACATCATTTCTGCAAAGAACCAGTATCTTTAGTTTATCACCAATTTAGTCCTCACTCAGACAAGCCACAAAATCGTTCATTCCTTGAATGACCCCAAACTAAAGGGACTTGACAGACTCCGGGTCCTTTTACTTTTGCTGATTTCAGGACTCTCTGGACGAAGCAGAACTTGGTGACCAGCCAATGCTGGCTCATTCAGTATATCTAGCTGTGACTCCCTTTCACATTCACTGTGCCTTCAATCTCCTTTCAAGAACCACCTTTGTCAGAAGCAGTAGAAGCTTCATAGAAAGGTGGGCTTTTCAAAGTCCCTGTACGTAGAACATTTGTCTAGACAATGTCTCTCTTTGATTTGTGCTGAAACTGAAGTAACTAATTTTCATTCTGCTTTTAAATTGGCTAAGCTACAGGAAACAAAACTCATCAGGTAACAACTTCAAAGAGGATGATAAGTCTTAATGTGAATGGTGCTACAAGAAGTTACTATTGATGGTACATCACTGTCTGAATTTGAATGTTACATGAGTCACATAATTTCCAAGATAAAAATATCATTCAATAAAGACCTGATCTAATACAGGTTATTGTTAATTAGTCCCGTCAGAAACAATCATTATACATATGCTCTCCTATAATTTTAGTAGATCACCAGTCAGTCTCAGAGAAATTATAGCAGCTATTATTGCCTGAAGCCTCATATCCGGTAAAAAAATCTTCTCTGACCCATAAGGCTTCAGATCCAACATTATGGGTAAATATGATATATTTTTTAGTTTTTAGTTTTAAAATTGTTATTTAAATTACCTAGAAAGATTTTAAAGGCAAAAATGATTTCATTTTCTCTTGAGAAAATGACACTCCCTTGTCCCATTCCCCCACTTATCATACAGGCCACACACATTGCAAAAACACAAAGCAGTATAAATCCTATGAAGAAATAAGTATTGTTTTTGACTCCTCACTTCTAATTTCAGGGGAAAAAATCACATTTCAAATGTTACCTTTACCATTCTAATTATTATTATTTCACAGCTGAACTTGGACATTGACAAATCAATTCAGCTTCATGTCTGCTTAAAGAACATTTTGCTGTGAGTATCCATAGGATTAGGGGCCAAAGCGATTGGTAATAGCATCACTTTGTTTTTTAAAAAATGTACACACACACACTCACACTTACCAAGTGTATTTTAAAAACTAGAATTCTGACTTCCCTTCTTTTACTCAGTTTCATTACTTTGGTCCTTTTGAACTCTGAGTTGGTATGTTTGCTACTAAAAAAACAGACTCCTTAACACAGAGACATTTTATTGGAAATATAAATTCAAAATGCATCAGATGCCAGATTCTTGTATAAGGCTGTCATTTAACATTTGGGAGTCCACAATATGCTAATTGCTTCTCAGAGCATACAGAAGTCATCTTGTATTCTTTGCAACTTAAAAGTCAATGATAAGTAGGTTCTGCTTTTGAGAGATAAGACACATACACATATTTTATTTCCTTCAATTACATGAATAGAAACCTAAATAGAGCCTCCTGAAATAAGATCAACATATGCTCCTTGTAAAAGAAGTGATAAAAATGAGTGAGGTCCTTTAAAAGTTCAGAAAGCATTTTGCTATTCAGAGAGCATACAGTGTGAATAGTGGCAGATAAAAGGAAAGCAGAAATTCTAAGAAAGAAAACCCTGCTCCTTATACCAATATGCCATGTTCTGTTCTGTGCTGAAAATGTTCCTGGATCTGGTCTAATCTGGTGCTTGGGTTATATAGTAGTTTTTCATTCATGAAAGGTGTGGAAGGGCTTATATACTCTCTTAGCAGTCCTGTGGCTAAAGGAGCTACCATCAAACCTTTTAATGTATCAGTGAATAAAAGTCTGTAAATCTGTAAGATGAGTTTTCATGCTACAGTCTCTATTCTTGACAGGTCCTATGCACTTTATCGATATTAGATGAGGGAGGTTATATGTATAGTACAACTTTTTGTATTTTCATTAAATTTAGCTTTCAAAATGGCATTATAAGTGAAGGCACACTTATTGCCTATGTTCTTCTGTATGTGTCACTTTCCATATGTTAAGGAAGCATTTCCTGTAAACTGGCTAATGCCATTTTAGATCATAAAATAATTTATGTAATATTAAAAAGTAAAATAAATTAAGGATGTGAACTCTTTAACACATTAGATTCTTTGTGAAGTCTAATTCCACGTGTGTATATGTGTAGGTGGCTTCTTGTGCTTAATTAAAAAGTAAAACAAAACAAAACCCCAAAAAAACCCATCATACAGAGAACATACTTTTCTGTCCATTGTATTTTAATAACTTAAAACTTTAGGGACACCTGGGTGGCTCAGCAGTTGAGCATCTGCCTTTGGCTCAAGTCGTGATCCCAGAGTTCCGGGATTGAGTCCACATCAGGCTCCCTGCATGGAGCCTGCTTCTCCCTCTGCCTGTGTCTCTGCCTCTTTCTGTGTGTTTCTTATGAATAAATAAATAAAATCTTAAAAAAAAAACTAATTTAGGGTGGCTCAGCGGTTTAGCGCTGCCTTTGGTCCAGTGCCTGGTCCTGGAGACCTGGGATCGAGTCCGACGTCAGGCTCCCTGCACTGAGCCTGCTTCTCCCTCTGCCTGTGTCTCTGCCTCTCTCTGTGTGTCTCTCATGAATAAATAAATAAAAATATTAAAAAAAACTAATTTAAAACTTTAAGAGGAACCTGGGTGGCTCAGTCAGTTAAGGGTCTGACTCAATCTCGGCTCAGGTTTCAATCTCAGGGTTGTGAGTATGAGCCTTGTGTTGGGCTCCACACTGGGTGTGAAGCCTACTTAAAAAAAATTAAGAATGGTAATTTAAAACTTTAAAATTAGACATTTTAAAAAATGATTATCAAGTAATTATCAAGTAAGTTTTAGGGCATATTATTTTCTGCCCCAACAAATATGCCCCATGAAAATTGTGTATTTAGGATAGCAAGGAACTTTTTCAGAACATTTTTCCTTCATTATGGAGTTTTTTTTCTAGTTTACATGAAAGTAACTTCTATTCTTTTCACAGATGTGTATGTACTTTTTTTGTTTTTAGAAGCCAATATTTTAAAAGGTCAAATTCCTCCAGCAGGGAGATAATGTCAAACTAGTTTATAATTTTAAAAATAAAAATAATGCTGCTTTTGGATTTTATTTTGGATGTTTTAGGATGGCAAATTCCATGACAGAAAATTACTAAACTTTATGTACAACTAATGTACATACAGATTAGTGATGTATTCCACCTTGCTTTTTTCTTGTTTCTTGTTTGTTACACTTTATTTTGTTGGTAGTGGTAGTAGCAATGATGGTGATAACTTGTTTTATTTAGGTTAGAGGGAAGGAAATTTACATCTACACCCCCCCCCCCCAAGTTATAGGATAAAAGGCAAACTGTGGGATTCATCTGTTTGTTTCTTATAGCATTTAGGGAACATATGTACCAAGTGATGGAAATGACATTAGAAGCCAACAGACAGGAACTCATTTCTTCATAATGGATGGACCTACAAAGTCATGACTTCAGTCATGATTTGCTAAGGCTATAAGGAGGTGGAAGTGCTTTGAAATTGTTGAATCCATTTCTTTATGGGCAAACATAAACTGTCATGGCCACCAGCCTCCGTTGTTATTTGATTTATTAAGATAAAAAAAAAAGCTTTACTCTTTTGCCTACATATTTTAACATTTTCTAGAGTTACTACATTAGCTTTTGTAAATTTATTTTTACTTCAACTGGAATAAACCTGCTGTGCTAATTAATATCATAATAACTTACCATAATATACAAAAGATTAAGGTCATAATTTATTTGTATTTTCCTTTCCATAAGGCACAAGAAGTAATATTAGAATGTTTTCCATAAAAATGAGTTTACTCAGACCTATGAAACTTATCTTCATGCACATCTTTTCAAGTCCATAGTGTTTCAGAAAGTCTAATATGAACTTCTTTATCATAGAGGAATCAAGATGTAAAGATGAGTTAACATTTGTGATTAAAATGTGGATCTACTTTTATTCTTCACATATATCATTTTAAGTTTTTAATTGCAGATTGAGGGTAAAAATAAATTAATAAACTGTCCATGTCCTCTTAGAATTTGCTGAATGATTTTAATGTATAATAAGTACTTTGGTAAAGAACTCTGTACCAGAATCTTGAGTCCACTGCATTCAGCAATTTAAACTTACTGAAGCACTTCACAAATTGGAATTCCAATTTGAAAGAATGAAGGTCTCCTAAAAACGTGAAGCACTCCAATAATTTTAAATTATTTTCTACTTGGTAGGTTCAGACTCCCCACTACTTATAAGAGAAGTACTTATAACCAAAAGGAAAGTACCACAATAATTTCAAATCACCATGTATAGTGTAGGACAGTTTTAAGGCTCTGAAGTACTTATGGGTTTTCTTGTTTCATTTGAAGTCTTTCAATTTGAAAGTCGAGCAGTTTTTATAATGTAACAATTCAAAATGTGCTAAGTGATTTCAAATTTAACCAAAACTATGGCAAAAGTAGGGTACGTATGGTGAGAGAATAATAAAAACATAATAATATTTTACAGGGGAGTTAAAATGTCCTATAAGTGGTATAAAATAATAGGGTGGGAAGGGTAAACATTCATGTAATAGAAATATCAGATTTTTTTCTTTTTTAATTAGCTCTGCTCAACATGGGGCTTGAACTCACAAACCAGAGATCAAATCACATGCTCAGGGTACCTGACTAGTTCAGCTAGTTAAGCCTCTGACTCGATTTCAGCTCAGGTCATGATCTCAGGATTTGTGAGATGGAGCCCCATGTGCTGGGGGTGGGGCCTGCTTAAGAGTCTCTCCCTCTTCTATTGCCCCTCCCCTGCTCCCTCTCTGAAAAAACGCATAAAAGTTGAAAGCTCTGCAGCCTGAGCCAGCCATTGCCCCCCATCTAATATCAGATTTTTAAAGTAATAACCCAGAACATGTTCACTGACTTTTAAAAGGAAAGATTTAAAAAAGAACAAGATCTGTATGCTTTAGTTTTTCAATCTAGTTTGCTGGAGTCATTTTAGTCTCAAGAGAACCAGTCATATGTACTTTCCTGATTCTGTACTATTCTTAAACATGTTGGTAGCTTGAAATAAGTCATGGTAGGAGTATTTATGCCATCAAAATTGGCAAATACTACCAATTACGGTCTTTTTTCCTCCTAAGAGTCCGTTGTTAAACATTTCCTAGCATACTACTACTTACGGGTTTGTGCTATCCAATTAATTTCTTTGCTAGACTCTTCCAATTGTAAGGGCCAGTGATTCACTCTGGTTGCCTAAAATAATGTGGAGGATAATGGTGGTTTTGAAAGACTAAGGGGGAAAATAACTTGCAAACAAGAAGAGTCCCAGGTCAAGTAGGAAGAACCAAATAGTGAAGCACCAAGAACATCACTGAAATACCAACTTTGAAGGTCAGTGCTTCAGAATCCAAGGCAGCTAGGTTCCTCAGCAGTAGTATCTTAGCTTGGGATTCCTTTGGTAGATTTCTGCTTCCATATGCAACTCTATGCTTATCTTCCCACTATTAGCTGCTTCTTCAAACTCTACTCTGCAACTTTTCTCTATTGTCGTAGCTTAGAAATGCTGAATTACTCATGACTCTGACACATGTTGTTTTAAGATCCCTCCTGCCTTATGTGTGCATCTGTGTGTATCTTTTCATTGTTAGTCCTTGCTTGCTGCCAAATACTTGATTCTTTCCATATTTTTTTTTCTTTCTTTTTTTTTCTTTCCATATTTTCAAGCCAAGAGCACAGAGGTTAGGAAATCTCATGAGCCAATTTCTGTGATGGACATCTTCCATGAAAGTCCTCCTACTGGAATCACTGGATATTGAAGAATTTGTTTATTGTATATCTCCTCCAGATATTAATGGAAACACAATGTCAAGCGATATTGTCTCTAAATACAAGAAATTATGAATGTTTTGACTACAGAAAATCTAGTTTGCTAAAGTACTAGAGTAAAAAAAAGAATAAGGTAAACAAGTACAAAAACAGCGGTATGGACATTCAAAAAGGGGGGTCAGTTCTGTTTCTGGCTACATGACGGCAGTTTCAAGGCAAATAGTTTTAAATGGCCTTTGCAGATAGATTATTTATAAAACAAAGCTGAAAAAGATGGCATTCTAGGCAGAAAGAAGAATCTGGGAGTTGTTGGGAATCATTATTCATAGGTCTATCACATTTTTTCCACATCTTTGGAGCAAGTCACTGACTGACATTTTTTTCTAGAATCTATGCCAAGATACAGATAGTATACCCCTTTAGAGCAAGGGATGGAAATTCTCCCTGTTAATTATAGAAGATTCCATTTTTCTGAGCTTAGTGTTCATTTACAAACCACCGTGAGTACTGGTATTGTCCCACTCCCTTTCTGTCAACCTGTGTGAAGTGGAGCTTGAAGAACTGGCACAAAAAACGCTGATACTCTGGCTCCTGTTTTTGCATCGAATAATAAACTATTCTTTGTCTCTGTTCCAGGAGTCTCATGCTATCTACCAGCATCCATGAAACCACTGGGCTAACTTAATAGACTGCAAGTAGGGGAAATCTCAGATTCTTCACAGTTCTTGAGGGAAGTGAGACATAACAAACCGTGCATGTTTCAAATACAGGCTGGATAGAGGAGACCTGGCAAGAATACTGGAAAATCTAGCAGGTTCCACTTGGTTTTTGATTGTCAGGATGAGGTGTTTTTATTTAGTTAAGTAGTCAGTGCTGAGCCTCTATGAAGGTTTCTGAGCAGAGAAGTGGTATCAGGGACAATGTTTGAGAAAGGTTGTTCTAACAGTAGTGTATACATAGGACTGATTTGAGTGGGGAGAGGAAGAATTAGGCAGTCCAGAGTGGAGACTACTGCAGGAATTATGATACACCTGTCATTCAAGTCTTGTCTACAGCACAGTAGTAGGAATGGGGAGGTAGGCTTGCTTTGAGGCCCAGAACAGAAACAGAATTTATAGGAATTAGCTATTAGCCAAACGTAAAAAGGGAGGAAAAACACAGAGTTAATGATTCTAATAGAGGCTTAAAATGTCTACATGTTTAATAGTTCTTTTGGGAATCAAACTTAAGGAGATAGTATTAAAATGAAGATAGAGATTTATGGGAAAAGATAATTATCACAATATTATTTATTATAGGGAAAAATTGAAAATAATTTAAATATTCAGTGATAAGAAAACTATGCAGTGACCATGCAATTAAAATATTTGTTAAATATTCAAATTTAAAAATTTTTGATGAGATACATTTCCTTAAAAGTTCCTTAATGAAAATATTTTTAAAACATTGGACTATATTAATTGATAATGTCTATGAAACAAAGGAAACAATTTTTTTAAAGTGGTACAATATCAACTGTACAAAAATCTTCAAAAAATTTAAAGGAAATTTACCTATTAGCTAATGGAATTATGGATATTTCAACTCTGCACATCTTTACATCTTAGATATATTTTATAATGTATACCTACTACCTTTAAAAGTTTTTAAAAAATCATTTAAACAAAAAAAAATGAGTTTAGGAACTCAATCTATAAGACTACCAAATGTAATATTATCTTTTGTAAAATAAGAATATTACAAAGGAAGAGTAACATGAAGGATATATATTATATAGAATAAAACATCAAAATTAAATGAGCCATTTCATTTAAAATGAGAGCTTTATTATTTACCAGTAAGTGATTAAAAAAATTCCATTCTCTCATTCTCTGAAAACATTATCCTATCAGCTAAAGTATTTTCTCCAAGTAGAGCTTAGGTGAAGCTTTGAAATGAGCACATTCCCATTCCTCCACGTATCCCCTTACTTTATGCTTTATCCTCTTTCATCTAGGGGGTCATGAAAACTTCCAGGGTGCTCCCAACATTGTTTCCTTTGCTCTGCATCCTTAGGCTTTCTCCTGACTCGCACATTTTTTTCGTTCCCTGACCTTTTCTATCCACCTGACATTATTTTTCAGGATTTCTCTCCCTCTTTCTAGGTCCTCCTCTGTCCTATAGATAAGGACAAAGAATAGCAATGACCTACAATCAGATAGAAAAAAAAAAAACAAAAAACAAAAAATAATGCTACAAGGTAAATTAACTGTTGGAATATCCCTTTCATTACCTTAATGATTTAATCAAATAAAAATACATGTGTCTATTTTCATGTATATTGCTACCTTCTTAGTCCAAGTTACCATTATTCCTCACTTTCTACTGCAAATAATTGTTCTGTTATATATGATCAGTAAGTGATCATAAAAATATAAATTAGTAAGAAAATTAAAAAAAAATTAAGGACCCAGACCATTGATTTATTCTTATGTTTAAAAAGTTATCCAGTGCTTCCTAGTTCTCCTACAAGAGAATTCAAATAGTTTTCCTGGTCTAGAGGGTCGTGTCTGATCTGGATCCTGCCTGAAACAGTCCATTCATTCCAGGCACACTGGCATCCTTTTCGTTTTCATCCTAGGCCACTCAGTCTGCCTATTCTTTCCACTTGGAGTGCTTGGACCAGATCTCTTGTGATAGGCTCCTTGTTGCCCCATAGTCTATAGCTCCAATGTCTGCTCCTCACAGAGGCCTCCCTGACTGCAAAGGACAGTTCCTCTCATTACTCCTATTTCTACTGGAAAGTCTCTCTTCCACTTGTTTACTTGTTTTAATCCTTCTTTTCCTCCAATAGGAGATAGATTCCCTGATAGCAGGAATCTTGTCTATGTTAGGTCACTGCTGCACCACCAAAAGAAGGACATGGTTAAACAGAGTTTTAGCCCTTCCATAATAGAACAAAATATCAGTGGTTGTAGAAAAAGATATTTATGCCCTCATTCACATAAAAGAAATGTAGGTTTGGGTAGTTAAAAGTGATATGGAGGCCCATGATCTTTTTTTTTTTTTTTAAATTGAAGTTCGATTTGCCAACATATAGTATAACACCCAGTGCTCATTCCATCAAGTGCCCTCCTCAGTGCCTGTCATTTAGTTACCCCATCCCCCGGTCTGTCTTCCCTTCCACTACCCTTTGTTCATTTCCCAGCATTAGGAGTCTCTCATGATCTTACTAGAAACTCAGGATCTAATCGTTCTGCTCCACCACCGTCAACACACAATCTCCAACTACAAGATCATACCACGGTCAAGAAAGCTGCCATAGCTGAAACCATGAAGTAGAAGACTTCCTGGAAGTCATACGTAACATCTTCACCTTGCATCTGACCAGAATTAGTCATATTGCTATCACTCACTTCAAAGGGGACCAGGAAATATGGTATTTACTCTGTGTGGCAATGTGCCAGCATCACACATTGAGATCCATTACCAAGGCAGAAGGAGAAAATGTGTACTGGGTAGCAGTCTCTCCCACAGGATATCAGGTTAGACAGGTTCCAAGGTTTAGTGGTATAACCAAAGGCTCTCTTTTTGTCTCTCTGCTCTTTCTTCAGGTTTGCTCTTGGAGTAGTTATATAAGATCTCTATATAAAACTTTTTTGTTCACATCCAGAGAGACAGACAGACAGACAGACATATCTCAGGTTGTTTTCTCAATAGAGAGAGGGAGTATCTTTCCTATATACCCTAAAATATGTCTCCTGCAATCTCACTGGTCATAACTAAATCAACAACTATATCCAGGGGGAGGTTAAACTAATTCACTTGGGTCTAAGTCACCTGCACCTTTAGAGCAAAAGAAATGGAGTTACCTTATCCCTAAGCAAAGGCACTGTGGGTAGGCCCTGGGGATACCTCATTAACAATCAAAATAATTACCAAGAGCAGGAAGAGAAGTTGAGTGGGTCATTTTGGGGGGTTATGCACATTTTCAACCCAAGTCAAACAACGTGTCATAACAAGTGTTATCTCCTAGTTTTGTTCAATCTATTTGTTTTTATTTCTCATCCTCACTAACTAAAATCAACTCAGGAAGTAACACTGTCCAATATGGGGATCACTATGTGACTATTCAGCATTTCAAAGATGGCTAATATAAACTGATATATGTTAGAAGTATAAAATGCAACACTGGATTTCAAAGCCATAGTATGAAAAAAAGAATAGAAATCTCTCTTCATAAATAATTTTATATGATTACATGTTAAATGTTAACCTTTTATATATACTGGGTTAAATGAAAGATATTATTAGAATTGTACTTGTTTTACCTTTGAATGTGGCTACTAAAAATTACCATATATATGGATCCTATAATATGTCTGCTAGCCAACACAAACAAACAAAATTATTGCCTTCTAAGAGACTGCCTTACATGAGTTCTTCACCTTGACTACTTCTATCTTTAAACAAACTTGAAAACTTGAAACTCACACACTAACTGCACACCCAGCTCCTACTTCCTACTTATTTTTGGAGCTTTTGCCTTCATGCCATCTCTTCCATAAAGCCTTACCATGATTCCTTCCGGACTGGAAGTCACATCTTCCCCTTCTCTGGCTACCATACAACTCTTGCTGTGCAGATTTATGGCGGAGAACACACTTTGCTTTATAGTACAGTGAAATGTTTATATGTTTTAGCACTTCTATAGACTTCATCCTTTTCTAGGTAGAAGTTTTGCTTCTGAATCTTTGTATCTTCCCTTAATCCCTTGGCTGTGATAGGAGTTAAACAAAATATCTGAGGATTGAGAATAAATAGTGCTGCTGAGAGAGACAAAGGGACAGACAGGCCTATTCTGGAAGAGAGGCTGAGGAATTAGAGTGCTAGAGAAAAAGCAAGGGTTCAGAGGCTTTTGAAAGTGATGAAATACAAGTTATATGGCATAAAGAAAAAGAACCCTTCCTATGAAAGCTAAAAGTATGTAGTTTAGAATCCACGTCATTCAGAGTATAGATCTAGGGGCTTTTTAAACAACAACAAAAAAATTTTACCCTCCCACATACACTTGAACTAAAAATGGTTTGAGGGAAATCATTTTAGACTTGGCCTTACTATAAAAATTTGGAAAATTACTTTTGAGTGTCTCAAAGCAATTCAGTCTATAACAGTAGTAAAATGTTCATGACATTTCGGCATTCTGGGGCCCCTTGAGAACAGAGGTAAAGAAAATCCATCCAAAGTTTTTCCTTAGGGTCAACTTCCTTCATTAATGGTACTCAGAAATTGCAGTGCTTCCTGAAGCCTAAATGATCGTCTTCAGTTGACTTCCTGGTAGAATTATTAGGTTTCAAGAGCACACCAGAGAGCCTTCTAGCAAATTTTAAATTTTTCTGCACTTAGCAAGCCAAAGACCCCAAGGCTGCTATGACAGAGCAAAGGCTACGCATGATAATCTAATTCAAGGTCAGTTTTAAACTATCATCTAAGCAGGCCACAGTTCCCAGGAAAAAGTTCATGAGCCACTGCATTAAGCAAGGTTGAATCTTCCCAAGATCTTAAATTAGAAACCAATAGTTACAGAATATTAGCCTTTAGTTTTTTTCCCCCCAGAAGATCTTGTTTCCATTTCTGGTCAAAACTATCATCTTCAGCACATTCAACTTGCAAACTTCTTGCAAGATCCTCATGCCTGCTGTATTTATTTAGACCAAGCTTTGTAATTACACTACTTGAGATAACCTATAGAATTGTAAAATATAAATTTATAATAAGAGAAATGGGCTAAGAAAACAAGGCTAGGTAAATAAACTATGCTCATAATTGCTAAATGTGGGCTACATATTTTAAAATAAGTTGCATTTTCAGTAGTCAGTTGTAAAATTATAAATGAAGATTTATAAGTGGATATTTGTTTTTTCAATCCATCCACCAATCTGATCTAGTGACCTCTACCATCACTATCTATTCTTGTTAAGGTATATCTGTCCTCTAAACAGGATGACTACAGAGGAACTATCTTTTTGCCTCTGCACACTACCATATGCTTTTTTTAGTACAGCAGATACTCATTGCATTATTAGAAAAAGGTACTGAAAGGATGCCTGACTGGCTCAGTTGGTTGGTCCTCCAGCTCTTGACTGGCTCAGGTCATGATCTCAGGGTCATAAGATCAAACCCTGGGCAGCCCCAGTGGCTCAGCAGGTTAGCTCTGCCTTCAGTGCATGGGATCGAGTCCTGTGTCAGGCTCCCTGCATGGAGCCTGCTTCTCCCTCTGCCTGTGTCTCTGCCTCTCTCTCTCTCTCTCTCTCTGTGTGTGTGTGTGTGTGTGTGTGTGTCTCTCATGAATAAATATATTTAAAAATCTTAAAAAAAAAAAAATCAAACCCTGCATCAGGATCCATGCTGGACATGGAGCCTGCTTGGGATTCTCTCTCCTCTCCCATAGACCCTCCCCCTTCTCTCCCTTTAAGACATACCACATTTCTATGGTCAACATTATAAAATAATAACACATCAAATTGAAATGTTATCTTAAAGTAAAAAAAAGTTTAAGATGTTCTTTATGATGTTCTTTATAAATTTAGTTTGTAGTTCAACTGTGTATCAATTCTTGTAACAATTGTAGACTGAATTAAATTCTGACTTTTGCAACAAAATATAAGATAGGACAAAATGGCATTCTTTCATAATTGTGGTAGGATATGGGTAATTCAATATTACTTACAGAAACTTCAGGAAATCACATCTTGTCAAATTTGAAATTTCAGTTTGCAATTGATTCTAAGTTGGATATTACATATGAATTATAATCAGTAAGGGACTATTAAAAGGCTTTGACTGGACGTGTGGGAAAATGCTACTGTGGATTGCATAGGGTGTTTTAATTGGGTAGGTGACTAGTTTTATAGAACATCACTTAATTGGAGAATATTTTCCTTATTTTAACCTTTGGTTCTCTATCAACTTCATAACTTAGGTACTTGGTGAATATTTAGGTAATTAGTATATCCCTACATTAGCTAGTCAATTAACTTTATTTGTTCCTTCTCCATTGATTTTTTTTCCCATGCTAGAACTCTGCTTTTAATTCAAAGTTTAATTATTCAGATAGCTACAGTCATATTAGCCTAAAACTGTTTTTTAACTGATGAAATTGAACTTAGCATTTTCCCTGTCTCACTACTGGTAGTATACTCTAACTTTCTATTGATTAGGAAACTTTCCTTGATAGTCATGGATGCAATTTTTGGATTTGAAGCTATGTATTAGGTAAGAATTTCAGACCAAGTAGTTAAGCATAAAAGATGTGTAAATATATTTAATTTTCTAAAACTTAATTTCTAATATGAGCCTTAATTCTTCATCCAGGATCCAGGGACTTAAATAATCTCTCAGTATGAGCAGATCATGCATTATCTCTTACTCTGGACTGCAAAGTCACCATTTAGATTTATCTAACTCCCTCTTGGCTGCTTCTCTATTCCTCCTGAGCACATAGGAAAAATTCTATTGCTGTGGGAAACTCACTGAGGTTACATAAGAATATTAACCATCTTAATGCTAGGACCCCATGCCCCTTACAGTAGCACCTGAGAACTCCATGAGGCTGACTTGGCCCTCTGTCCAGCTCTAATAAAGGCTGGCCAGCCATTTCTATGGTACAGCTTCTGCACCCTGTTGAAAGCAGAAAACTCTGGGCGCTGGTTTTTGTTTTGGGTCCACTTTAGGAATGTGGCACATGTTCCTTCTGTTCTTATATTCACAAACATATTGGTGGAAAACATATTATCTTCTGAGCCAGGAAAACATTATTTAGAATTGGTGTGAGAGAAAAAAAAATCCCAGGAAAAGCCAAATCACTCAATTTAGATGTCTGGCAAGGAAATATAGGAAGAAACAGTGGAAGATCCTAAACCAATTGGGATTAAATTGTATGAACTAGAAGAATAGAGGCATAAAACTGAAATTAGGATCAGCTCTGGAAAAAGAAAGCTTTTTTTCTTTTCTATCTGAATTTTTGTCCTGAAGTTTGTACCTTCTGAAAACATGTATCTGTTACTTCTTATTTTAAAACCCGCGATGAATTTCTACCAAATAAAGAATAAAGTTCCTACTCCCCAAAATCCTCCTGATTTGGCTCCAACCTACATTTTCAACCCATTTTCTCTCTATACTACAAGCTATAGACACAATGATCTATTTGCCAATTTGCAAACAAGTACAGAAGCATACTTCAACTCAAACTGATCTCCATAGGTTGATGCACAAAACCAGCAATGAAGTGCCAAAAACGAGATGAGAGAAATAAGACCTCCAGCTCTCTGAGAGTTAAACTAAGTCAACATGTACCAGAACAGAGAAGATAGAGTCTTTTTACAGGAATAGCAGGTTATTAAAGACTTGAAAATAATCTAATTGTTAGAACAAACATCAGTCAAAAGAATTTCTTAAATCTAAAATGGATTTATTATTAGTGGTAGAGTATCAATAGGGAAGGGACTGTCTGGAAGCAAATATTGGGAGTTGATTGTAATCACTCAGAAAGTTCCTTGTAATCACTGTTAGCACACAATGGGGTTGTCCCTATAATGCAGATTGAAGGATAGGATTACAGGACCTAATGATGCAACCCCAGTATTTAATATCTGTGAGCACAGGATCTGGGACACCTGGGTGGCTCAGTGGTTGAGCATCTGCCTTTGGCCCGGGTTGTGATCATGGGGTCTAGGATTGAGTTCCACATCAGGCTCCTCATGGGGAGGAGGGGGGGCTCCTCTCTCTCTCTCTGTCTCTCTCTCTGTCTGTGTGTGTGTGTCTCATGAATAAATAAGTAAAATCTTAAAAAAAAATCTATGAGGACAGGATCTTTGTCTTTTTTGACCACTGTTATATCCTTCGGTGCATGGCTGGCGTATAGACAGACTCTGTTGAAAAATTAAGTCTCACCAACTCCCACAGTTCTGATCTCTGTGTTCCTGGCAATCTTTTTAATTATGATGTAACTTCTCATACAGATAGGACAAAGAGTGGAGGTACTTATTAGTGAATGGATTATGACTTAATAAAGCATTTTAGTTTTTTCATTGGTTTCTAGTGATTATGTATAAATTGAATCTTCTAAAAATTGATGATCCTTAGAGGCACTAATAGTCAAGTTTGTAAATCTATAAAGCCCAGAGTGAGACCATGTGATCTACAGGGTGAGACTATTTGACCATGCTACAGTTCTCCTCATTGTCAGGGTTATTCTGAGAGATCAAGTGATCTCCCTTTTTTGACACACCTGTAATGCAGCACATACTTTCTCCAGGCTACAGAACTTGCCCAAACTATGGTTTTTATCATCTTCACTAATAAACCAGCCCTTCTGAGAAGTCTTCCCATGGTTTCCCTCTTCTGTATTCAGATTGTATATAAAGCAATCTGTCAAGAGATTAAATAGAGGGTGTTCCACTGGTTTTTTTTTTTTTTTTTAAGATTTTATTTATTCATGAAAGACACACAGAGAGAGTGGCAGAGACACAGGCAGAGGGAGAAACAGGCTCCATGCAGGGAGCCCGATGTGGTACTCGATCCCCGGACTCAGGGATCACGCATTGAGCCGAAGGCAGACGCTCAACCACTGAGCCACCCAGGCATCCTTTTTCCTCCATTGTTAAATGAAAACTAATGCCTGCCTTGCTGAAGTGTGGTGACTATTAGTGATAGCATAAGGTAAAATTCCAAATACATGGTGAGAGTACTCAGCTCTCAGCAAATGGCAGCTATTTTAAGTACTGTTTCAGCAATTCGTTGATATTTCTAATACTGCATCTCAATTCAATACATTTTAAGAAGCATGTTTGCAGATTATTTTCTTGACTCAAGTAATTAAATGTAGCCTCTTTGTACCTTGCTTTTTTGACTATAAAATATAGACAAAAAATAACACCCAGACTCATTTGGATAAGTGTCTACCTTTGGCTTGGGTCATGATCCAAGGGTCCTGAGATTGAGCCCTGAGTAGGGCTCCCTGCTCAGGGGGAAGTCTGCTTCTTTCTCTCTCTTTCTCAAATAAATAAATAAATAAAATCTTTAAAAAAATAACACCTATTTCACAGAATTCTTGTGAAATTTATATTGTGTTATACATGTAAGTAGTTAGAACTGTGCCTCATGCAATTGTAAGCTCATTATACTAACCATTATTAGTAGTAGTAGTAATATTTCTAGAGCTTAGAGTAGAGACTTGTGAATAAAGATAATTATTGTTAGATAAGCAACCCCATAGGTATATGAAAAGACCAAAGATGGCCCAAAGAACTAAAAGATGCCTTTTATTACTGTTGGAGGAGGCCTCCTGGAAGTAGTAGAATGTGAACTTGTGTTTGAAGGATAAGATTTACTAAGCAGATAAAAGATGGGGTTGTGAGATGAGAACACTGACTCCAGGAAGGTACATGGAGTCCAAGAGAACAGGGTGTATTTTGGGAAGTAGACTAAACTGGTACAGCTGGGGTGTAAAGACAGGTTGGGGGTATGGCTGCTGGGGAGAGGGTAATGCCAGAAGAGGACACAGGGATGACACAGATCTTGTATCCTACTAAAGAGTTTGCATTTTATCTTGAGATTCTTAGGTTAGAGTTCTTAGACCTTTGTTGGCTTAGAAAATGGGCCTCAGAAATACTATAAACACCTAGAAATTAAATATAAGATCTTGTAGATGCATTTTAAGTGGGAAAATGTTCCATGGCTTTTGTCAGAGTTTTAAAAGGGTCTCTAACCCTAAAGCGAAGAACCACTTTTACTGGTTGGACAGAAAGGATTTAAGCAGGATCAGGCTTGGTTTTAGAAAGGTCCCTCTAGTGGAAGAAAGCTGGCTGGGAGAGATTTGGATCCATGCCTGAGGAACCTGTTAATGGTCTGGCAGAGGGGCCTGAAGGAAGAGGGAAAGGAAGGGTATGGAGAGAAAAGGGTGACTACTCTCCATTTGGCATTAAAATGACTAGTTCTTTCTTGTACAAGGATTTGTGGAATGTCTAATATGTGCCAGCACTGTGCTAGCTGCCAGAATAGAAAATTCTAGCCCTTACAGAACTTTGAAAGGAATAGAGGAAACAAACAATGGAAAATTATCTAATTATAGTTGTGATTAGTGCTGTGCCTCCCTTTCAAAAGAAATTTCCAGAGTTCAGGAGCCATGTTTTACTCATCTATCTTCTAACAGTAACTTGAGGACAAGAAATACTCCATTAATATCTATCTAATAGAATAAATATTTCATTTTATCCTGGTCTGCTGACTTGTTCTGAGGGATTACCTGTCCTGATAATAAACATATCTATATAGGTTTCCAGGATGGTGCTAATGCCTGTTTTATCCTTTAGTAACAAGATCCTGCTTTGTGAGACAAATCTTGTGCTAACCTAAAGTTTACAAGTCACAACATAATAAATTCATTTCTTTAAGGAATCATATCCAAGGAATCCAATCATTCCTGGATATATGATTATATCTGCTTGCCTCTCTTCTCCTTTGGGGAAAAATACTAGAGATACAAAGCTAAAGTAGACATTATTTCTGCCTTCAAAGATCTCATAACAACATGGACAATTTGGTCTTTATGGCAGGGGATAATGATAGAGGAACAGGCTCATACCTGAAAGTTGTCTCAACAGGCATCTAGAAATACTGATCTAGAATTTAGGAGAAATTAGGAGAAAGCCATGGTTGAAACTAGAAATGGCTCAAATAATGTAATACTTTTCTGCATATGTACTTCTTTACTTTCTCAAATAATGCAATACTCTTACTAACTTAGTGAAAAGGTTTTGCAATATATACAATTCAACCAGCTCCTTCATCTATCCTCAGGTGATCTTGGTGAAAGACATCTGTCTGTCAACTTGTCTCTGCCACTTTTAATTTTTTTTGTATGGTTTACAGGGTTTAACTTACTAACTTTCTGAATAATAATTAGCCTTTTCAAAATTATGTCCATTTGTACTTTGCTGAGCATTAACTATTTATCTCAAGGTATATGAGTTGGGTGGGGAAGCACCTGGTTGCAGTAGAGGTAGAAACAACTGTTTGGTTAAAATAAAGAATCAGGTCTTTGATATATTTATATATTCATGAGCTAACTTTTTCTATTACTTTTGCTATGGCTAAAGTAGTGTTTTTTTTTAGATTGTATTTATTTATTTATTCATGAGAGACACACAGAGAGGTAGAGACATAGGCAAAGGGAGAAGCAGGCTCCTCGCAGGGAGCCCGATGTGGGAGTCGATCCCGGGAGTCTGGGATCACGCCCTGAGCCAAAGGCAGACACTCAACCACTGAGCCACCCAGGTTCCCATGGCTAAAGTAATGTTAAGGAAAACACTTATTCATACATGGGCCCCTCTGTGAAATGAATGACTCAAAGCTGTCTTGGGCTGATGTGATATGGTTAAGACATCTTTGCTCCCTTCTCTCTTTTTGAAATGATTAAGAGAATTGATAACAAGTTGAACTAAATGTCAGCCAAAATCAATAACCAGGAGGTGAAAGCAGGCTAAAGCAAGTGAATTGACTTCGGACATAAAAGCTGGCCAAGGGAATAGAATCCCCAGCCAGAGAGGCTAAACTGCCCTCTGGTGCCATGACAAAAGAATATGAAACCTACTATTGAAACTGGATGTAACCCACCTCAGAGGTTGGATGGGAATGGTTGATGGGGTCAAGCAGGCTGCCTGCCTCAGCTAACAAGACAGCTTCTTAGTGCACAGTCTCAACCAGACTGTCAAGCTTCAGGAAAAAGTAAAATTACAACATCATGTATTTCTATGCAAAAATAATTGTAAAAATAACATTCAAGTCTACTCATGCTACACAATTTCCTACACTTTTAAAGTCATTTACTTCATGCTTGCTTCGGCAGCACATATACTAAAATTGGAATCATACAGGGAAGATTAGCATGGCCCCTGCGCAAGGGTGACACACAAAAATTTGTGAAGTGTTACATATTTATAAATAAATAAATAAATAAATAAATAAAGTCATTTACTTCTTTTAATTTTCTCTTCATTTTATGGAATGGTGCTCCATTTTTATGTTGATTTTCATAGTACTTTCAACAGTTGTGCCCTTGATTATATTATTAATTTGCAGTCTAGTCTAAGCTTTAGAGACAGTGATAGAGCAAGAGAGAGACACAGAAAATGGGAGAAAGAATGAGAGAAAGAGATCTATGTTTGAAGGGAAGGGCTGCACTTCTTTATTTAGAATGATCCATTGCCTTTATCTTGTAATGTTAGTGGCCAAACCCAAAGTATCTTTTCTAATAGTCTAGGCCGAAACCACTCTTGATTCAAATATGCTCAAAGGTAAATAAAAGAACAATTTTATTTGCTTTCAATTGTTGAAACCTTTAATGGAATGTAACTCCACACAAATCTTTTTATAAATGTTGAAAGCTATTTTCAAATATTTTATTTATAGAGCAAGTTCAGAGCAAAATTTGGAGGTATGATTGCTAAATATATTGACTAAGTAAGTAGCGATTTTCAAAACATATAAGAATATTAATTATCCTAGTATAAAGGTCACAGAGATTACTGAAACAGCTTCCTAAGCAGTCTCATCTCCATTTTCAGCACCTCTCCAAGCCGGATCCATTCATGGCACTTACTTGCTTAAATTTCTTTACAGCAATGGTTCTCTGATTATGGTCTCCAAATCAGTACCATCGTCATCACCTTGACCACCACTAATTCTTGCTTCCTAGAACTGACACCCTTCTGTAGTTCCTTCCCAGTAAGTACGGGCTGGATTTAGTGACTTTTACTTCTCCCTGACAGAATATGGCAGATATAATGGGATGTCACTTCCAAAATTAGGTTACATAAAACAAACAAACAAACAAACAAAAAAAAAACTGTGGCTTTTATCTTGGGGCCTCTCTCTTGCTTGCTATCTCAGAGGGAAGCCAGCTGCCATATTGTGAGTTGCCCTGTGGAGAGTCTACATAGCAAAGGACTAAGGGAGGTCTTCAGCTGACAGGCAGCAAGGAAATGATGAAGCCCTCAGGCCAATAGCCTGAGTAGGAATCTTTGCAGTAACCTCATGAGTGATCTTAGAAGCACTTCCTCCTTCAGTCAAGCTCTCAAACGAAACCAAAGCCCTAACTGACGCATGACTTCAGCCTTCACCTGGATTCTTGACCCACAAAAACTGTGAGATAATAAATGTTAGTTCTTTTAAGCCAATTAATTTGGTGATGATTTGTTATGCAACTATAGATAATGAATATCCCTGGGAACTTGATAAAAATACAAATTATGAGGATCTATTCCAGACCTAGTGAACCAGAAATTCTTGGGGTAGGACCTAATAATCAGTGTTCTGACAAGACTTCCAGGTGATGCTGATGCATATTCAAGTTTGAGAACCAGTAACTTACAGAAGAAAGTCTAAAACACTTAACTAAGCCTACAAGATATTACAAGATATATTCTATGGCTTTAAAACAAAAACAAAAACAAAAAACCCTGTTCCCTCATCTTGTGTCATTAATCCCTAACAATTTTCCATTCCAACCCATTTCAGCAGCAGCAGTTGCAGCTGAACATGTCTTAACAGCCATAAGCTGGCCTCTTAGATACTGAAAACTATGTTAACTACATGTAGTATCTAGTTTATTAATAATTAGGAGAGTAATGATAAATACCACTTGTTGAGTACAGACTCCATAACAAATCACTCTCTGTATAACGGTCACATGAAAATTTACTAGCCAGACACTGTGAAAACTATAGTGTTATCACCCCATTTTAAAACTAAGGAAAACAAGTTTCAGAGATAAAGTTACTTGCCTTACATCACATGGAGAACTATTAGAGTCAATATTTAGCATGATTCTGACTGCAGAGTTTGCACATTGAGCCAATGGGTCACACTACTTCCTAGAATATGTAGACTGCAATTCTTTGAGTTCCCTGTGTCCTCTCTAGTCTCAAGGCCTCTTCCATCTAAGTTCAGGGGTAACTGCCTTTAGGGAACTGTCCAACTCTTTCTGGCAAATATAAATGCCCATTCTTCATGCTTAGTGAAAGCTTATTATATGCCTGAAAACATTCCAGATGTTATAGATTTAGCACTAGAAGAAAAAAAATAAACCAACTAGAAGACAAAAATTATTACATTGGAGCTTATATTCTATTTGGGGGTTGGGGAGACAACCTAAAAAGATATAAAAAAATTAATAATTATTCTAGATAATGAGGAAGTAGCATATAATAACACAAGGAACATGTGTAGAAAATCTGGTAGTGGTGGAAGAAGTATGTTCTGATATTAAATACAATAGTTAGAGAGTCTCATGCTAAAGGACAGCATTTGAACAAATTTCTGATGTAGACCAAGAAGGGAGTTTGGGGTAGGAATTATCATGACTAGATAAAAGCAAGTGTAAAGGTCCTGAGGTGGGAGAGTGTCTGCCATGTTTGGAAACATCAAGGAACAAAATGCAGCTGGAGTGAGACGAGTTAAAGAGCAGGTAGCAGGCGATGAGGCCAGAGAAAGAATAGAAGAGAGACATCAAAAAGGGCCTTACAAACCATTGTAAAGATTTTGGAGTTTTCTCTGCATGGAACGGGAAATCACTAAAGGATGTTGAATAGAAGGATGTTGAATAGAAGGGCATGGCTTATTTTGTTGTTTAGCATTTTGGCTGATGTGTTGAGAATAGACTACATAGGCAAAGGTGGAAGCAAATAGACCAGTTAGAGTGGTTAGAAACCCATTTTAATGATGTAGGGTCTATATCAGTGATCATGGAAGCTTGGGCCATAGTAACAACTGTGGGAATGCTAAGACGTGATTAAATTCTGGATACATCTTAAAGACAGAGCTGACAGTATTTATTAAAGGATTTGATATGGAATGTGGAAGAAAAGGAGTCAACTTTTTTTGGTTTGAACAACTGAAAGGATGGAGTTGTCCTTTACTGAAATAGGGAAGAATGTGTAACATATAGATGTGGGGGGAAAGTTCAGGAATTTGGGTTTGGAATGTTAAGTTTGTGAAGCATGTTAGCTATCTAAATGGAGATATCCAAGGGGAAATCAGATATATGGAGACAGAGGAGTATTTGGTAACAGAGATGTAAATCTGGAAGTTATCTGTTAACACACAATATTTAAAATGATGAGACTAGATGAAATTGAGAAAATGAATATAGTAAAATCCTGATCACTCCTTGAATAAATGTGTATACTCAAATATAGCCCTTTCTCACTCTTTTCTTATCTTCTTAAATCTTTGGTAAATATATATTATATGCTTGGCAACCAGCTAAACCTTACACCCAGTTTGTCTGCTTGTTCATTTGTCTCCCCACTAAAGCCAGAGTGTATTGAGCCAGGACCCATTTATATTCATGTTTCCATTCCAGGTACCTGACATGTAGTAAGTTTATAATCTATGTTTTTTGAATAGTCTGTTAACTATAATCAACTCTATTAAGACTTGACATAGGAAAATAAGACAAAATCAATCAATTATAGTCCATACAGAATATGATGACCATGTTTAAAATGCAGATGGAATATAAGGGATTCAGTTTAGTCTGGAATCTTTAAGTTCTATTTTATTATTAAAGACATATTAAGACATAAAACTTAAAAGCGGGTAAGGCCAGCATATGGAAGAAACTTCAGAAACAATGAAAGGAGATGCATTAGAGGGAGCTGAGGTCCAGTTTACTTATGAGTATCTGCATTTCAGATTCTACACAAGAATCCTAGGTCATCTTGAAACTTCAGACATTAGACTAAAGCCATACTTTCTCTGTGTTTTATACCTGAGTAAACCTGAGAATAATTTCCTAAGACATAGCAGAGAGGGGGGTTTTGGGACCCAAGAGAAGTAAGAGAAGATGTAATAACTCTCTAAGAAAACTAGAATTGGAAGTTCGATTCTGGCTTATTCAGATCAAAAAGATTGAAAAATTGTGATAATCAAATGAAATTATAGTCCACATTACTGTATACTTTGGAATTGGGAGACGACTAGCTCAGTCTGGAAAGTGCTCTTAGGTTTACTTTGAAGTAGATGAGAAAAAAACTGACTGGAAGCAAATGAAAAAAATAATGTCTTCAAGCAGTTTTCAGAGAAAGCTGTCACTACACTTTAGCAATGCTGACAGACTTATCAGAGAGGGACATTTCTTTCCCCATAATATCCTCCAGTGGGCAGTGTCATTAAAAAAGTTTATCAATAATGTGTATTCAAAATAAATTTAATTTTTCTGTTCCTATTTCTATGAAGCTATATTTAATTTGAATGAAGTGTAATCCTTAGCCAGATTCTCTTTCAATTAGAGCAATATTCATCTATTCATATTAATTCTGAGACTACTCAAGCTTATTTATTTATTTATTTATTTATTTATTACATTCTTTGAATTTTAGCTGAGGGTGAGAAAATTAATAATATAATATGTATTTTTCTTTTTTATTTTTTTAATATGTATTTTTCATTCTAAATTTAATCACCTTAGATTATATGAAATTAGAGTTATAAGAGAGGGGGGAGGAATATTCAATTATCCAAAGCTATTTAATATAATTAAATAAATATTAATCAGGTTCATTTGGTGCCCAGGGAACTTCATCAACTGTTGTAGAGGAATGAGTGGACAAGCAAAAACAACAACTACAGGGACAACACAAAATCCCTGACTTCAAATTATTTGTAATACGGTAGGAAAGAATCATGGAAGGAAATAATGAATAAGAAAAGCATCATAAATGCTATTAGGATTCAGATTTGAATGCTAAGATTAAGCAAGTGATGGCATTAAAGAAATCTAGTTACTGTTTGTTGAAAAAAGAAAAAGAATGAATTGGTAAAATGCATCAGACAGGATAATTCTATTCCAGGTAACAAAACACCAGTCCAAATATATCTAGGCCTAGATATAAAGAATTTATTAATAAATTGCACTAAAAAAGAACCCTAGATATAGGTAATTCTATAGTTCAAGAGTTTTGTAGCTCAGTGATTACAGGATTCTAGTCAATTTGTAATACACTTGGACTTTTCCTTATCATTGCAAGTTGACCACCACCATTACAAACATCAATTCCTCATATAGAAATACTCAGAATCACAGAGAGGGACCTGGAATCTTTTCAGAAGAATCTTTTGTTTTTTTTTAATTAAGGAAGTAATTTGTTATCAGAAGCTTGCCTTTCCTCATTCTCCACTATGCCCACATGTTGCCCTATATTCCTTAGCTAGATGGCCAAGCCCAGAAATGAAGTCTGGGAAAGAATGTGTGACATTTGAGCTTTTGTTGGGAGACATGAGCTCTACCAAAAAAGAAAAAAAAAAAAAAAAAAAAGGAAATTGCTGTGGAGTAGGAAAATAATATTGGATGCTCTCAGAAATATGATCCCCTTAGGTAGTTTCTTTGAGCACTAAATAATACCATCATCACCATCATCCCCCGACTGCAATGTCCTCACAATTTCTCCACTGGAATACAAAAGCTCCCTATATATCTAAGTCCATGACCCCACCCGTGGTCTTTGGCATCTGATGCTTACAATTTGACATCTCCATGCTTCAGTGGCTGGCTCTTTTATATTTTTACTTTTTTTCCTTTTTCTTTTACATTTTTAATAACCATTTTATAGTACTTATCAACTGTTTTTCTTAGCACTTGATGAATACTAACTCATGCAATTCTCACACCAACCCTAGTGGGTAGGGTTGTTATCATTCTGATTATAAATGAGGAAACAGAGGCTCAATGAAGTTAAGTAATTGGCCTATAGTTACACACTAATAAAGTGCTAGGTGGGATATGAAAAACAAGCCATTTGGATCCAGACTGGGCATCTTTACCACTTGGCTATGCTAATTCCTCAGTGGCTTGAGGAAACATGATGTCTGTTCTCACTTGCAAACTCAGACCTCTTGGAAGGAAGTTGGTTATTTTGAGAGTTTTAATAGACATTGTTATGACATAGCTTGGGTGAATAGTAACCTAGTTACCTAACATCCCTGGGCTTTAGTTTCTTAATTGGCAAAATGAAATACAAAAACCAACAAAACATGACCTCCAAAGTAATTTTCATCTTAAACATTCAATTACAGAATTAACAATTAACTGAAGTAGAATTGACTAAAGTTCAAAGTCAGACTCTTATTTCCTTAACAACACTAGTCTTCCTATTTCCGTATTTGTCTTTTTACAGTCCATTATCAACTCAGCAACCTGGGAAATCTTTTAAAAATTAAACCAGTCCAGGTGTTCCCTTAAAGGGCCCCATATAATGTCCTCAGGACCCCACAGGATGTCTTCTGACTATTTTCTTACCAACTATGCCCCCACAAGCTGGACTTCATTCCTTGCCATACTTAGGCCATTGTCCTTGTGTTCTTAGCAGCAAATACTCTTGCCCCAGCTCTTTACAGGCTTCTCCTCACTCAGATTTCAACTCAAACATCATCTTCTCACAGTGGCTTTTGCTGGCCTGCCATCCACCTTAGGCCCCCTCAGCCCCTTGGCTAATCCAATTCTTCATCACACTGTCCTGTTTTATTCTCTTCCCAGCATTTTCTCATTTTCTTAAATCATCTTGTTCATTAATTGGAGGGCAGAAACCATGCCCATTTTTAAAACTAATACCTAAAATAACGATAACTTGGTAAAAGGAGCTTCTCATTTCTGTGTAAAACAATCAAAATACTTTGGAGCTTAATTGAGATCAGGTTCATAATTAAACATTTTCAAATGAAATGAATGGGCATATATAAAACTAAATAAATAAGTGGTCTTCCATTTTGTGTTTTTGACTTGTATTAAATATTTGTTATAAACATAAGGACATATACAGACACTGTCAGATCACCATATTAGTGAAAAGGACTAATTTTTTTTGGTGGTGGAGAGGTGTTATCTAAATATCAGTAGTCAAATAGTTACAGTCATGTGATTTCCCTCATTTACAGTTTCTAAATGAAGAAACAAATCTCTCTCCATTTTACTTAACTGTATCTTCCTCTTCTAAGAAGCAGTGAAAATTTATGTATTTTTGGAAACATATCAGTCTATGAAAAATTTTCAAATCATAGAGATTACTGTATTTAACATCTGCTTTAGAACACAGATTCCATATTAGATTACAGCAGATTAACTGACTGGGATTGGTGAGAGTTGGCTGTTCTTAATTCCCTACCCTGTGATGTTTCAACTTCCTGCATCTAATAATCCTTTAAAAAACACTATTGGCTTAAATTTTGCAATAATGTAGGATTTATAATGTACCTTGATAAAGAACAAAAGATATTCACTGATGTACATGATGGGATAATATTAAATTTTGTGTTTTATTTTCTTAGCTATTTTGGCAGATGGAAACAAGCACACAAAACCTGCCTGGTGGCCTATACCAAAATGTAGATGCTTAAAGTTAATGGAGGTGCAAAAAGAAAAAAAAAAGTTAATGGAGGTGCTATTTTAGGAGATATGGCTGGGAAGGACAACAATGCTAAGGTGTGAAATACTCATTTTATTCCTTTCTCTCCTTTTCTTAGTTATATTGGATGTATTCTTTCACAAGAGGCAATTTGTCACTTTAGATTATTAGCTATAAGAAAACTAGGTTTCAAATACAAATTAATACATCAGATTATAAATCAGTCAGATTTTAGAATATAGGTTTCCCCCATCCCACCCTTACTATCTGAAAGTAGAGCATTCCTATGAAACCTTTTGTAAGCAAAGAAATAATCATCATTTTGTAAAAGCAAAAATCCTCTTTAAATTTCTTTCAGTTAGCAAAAACAATTACTAATGTAGGTCTTTCGTAAAAATAAAGTGTCATATGGCAAACTTTCAGATAGAGGGGGTAACCTGTACTTGTAAAGACTATTAGGGGTTTCAGTGCTGCTAAGACTATTTAGAGTTTCAGTGTTATTTAAATAACCAAGTGCTGGGAAAATGTATTTTCAATGTTCTCTATTCTTTTTACTTTTAACTCATCAAAGTTACTGCAATTTTAAGACTTTTAAAAGCTGATCATTTTATGTATAAAGAATAGATATGATCTCAGTAAATACAAACGGTCTTGGTAAAAACAGGGAAATCCAATACCTGTGATTTGAATAAATGAATGGAGGGACAGATGACTCTACTGTGGCAGATACAAATACTGTTCAGTTAAGCTGAGCATGTAAGGAGCATAAAGTGTGAGCTAGAGCCTATATTAGGCACTGAGGATATCCAATTGAAGGGGCAAGTCTTCAACCTTTAGACCTGCTCTCTAGGGTGGAGACTGACACTAACAGAAGCTCAGGACCATGTGCTATGTGTTAAGTAAGTGGTCAGTGAGGGGTGTTTTGGATAAACAGAAAGTGGATCTGACATGACCTGAACTGGCCATGAAGTGTATGGAGAGAGCTCTAGGCAGATGGAGCAGAATGAAACAAGGTGTGGATAGTGTAGTGAGTGGGGGGAAAGTACAAATGGATGACTACATGACATGACAAGACACAAGTATTGGAGAAGACAGAACAATGGGAAATGGGGCTGGATCATGAAGGGCCTTCATCAATCATGTGGAAGAGCCTGCACTTTATTTAATGAGGTGTTGGGGAACCATCAAAAGAGAAAATATTGTAGTGGAAAAATGGAAGATAGATTCCAGATCTAAAGACCAAAGGTCAAATCATGTCTCTTACTGCAATTTTTTTTTTTTTTTTTATTATAGATGCAGGTCTCTCATCATCACATGAAGAGTAGGGGCTATCCTTAAAACCTGACACTGATCCATTATGGAGAGACAATGAGTAAGCAAAGGACTGTGGGCAAAGGAAATGCATGTACAAAAGGTGACTATAAAATCACCAATCAGTTTTGATGTGTGGCTCCAGGAATTTAGATTCATTATTACATCATTATAGCTCATTCTGTTTTATTAAAATTAGGCAAGACCTACACTTACTATTGTGTCTCTAATGTAATTTTAATTATTCCTAAAAAAATCCTAATATTAACCTTTTTAGGAAGAGTCTGAGATACCTGAATGATCTTTATCTGATAGATTTCATTTGAAATTTCCCACATTTTTATATCGCCATGACATTAAAGTTGACAACTCTTCTTTAGGACAGGCTGTAGTGTTATACTTTGTTGAAAAAGAGCTTCCTACTTCCATGAAAGCCAGTTACAGCATATTGGGAGTCAAATCCTGTCATCTTTGTTGTTCTTTCCATTTACTTTCTCACCCTATTCTATAGTGCTTCCCAAGCTTCCCTGCTTCTTCCCATCCCAACTTATTTCATTTGTCTATGAGTCTTTAAGTATTTAGATTTATCAAGCTTGAAAAACGACTGCAATACAATTCCCTGACTCTCAAAAGTTATATGTTCAGAAATGGGGAAAGGGTGAATCTTTTAGGATAACTTTATAAATGTTCTCCTTTATGTCCCGCCTGCCATGAGTCAATCTGTGTCTATGCTATCTTCCTCTGTCTTCTATAAACATTTTCTGTTTTTAACAGAGTTTTAGAACTGAAAATCTAACTCTTCATGTGAGTGTCTTGAGCTTCCTACATTCCTACATTTAGAGGCAGTCTTCTTAATATCTGGGAGGACACTTTATGCAGAAGGCACTTCGATGGATACATGTTGTTGGTTAGGAGACTCTAAGCTCAGCACCTGAAAATGTTTTATAATCTTTTCCTTAACATTGATTTATTTAGTAGAAAATATGATCATAAATTGAGAGCCTCAATGAAGCGCCATGACCCTTACTTTAGCCACCAATATAAATGATCTCTTTTTTAATTTATTTAGACTGCATATACTGTTACAGTATAGTATAAAACAATGCAAAAACAATTTCTCTACCTGCTCCGCTAGCTTCTTAGACAACCAAATACTGTTGTAAAATACTACATAAAATCAATATAAATATGTCACTAAAAAATTCTTAAAAGCGTATCAGTTTTGAAGGGTCAACTTTGATATTTATAAAACAAAAACACATGCTCGGTTCTGCTTATGGATTCAGGCACTTAACACACTTGTAGATTTAAAAACTGTGAAGCCAAATAACTGCCCCTATGAATGAATTGGGACACACAGAATTAGCTATTTGTGTTCTTGTGATGAGGGGCAAGTCACTAACAGCACCTGTAATTAACCACCTGCTCCTCTAATTACAGAATCACAGATTATATATTCTGGAAAGCAATTCGTGTTCCACATTTCAGATTAAAGATACAGATTTACATAATAGGAGAACATTTATCCCACTAATGGTTTCTAATAAATTCACACTCAATTTGCATTAAGAAGAGTCACATTTGGGACCTGAATTTAAACACGATCTTTTCAAGATTTTTCTCTGGATGCTGTGGAAGCTACAAGAAACAGTGGCTACTTAAGATAAATCCATTTGGAGGGATAAATATATAATAATGAATGTATTTTTGACACATAAAAATCAGATTTAGAGCCTGAAAAGAAATAAGATTATTCTTTTCTCAGTCCAAAACATTGGCTTTAAAAAAAAAAAACAAAATTAAAATGCATTAGTGATATTTTTTTGGGCCCTTTCAAATAATATAACAACTCACCAAACCACTCACTGCATTAAAAATATAGGGACAGGAGACCCTAGATAGGATTTTAAGAAAAAGGTTAGCTTCACTCATTCATTCATATTCATTTAGTCCAACAGTTAGTGAGCATTTACTCAATGCCAGGCACATTTTAAATGGAGCAGTGAATAAAAAGACAGAAATCTTTCCCTTAATGGAACTTGTAGGAGCAGGAGCAAGTACTAAGATAAATAGGTAAAATAATACAGTATTTGGCCAGTAAATGCTGAGGAGAATAAATGAAGTGGGGGAAGGAAGACAGGAAGAGTCAGTGTGGGGGCAGAGGGTTGATATTTCAGAAGAGTGGACAGAGAATCTAGAAGGTGATACTTGAGTAAACAGCTAACAGAAATGATAAAGCAAATCTCATAGCATTCTAGGTAGCACAAAGACTATTCTGTGGGTGGCTGGTATGAAGAAAAGCAAAGAGCAGAGTGAAATAGAGAACAAAGGGGAGAGCAGTAGGAAATCTGGTAGGAGAGGTGATCAGGGAGGAAGATATTCATGTAGAACCTTAAAGTTAATAGTACAGAGGTAGGTTTTTACTTTGGGTGAATAGTCTGGGGGGAACTTGTTAACTGTTGGAATGGGAAGGGAAAAGTATGTTGTAAAATCTTTGAAGTTGAGAAATCGGGTTATCTGAGTTATGAAAAACCCTAAGTACTCCATTTTAAAATGAGAAATCAAAGTGCAGAGCAATTAGGATTTGCCCATATGTAGCTAGTAAGAAGCAGAGTTGGAACTTGAAGCTAAATTCTAACTTTATCACATATGCAGTCTCAACATTTCACAGGTTCAGGAAGAAATGTCTTAGCTTCAAGGAGACTAGAGATTGGTATTGATGAGTTTAAAAATCAGTGACCCTGGGATCCCTGGGTGGCGCAGCGTTTTGGCGCCTGCCTTTGGCCCAGGGCGCGATCCTGGAGACCCGGGATCAAATCCCACGTCGGGCTCCCGGTGCATGGAGCCTGCTTCTCCCTCTGCCTGTGTCTCTGCCTCTCTCTCTCTCTATCATAAATAAATAAAAATTAAAAAAAAAATCAGTGACCCTAAGCTGAACAATCAAATTACAAAGTGTTGGGGAAAAATGGAATTCTCCAACATTATGCTTTGATCTTGCTTTTGGCAAGTATTTCATTTATTGAATATCTTTAAACAGATCATGTTTCATGGGGCGCCTGGGTAGCTCAGCTGGTGAAACATCTGCCTTCAGCTCAGGTCATGATCCCGGGGTCCTAGGATTGAGCCTGCATTGGGCTCACTGCTCAGTGGGGAGTCTGCTTCTCCCTCTCCCTCTGTCCTTGTGCTCTCTCTTTTGCTCTACCTCAAATAAATAAATTAAATCTCAAGGGAAAAAAAACCGCAGAGCATGTTTCACAAAGATTTCAAGTAGTTAAACTGATCTGTGCCTATATTTTTTCTTCAGGGGTTAAAGTTGGTCTCGAAAATTGGTTTAGGGGAAATGTGATTTGCATATGCAAAATGTATCTGTCCTGTTCTATAGTTGGATATGAGTGTATGTGCACAGATAAGCAGTGCTTCACAGGAAAATGCTCTATGGCCGCTTAGCTCAGTTGGTTAAGGCTTCACGGTAATTAAATTGGAGCAGGAGTTCTTCCCTATGTGGGCTTCTATCTTGGCCTCATCACAGCTGCAGAATGCATCCCAAACCCTGACCAGCTGTCTTGAAAATGCATGCCCTTGGTCAAAAGGACAGAGCCATAAAAGTCAATCACTATGGATGGAAAAAAGATTGCTCGAGAATATGCCATGCTCATAGTGGGTCAGCAGCATCCTTTTAATACTCACAGGCAACCCACTGATTAGTCTTGAGTTGGAGTAAAGCTGGTTACCTCCCTGACTCATAACAACAAAGGCAGATGAGCAGCAATTTTGTTTCTTGGTGTGAATGTCTCCTCACGTCTGCGGGGGCCTCTGCTGAGCATTTCTCTCTCAGTGGGTCCCTCTGTGTGGGAGTATGTACATGTTCTAATCTGGGATGTGATCAAATAAGACTACATTTTGTTTTTCTTCTGTGCTCTTCTTGAAAGGCTCAGTCCAAATTCAGTTTTCATGAATTGTGCTACTCTAATCTTATGTATCAGGCACTAGAGGCTCTTGAATTCAGAGCATAAACTTAATGATATAATATTGCCAATTAGTATGTTGCTATTAAGTTTAAAGTCTTTACACGTTTTCCAAAATGCTGTGCTTGCATCTAAGATGCTAAGCTGCTAAAAGCTTTTGACAAGTTTTGACAGAGATCAGTTTCTAAAATGGCATATTCAATGAATCATGTAGGCTATAGTGCAGGAGGCAACACGTGATAGAGGCATGGGTATGGATTCCAGTTCTAGTCTGTGCTGTGGCACTCAACAATTAAGAAAACTTGAAATAGGGGCATTTCATTTCAATGGATCTTAGTATAATAACTGTTTCAGATAAAGTGATCTCTAAATTTCCTTCAAGACATATAATGTTTCTAGTGGGTTCACTTCCTACTGAAAGTCGTGAAAAAAATATATTTGAAGTCAAGATAAATTAGTTGTTACTAACACCATGATCACTGGCACTGGAGATACCTGTGTTGTCTCTGGTGAGCTTATATAATGAATATAACTTAAAAATGTATCTCCTCATTTGTAAAACAAGAATTAAAACCCAGAAGCAATTTTTGGGAAGATTAATTTGGGTAACAAGTGAATGGCACGTAATAGTAAGAAATGTTAGCTATTGTTGTCTCTTTCTCTACATATTCCTACATAGTTTATGTATATAAATAATTTTATTATATTAGTAATGCAGAAGTAAAAAGTTTGTCACATAAATAAATGCAACCTTATCCAACAGATACAGGTCATAATTTGAGGGACAATGAAGATATACTCACAATAAAACCTGAGCGCAAAATACCTAAAATTCCTATATTGGCAGTTACTTTTTATACTCATAGAGTACTAGAGAACCCATCCTAAAAGTACTGAGTCCCACAGGTGTTTGTTGGCATTTGATTGTCAGTAGGGACAGTCCTTGTAAGGCCACTGCCAGGCTAGATGAGCACTGCCATCGGGGAGGTGAACAGCTGAGTGGCAGTGAGCTGTACAGGCCCGGGCTGGAAGGATGAGTCCTGTAAAGAGCTACCTTAGGGAAGCTCAGTATTGTCAGGTATCACCAGGTACCTGGTGTGGAGAAAAGGTGAGGTGAAAAATATGAAAAGAGGGCTAAACAGCTCCCAAATCCCTGGGTCACTACATATTGAGTGACTGGACTTGGTTCAGCACTGCTTCCCTGCCACCCCCCACCCGCCACACAGACAGACATGGGAACCAGTTATCTCATGCTAAGCTACTTTTCTCAGTAGTGGTCAGTTTTCAAACAGAAATTCTTTGGCTTAGAGTTAACTCAAATCTGCTTATTCTGAATAGGGCCATGCACTAGTTAATTTTAAAGTAAAATAATTTGTTCCTTTAGCATCTTTTGATGGACATAACGCAATTTTTCTCATATGAACATTTTTCTTATAACCTTTGCTTTCCTTAACCATTTAAATTCTGATGTGAATTTCATCATATAGTTCTCCTTCTTAGTCTTAATGGCAGCTTTACAATGGAATATTCTTATTATTCATTATAATTTATTAACTTAGCACTTTATAACGTCAATGTTGTAAATATCATTAATTTAGAATTCAAGGAAGAAAAAAATAGCAGCCTCCAAAAATAAATCATTGCACCTGATAACTCATTTTAACCACCAAATAGTGTTACTGGGCCAGTGTCCTCTCCCCAAGAAAAGAACTTATCAAAGAATCAAATAACTTGTCAATGGGTATGTGGAGGTTTGGGGTTGCTAAGTTTCATTTTAAATTTCACTCTAACTTTGGCACATTTATATTGTGAACACTTGAACACTGGCTGCCACTGAATAAGTTTATCCATAACCTGTGACAATAGGATGATGGTGTCATGTAGAACGATTACATAGCTATGCTTGAGCCTCAAAAAGACCCTGGGAAAAAAAAAAAAGACCCTGGAAATTGGCAGCTGAACATACATCAGGCACACACAAAGATTCCTGAAATAATTAACTACAAACTACTTGTAGCTACTATCTTCAACAACTGTTGTCCTGATTCTGGGACAACATTGATGAATAAAGTAGATGTGATGGAGATTGCCAACCATTCTCTAAAAATCTTTTTCCCTCTTCTTCCAGGGAGCACAGTATACCATCTATTACAGACTTCTTCCTTGTAGTTAGGTATGGTAATTATGTGCTTCCTTGTTTTTATTTAGGTAGGACACACTTTTAGCTGATACCCCAAAGAATGAACATAGAAGTAATAGGCCTGGGTCATTAAAACTTCCCATAATTGCTTTTCCACATTATTCTCTACTTTCTGTTGTCTGGAATGGACTTGGCCCCAAAGCAATGTCTGAAAACATGTTGAAGATGGAAACATGTCCATCAGGTGGGTTGCTGAATGACAACTTGGAGAAGGCCATCCTGCCAACCTCCTCACCTACTCTACTTCCTGTTCTGTCAGCATGAGGAAGGGAAAGACATTTATTGTGTTTGAGTTATTGTAAATTAAGGAACATTTTCTTACAGAAACTGGTATACTACAATATAGTGAACACTACAATTTGAGAAATTGTTCTTTTAAGCCACTGAGATTTGTTTTTCATTTACCATAGCATAAGCTACTCCATCTAGAATTCCACTGATCACAGGAAACGTATTTTCATAGATTAATTTTAACATTTTATGAATTGGTGATCTCTTTAGGAAAGGATAAAAAAAAATCACTGAATAGAACCAAAGAGGAATAGTTGTTTGAGAGAAAAAACAAGTCTGTTTAGAGACAAAGGGAGAGTGCAGACATTTGTAAACTTTTGCATTAAGATTCCATACCTGGCACTCATGGAATGCAGAGTATAAGGGAGCACACTGGCTATCCAGTTTTCTTTCACATTTGAGGCTCAGAGAGATCTTATGAAAAAAATACTACTACACTGGTGTTGTAGGGAGAGGAAACATTTTTTATTGGAAAAAATATTTTTTAAAAGGACACTAACAGGTATCCCTGGGTGGCTCAGTGGTTTGGCACCTGCCTTCAGCCCGGGGAGTAATCCTGGAGTCCAGGGATCCAGTCCCACATAGGGCTCTTTGCGTGGATCCTGCTTCTCCCTCTGCCTGTGTCTCTGCCCCTCTCTCTCTCTTTCTCTCTCTCTCATGAATAAATAACTAAAATCTTTAAAAAAAAAAAAGGACACTAACAGTGAGGAATTTAAGTCCTGCTTTTTACTCAATGGCCTATAGAAGATATTATTTATTCATATTAGATAATGTATTTATACAACCAGAAAATACCACAAAGAGCATTATTCAAAGTAGATGAATATTTTCCTGTAACTGTACATGAAAACAAAATTGGCTGTTATTTGAAGTTCTGGGTTCTAAATACAGTCTGGCTAAAGGAAATGAAAACAGTCAAAGAGGAACTAAAATGATTAAAGGAAATGGTTCAAGACAGAAGAAAAAAATTCTTTATTTTGAAGATGGGGGGAAAAGATAGTAGGTAGAGAATAACCAAAAGGAATACAATCATGAGGGGAATTTTTAGAAAGAAATGCATTTTCTTGTGGAATTCCAAATTTATAGACCTATAGAAATAGACACGAAGTTTAATACTAAATAAATCAAAGTAATTACTTTTCAATATAGTAAGATATGTATTTCTGTAGCAAAAAGCATTTGTAGCATTTAGTATGGGCTAAACAAGATATAAAGGACTTATTTGCATTTATAAGATATATAATCATAGAGAAAAATAGATGTTAGTTATATATTCCAAAGTTTGGGAGGGGGTTATCATATATTATGACTTTTTTTTTACCTAGAAATTATTTTATGATACCCATGTTACTTACAGAATGTGTAAGAAAAACGTTTTACTCAGGATGACATTTCTTATGTTCTAATATTTTTAATAGCCTAAGTCATTACTTTATAACTATCTATGTATATTTGTTTATATACACATATACAGATACATGTGCACATATATATTTATATGCACAGATTTAAATATGTATCTATACATACCTGTATACATATATTCATGATAACTAAGGACATATTTCTGAGGCTATTTCCTTTCATTAAAGAATATGCCAAAAAAAAAAAAAAAGAATATGCTAAGGAGGAGATATCACAAGTTATTATTTAATTTTGGTCCCTGTACTTTTCCTCCTTCCTCAGTAAGACTAAATTGAAGTTGGTATTTTCCTTTGTATTTCATTTCAATTACACAGGGAATCTCTTGTAGAGAGAACATTTTCTGTTTTATGTTCTGTTTATAGTCACAGACTAACCTGTTTTGGCTTTTCCAAATTCAACATTTGGCATTTTTTCTTTTTCTCTTAATTGTCCCTCTAGTCTCTTTTCCTGTTTATTATGGATCTTTTTATCCTCCAGCAGATTTTTGATAATCATAAATCAAAAATACGAGTTGCTGAATTTTCCAAGTCAGAGTCGAAATTGGTCTTTTGGTATCATTGAGACACAAGAGACTGCAAATTTCTAGTAATTATATACTTTAACTTGCTGGATTTTTTGAGCTAAGAATTTTTTTTTCTTTAAATAATGGCATTGAAAGTATAAATGCCATGTTGTCTATACTCTCAAAGTTTATATGTAAAAATTAATTCAAGTATAGCCTTTCTCCTTGCTTAATATGACAGTACATTTGTTCTGTTGAATTAAGAGAACTTCTTTAAAAAAGACAACTATATTTTTGGTGATATTAGTGTATAGAGTACATTTTTATGGGCCTTATTGAAATCAATGTTATCAGGTGAAAATCTGAAAACACTATTTAAAGAGTCCTGATGTAATGCATTAAAAATCCTTAACAAATAAAATATGCTTGTGATTTTTATTGAATAGTATTCACATCTGTTTGGCTACTTCTGGAAGAAAACAGAAGATAAGAAGTCTATAATGGACAACAAAAGTCATTACTTAGCATAAGCAGCTCTGTTACTTATTTGGAATTCAAAAAGCTTCTTATTTCAATGTCTATATAGTAAATGGTCCTTCATGTCTTTAGGGAGTACCTCAGGGTTCCTCTTAAATGAATTTCTCAATGTATTGAAATTTACACTCTTCAGAAAATACTGTGAAAAGAGAAGATCTTTCCACAAAACCAAAACCAAAACAAAACAAAACAAAACAAAAAAAAAAAAAGAAAAGAAAAAGAAAACACTCTGATCAGGGACCGCTTGTTTGCAAAGGTGAAGTTTACATTTAGAAAATACACACATTAAAACCTATGTAGTCAATCTTCTCTGACTAAATGTATTCTCTGGAGATATTACTCTTCAAATTTTCAAACCTAGGTTATATTTCCTTATTGTCCAGAGGCTCATGCATGATATTCAAACTGTCTCCAATTATTTTAGTTATATATCTACATAAGTCCCCTCAATTAGAGAATTCATTTTACTAGGCTCAGGGGACAGAAATGGTCCTTCTGATTTACTAGTATTATCCTCCTGTCTTCCTTTTTCTGAACTGGCTAATTTTACTACCATACTAAAAGAATGTAAGAAGAATCATATGTACAATAGGACACACAGAGTACCATGTGGTTATGGAGAAGCAAAAGTCATACTCCTTAGTCTCAAGTATGTTCTCACAATTCAACTGGTAAAACAGACACAGAAAGTTATCTGACAATGATTTAGTGTATGACTGGCCACAGTAAATAATGCTCTACAGCTAATGTTATGCTTCAGTTATGCTGAAGAGGAAAAGCTTTAATGAGACAATGATACTTGACCTGAGCTCTCATTGAAGGTAAGGGTTGAACTGGTAGAGAAGAGTGGAGAGCATGAATAGTGACAGCAAAAGAAAAGACACTGTAGGGGATGGTTTTCAGGGAAGTGTGTGTATTTAGTGCACAATTTGAATTGAGTGACAACTCAACTAGTCCCATTTAAATCCTGGTGCTTCAACTGTAAAGACATACATGGAAACTGTACATGTTGTAATTACACACCATGGACTTGTATTCAAACTTAAAAATACTTTCCTCAACGTTGTTTGGTGCTAGATATAAAGAGAATTTTTAGTGTCATCTCTCTACTCTATTTAAGTTAAAGATAATTTCACTATTAGCTTTCAGTACTCTACTATTTGACTTCCATGACAAGTCCATGATTTCTAATTAAATGTCTTATACTGAAAAGCTTTTGAGTTAAACATTCTTTTTTTTTTTTTCTCTAATTTCAGCTAATTTATGGTAGGTTTTAATCTTGAAATAATTAATGGCTATCTTTCAACACTTGAAATTCATGGCTTCTTTTCAGAACATCATTCCGTTTAATGATTCTTAATTCTCCTCCGGAAACTTTATTTTCACAAAAAAATATAATTAAAAATTGGGAGGAAATCAGCAAAAAACCCCACAAACAAAACAATACACAAAAAAACCTTCTATGTCCCATATGATTTAATATTTCACAAAGAAGAAAATCATGCTCAGAAACAGACTTAGGATTTGTTAGGTGGAAGAACTATTAAATTCTCAAGCAGAAGAAAAGTGATACAGTAGGAAGGAGTGAAACACAGAAAGGATGGGAAAAGAATTTGCTAATCATATGCAGGTAAAATTTAACAAGCACAGACATTTGAAATAAATAAAACAATGACTAAATTTGGGAAGTATAAACATAAGGTAGATATAAATGTCTGGAAAACAGTAATGGATAAGGCAGGAGTGCATGATGACAGGAGTTAAAGAACCTCAAATCCTTGTATTCAGAAAAAGGTATGAGAATCGGATCCACATTAGACTTTGTTAAATCAAGTTTATCATTTAAAAATGATGGGTGACTATTAAAAGATCTTCTGAACCATAGAAGGGGGAAAAAAGAAAGTAAAAAAGACTCAAGTATCCAAAAGACAGACAGAAAGGGAGAAAAAGAAACCTGGAGTGAGACCCTTGCAAATCTACATAATTCATAATAGCACCTTTTTCTCTGTTGGAAGGCTATTAGTGTCAATGAGGGATATGGGGGCTCTAAGAGAGCAAATAGGTTTTGGGTAAAAAGGAGTTGTGAACCAAGCATATTAGTTGGTCAAGACTAATGTATAACAAGATCGATAACTAAGGCTTTTCCAGCATCTTTCTTACCAACCAATCTCTACAAAAAATGGTTACAAATAATTAGAGTAGATTATTTACTAGGAAGGAAAATATAATGAGACAGAGCATAGGAAAGTACTCAAGTTGAGGACTGACCATATATTTTTGTACCAACAAAAAATTTTAGTATAAATCTCCCATATTCTGATTCTTTAGAATATAAAGATTCAGTGAATAGTAAAAAGCCATCGGCAGTTCCAATTCAGTGAAAGGACTCTCCTAGCATCTTACCTGAACTGGTGTCTGCTATGGATTCACATGGGACTAAAACTGGAAGACTAAGAGATTACAGTGAATATAATCTGGGAAGCAATAATCTAACAGCAAGTGTGTAACTAGTTAAGAATAGCACTTTTTAAAATTCTACATTTCCAATGTGTGATACTCTTTCCAGTCCACCAATATTGTTTTCTCAGGCTTTTACTACTTTACACCTTCTTCTTCCAATGTTCCTATTTCTTTTCTTTATTCTTTCAAGTGACACTTAATTCTTTTCTCCTATTTTTACCATGAATTCCTTCACTTAAGCTAATTTCCTCATTCATCCTTTTTTTTCTTCATTGTTTCTTATTCCTTATTTCCTCGGTACTACTCTCCAACTTCTTTATTCTACCATTTTCTCTTTCATTTTTTAAAAAAAATAAATATTTATTTCTTTATTTCAGAGAGAGAGAGCAAGATGGGGGGGCAGAGGAAGAGAGAGAGAATCCCAAGCAGATTCCCTGCTGAGCATGGAACCCAACATGGAGCTCCATCCCATGATCCCAATATCATAGACCCAAGCTGAAATCAAGAGTCAGATGTTTAATGGACTGAGCCCCCAGGCTCCCCATTGTCTTTCACTTTTCTGTTCTCCCCTCATCTACATCATCTACAAACTTTTTAAAAAAGTTCTATTAGGTTCCACAGGAGCTAATCAAATCCTGCACCTATGCACTAAATTCCTATCCTCCAGTAGTAGACAGTATAAGTTAGGATTTGCATTACCTGGGCTCAGATTTTTGCAATCTCACATACTAGTTGTGTGGGTTTGGCCATAACACTTTTGCATTTCAGACTAACTTCAGATTAACTCAACTGTAAAATGAAGGTAACAGTAATACCCATTAGGTTGTTAAGATGAAATTAATATATGTAAAGAATATAGAACAGAGCTTGATATAAGTCAGCATTTTATCTATTATTATATGCTCAAGACACTGTGTTAGTCCCTAAGTACACAGAGTTCAAATATGGCTACATGTTCATAGGGAATTCGTTATCTAATGGTGTTCCAGAAGGGTAAATCTCCCACCTAAGAAGAGGCTGACTAAAATCATTGCCACATGTAAAAAGAATTCACAACCTGAAAAGAACTGGTCTCCAACTTATTGCAGCATTATTCACAATAGCCAAGATATGGAAACAACTCAAAAGTCCATCAATGGAAGAATAAGTAAAGAAGATATGCTCTGATGGGACTCTTGGGTGGCTCAGCGGTCTAGCGCCTGCCTTCAGCACAGGGTGTGATCCCGGAGTCCCAGGATTGAGTTCCACATGAGGCTCCCTGCATGGAGCCAACTTCTCCCTCTGCCTATATCTCTACCTCTCTGTGTCTCTCATGAATAAATAAATAAAAACCTTAAAAAAATGATATGCTCTGAGATTATTACCTCAGAGATAATGTGGGTTCAGTCCCTGAGCACTGCAATAAAGCAAATGTGACAATAAAGCTAGTTCAATTAATTTTTTTTGTTTCCCAGTACATATAAAAGTTATGTTTATACTATAGTCTATTAACTGTGCAATGGCATTATGCCTAAAGAACCAACATATAACAATGTCTAAAAATCCCCAATGTAGTTCATTAAAAAATGCTCTATAGCTAAAAAATGCTACCATCACTTGAACTTTCAGCAAGTCACAATCACTGATCACAGATTACCATAACAGATGTAATAATGATTTGAAATATCACAAGGATTACTAAAAATGTGACACAGAGACATGAAGTAAGCAAATACAGAAGAATGACACTGATAGACTTATTCCATGCAGTCGCTACAAACCTTAAATTTGTAAAAAGTCTAGTATCTGTGAAGTGCAATAAAATGAGACATGTCTATATATTGTAATATAATTCAATCATGAGAAGGAACAAAATCATACTGTTTGTGACAACATGGGTAGTCCCTAAATGCACACTGTTGAGGGAAATACATCAGAAAATGAAAAAAAATATTTTATCATTTATATGTGGAATCTAAAAAAGCCAAATTTCTACAAACAGAGAGTAGAACTGTGGTTACCAGGAGTTGAGGGTGGGGGAAATGGACAATGTTGGTCAAAGAGTACAAACCTCTAGTTCAATGAAAAATAAGCTTGGGGGCTCTATGCACAATACTATAATCACAGATAACAATATTACATACTTGAAAGTTGCTAAGGAACTAGATCTTAAATGTTGTCATTACAAAAAAGAAATGGTAATTAGGGGACACAATAGAGGTGCTAATGAAAGCTAAGGTGGTAATGGTATTGCATTATATAAGTGTATCCAATCAGCAGGTGTGCAACTTAAACATGCACAGTGTTATAGGTCAATAATAAAAGATTTAGATGATACCCAGTTGATTCAGTGCAAATTCAGCAATCTGGAAAAGGAAGACATCTCAAATTGATTCCTTAGATTCTTATAAAGATCGGGTGTTGTAAGGCTATAGGAAATAAAATTTATGATTAATTTTAAATGAGTATAGGAAGGCCCCCAAACTGGAGTAACTAAGTTCCTTGAAGATAGTCTGAAAATCAACAGTTTAAACAGTGTCAAACTTACACATTGAAAAATGGTGTGAGAAGAAAGTAACACCATTCCATTTACATTTTTATTGTGTGGCTTGTTGAGAAAGTACTAAAAATAGATTGCTTGGCCTCAAGCCTAGATCAATGATTCTTGGAGCTTCTCCTCCTCCTTCTTTTCCTTTGGGATCAGGGTGGGTTTTTAACTACTGTGTGATTCACCAAATGGCAGAAAAAGACTTAAGAAATTCTATGGTTACAGTTACTATATATTAAAGGCAAAGAAGGAAATTTTTAAGTGATCAGTATTATAGCAGAATAAATACTTATCTTCAAATCATGGACCACAGAATCCCCTAATAGCTCTCTTTGTTTAAACTGAGGTTTCAGATTTTACTAAATGACTCTAAGCTGTAGATTTTGTCATTTTGGCTTTGGAGAATTAAGTCTTTAAGTAAAATTGATGTGGCAAAGATAGAGAAATACATTTGACTTTCAAATAAAGGTACAGCTCTTAGATACTTTTTCTTATAAACAGAGAGGTTATAGTGAGTTTAAGTAGAAGTGTCTTAAATACTGATAATAAGCATAGAGAGTTCACAATCAGCTTACATCTTTCACAGACTGGGTATAGCTTATCTACATTTTCTCACTAGAAAGAGAGTTAACAGATTTTTTTTTTTTAATGGAGAATCTGTCCTTATGTGAACACATTATGCTGACTCTTAGCATTTGATTTCCTTTCTCTATAGGGAGACGGCTCTGGGATCTCTTTAGAGGTTGGGTATGAAGGAAGCATTCAAAGGCATCTGTGTCCAAATACCATGCCAGAAGGAACACTATTATCTTGGCTGCAGATTTGCTCTGTGGGCCCTTGCCTCACACAAATTCCTGGGTTCTGAAGCTGTCAGGTAGAAAAAAAAAAAAATTTAGAAGTTGGGAAAAGCGGATTCTAAGGTGTTCTCAGTGTTAAGAGTTTTTGAAAGAAAGGTCTGAATAAGAGGTTTAGGAAAAAGGTCCAAATAAGAAGTTGATCTATTCTGGAATAAAACTGGTTTTCTGCAATACAAACAAAGGAAGCTTAAGTTTTTTAATACTATGATGTAGTTGTTTTTTGTAAATTGTACTTAATATATTTTGAGTAGTTGATATTATAACCTCATTTTTATAACAGAAGAAAGACAGACACAAAAAAGCTATGGTAGGTCCAAGTTACTCAAAGATAGAGTAGAAACTGGATTAGAGGCTAAATTTGTAGTTTCAAACCTAGAAATAACCAGACCATCACACCCTCACTTGATGGTTAAAGAAAGGGTCACATTGATTGCATGTATTTTATGATATTGGGGAAATTTTTCTAATTATGGCTGACTCTAGCCATACTTATGTTCAACTGTGAGAAACCAGGGAAACACATAAGCAACATAAATTTACAGCAGCAGTCATTTCTTCAGGATAAGAAGAGAAAATAAAAATTATGGAAGTCTTCATTTACTAGTAGGTATCAGTATTTAACTTCCAAAAGAAAAATAAAACACTATGTGGCTAAATTTGTTTCTCTCTTAGTATTTTTAAAGCAACATAGACATCAAGGCTTGAATATGATTATGAAGGCAGTAATTACTATATGTGGAACAAAAAGCACAAGGCAATTTTTTTATGGCAGATTTAGACATTATCTGATATTAAGGCTTCAATCCTCAAAAATAATTTTGTGTAGTTTATGGGTCAGACTGACCTGTACAGGATCAATTTTAACAGAAGTCAGAGATCAGAAATAGACTTATAATGAGAGAGAATACAGCTCAGGAACTGTCATGATAGAGAGGAACCATGTAATTTCGAAACAAAAAGAGATTTACATAGGGTGCTGTATACTTCTTTTCATACAACAGATGGCAAAAGACCCAGTTTGGAAATGACAATTTAGGAATACCATCTTCAATGACAAATATTCAAATACAAAGGCAAAAAACATAAAGTTTAATTCATTTCAAATTCATATCAGTCAACCCATATGCAAATAATAATTAATATGAGGATGTCAAGTGGGAAATGATCCCATAAATACTGTATTATCTTTTTCCCTCAAGTGCTGAATCTATTAATATTTACTGATTTCCTAAAATACATTAAACAGAATCTGGTATAAAAGTCTAAATAAAAGTAATAACATGTGGGCTTGTACTGAATGTTTCAGTGTCACCTCTAGACTTCAATTTATAGGGTTGAGAATAGAAGAGGAATCTCAGTTTCTAACTTTCCTTTCAGTTTTTAAAAGTACTGGGAATATAGTTTTGGGCATACCATAGGTGATCTGATCAGTCCAGGTGATAGCTATATTTGGGCCTTAGAGATTGCTAGAATATTAACAAACTGCCATGACAGTGCTTAAACCCAGTCTCAAAATACACATTTGAGTATTTTATCCGTTAACACTGAAACACAATCACCATTAATGATAAATTAATTATTTCCATTAGACAACATTTGTGAAGCACCATAGTGTAACATACTTTGCTGGGTATTAAAAGTTCAAAATAATATGGTTAACAATCAACTATACGTGAACATGGAATCCTTTACATATTTATTTTAGAATTGTTCTTGGTTTTCTTTGACATGGTCTGAATCTCAATCTATAGTCACTTTCAACATGAAAACTAAATTCACCTTAATCTTATAAATGTATTCTAATCCTAGAGTTTTCTCGATCACTTCTAAATTAAAACATAGTGTCTTTTAGATGAATACAGTCATATTCAAACATTTCCATTGTCTTTTTCCATTTAACATTCTTTCCAAATTCTCCTTTCTCTGACTCTTGAACCTGATTAAAATCTGTGCCAGAATAGGCCAAAGAATAGTTTTTCAAAGGAAGCCCAGTTACCCAGACAAATTGGTAACAGACTGTAAGTCTGGTTTTGGCCAGTTCTCTACTGGTCAATCGTTACTTCATCTGTCCAGTGAGCATATCCAGCTTCTGACTACCAGGTGGTCTGTTTGATGGTTTTGGGGAATTCAGCTAAGTACTCATACATAGTCTCTAAACTTCATTCATCTTTCTAAAAGATACTTCCAATGGTCAGCTTATTCACTTGCCTTTATGGGGTCCTTTACCTCACTGGCTAGAACATGGGAGTCCAAGCTACTTTCCTTGGTTATCTCTAGGCCCACAAAAACAAACAAACAAAAACAGAACTCCTACCACACAGGAAGAAACAGCAAGGAAAACAAAACAACACAAAACAGAATTCCCACCATGTTCATTTTGACTTTGCAGGATACTGGGGAAGGGGAATTTTTGATGTTTTCTAATTTATTTTTCCACTCTCTAATCTCTCTTCAGTCCTTTCATGATGATGTAGGAGTGGATTAAGAGGTCCTACAACCAAGTGAGTTCTAGCCAGGGAACTGAATGCTAAATCCCTTAATAGTTAAAATCCTTAGATGTGCTAGGGAGACATGTCCAATACATATCCCCATGGTAGGAACAGGGAAGACTAATGTATCTTTTGTTCTTCCTCTCTCCAGACTCCAACCCAATCTCACTTCCCTAAACTCTTACATCTTCCTGGCAGCAAACCCCAGTATATCTGCTCTGCCTCATGTTCAACCGGGGAAGAAGAAAGTCTGGACTGAGGGGAATAGCTTAATTAGGAGCTAAAGAGTTTAATCTCCATTGTTCTCTGCTTAGAGATTCCTCTCCAGTAATCCAGCAAACTCATCTTACAGTTGAAAGGGTCAAACTCTAGAGGAAAAGGAGGAAGGGAATCTTCGTGATACTCATCTCCTTCTATGGCAGACTATTATGTTAGGCCTTAGACTTCTACTCCATATTTAGACTCAGTTGCTGAAGTGAATAGCATAGGGAGTACAAATTAAAAGATATGGACTTGACCTGGCCCAAAATGTGGGACAGAGCACAAGCTTCTTCATCTCTTTTCTGCTTCCTCAATTCACTGAAATTATGTAAATGCATTTTTTCTTTTTTCTCTCTCTCTCTCTCTCTTTTTCTTTTTTTTTTAGAGAGGGAAAGAGAGAGAGTGCATGAACAGGTAGAGGGGCAGAAGGGGAAAGAGAGAATCTTAAGTAGGCTCCATGCTTAGCATGAAGCCCAATGCGGGGCTCGATCTCACAACCCTGAGATCATGACCTGAGCCAAAATCAAGGGTCAAATGCTTAGCAGACTGAGCTACCCAGGTGTCCTGACATAAAATATATTGTTAAGATAAGACCCAAGAGCCAAGTAGAAATTTTGAGAATATGAATACAGATAGAATTAGATTGAAAGAAAAGCCAGAGCATACAAAACTGCCTTCAACAGAGAATTGTGTTCTTAAAGAAGTACTAGAGAACTTTATCCATTCATGTGTCAAAGGACATCATGAGAACTTTCAGAGTCATTAAAGAACTGAAATAAACAATTGCTGGTTAATCAGATCCCCTCTTCCTCTGTAAGGTAATTTGAGTTAAGTCTGAGAAGTTCTCAAAAGATGTGCCTAATCTGTTTGGGGAGAGTTTCTAGTACAGTGTTAGAGCTAAAGAAAGCATCAGATTGGAGGCTAAAGGAAGTTCTGGACTTCCATAGATATGGAAGAAACACCCACACAGAAAAGATAACATCTTCCAATAGGGACATTAAGTTGGCAATTGTCTGGTCTGCCTGCTTGTTCACTGCCTAGGAATCTTAAAAAGAAGTCTGCCTATCTCCACCTCTACCTGGTGATACAGATCCTGCAGTGAGCCTTCCCACCTAAAGGGCGGAGTTGGAGGAGAAAAAGAGCATCCCTCCATATCAGCTATGTACAAAAACAAAACAAAACAAAAACAAAAATCTACCATCTTTTATCCATTACTATGAACTGGCAAGTGAACTTCTCAAGGCATTTGAAAAAAAAAAAAAAACAATAGCAAAAAGAAAAATGCTAGGAAATAGAAATAGAATGACAGACTCTAGGGGAAATGATATAATCTGACAAAGACAATAACTTCAATTTTTTTCTAATTGTTTTCCTCAGGGAAATTTCATAGCATATTGCATACATGAGAAAAAGAATAGGCTGCTATGTGGAAAGAATGAGTCAAAAAGAAAACATCCTTGGAAATTGAAATTATAATTACCTTAAATTTTAAAAAAATTCAGAGGAAGTACTCAATAATAAAATGAAGTTACTGAAAACTAAATTAGTGACCTGGAAAATAAATAGCTAATATTAATTTATCATACCAGATGAAGTCATTAACATGACATAATGTTATTATAATGTAGGTATTATTATTACTACTGTGCTCATTTTATAGATGAAGAATCACAGACTATATGGAGATTGAGTAACTAGCCCAAGGATCCAGAACAGGTAAGTGGTAAATGCAGAATTCTAACCTGGAGTGTGTAGTATAGAAAAAGACAAATATGTAGAAATTATAGAAAGAAAAATTAAGACAGATGGAGATATCCAGAAAATCCATCATCTATTTTATAAGAATATTACAAAGGATGAAATAATGAAAAAGAAGAAATAAAGAAATAGAAGGAATTTTCCTTGGGTTGCAGAGAGATCAGAATCTTTAGCTACATGAGAACAACTTTTGGAAAAAGAAGATAAAACAACTACCTAGATACAAACTCTATGTCAAACATAAAGATAATGAGAAATGCTAAGTGTTTCAGAGGTTTGAAATTATCATCTACAAAAGAAAAAAAATTAGTCACCTGCAATGCTGCATGGTTGGTGACTCTATAGCTTAATAGAGAAATAAATCCTAGAAGTTTAATTTCTAAGTAATTTCTCAATCCAATTAAAATGCAACAGGAAGAGAACTTTGGATGGAAGCCAAATCGTGTACTCCCTGTGCCAGAATTCTCCGGGGGGTTCGTATTTCAGTCCAAGAAATTCAGTCCTTACAAAGGCCCACAAGGTTCTTTACATTTTGTATCTCATTCTCATTTCTTAAGTCTCACTGTCAGCCCTCTCTGGTCACAGTGGCCACCTTTTTACTACTATATGTGCTCCAATTCCAAGCCTCTGATCTCTCTTCCCCAAATATCTACCTGGCTCATTCTCTCACAACCATCAGGTCTAGATTCAAATGTTACCTTCTTAGTGATTCCTTCTCTAGGCACTCTATGTAAAATTGCCTTTCCCTTACCTCTCCATTATTAATGTCCTTATCCCATTTTATCGTTTTCTGTAGCATAGCATATTAAAAATAATTTGTGGATCTTATTTATTGCCTGCCTCCAACCACTGAAATATCATTTACAAGAGGGTCTAGATGTTTTTGAGTTTACCATTATATTACATGCATCCAGGTAGATGTTCAACATATATTTGCTGAATGAATATGAACAATCTGCATGAATATTATAAAAGAACTTCAGAGACAGGAAGTAAAAGCTTCCAAAACAGTCACATTAGGGTTGTCTTAAGTTGTACTTATATTAAGCAAGCCTTTTAAACTTTATTATTTAATCCTACATATATTACTTTCACTCTCTATTCAGCGTATTAAAATACATAATGGTAGTTACCTTGTAAATTCTCAGACCAGTGAGATTAGTCTATATTCTGAATATTTATTCATTTCTATGTAGACTATACTTGCTTCCCAATCAGAAACCTAGAAAAATGATTAGGATGACTAATAGGTCACACTTTTGTCTGAAAATCAGTATAGCAGAATCAAGCTGGTGTCAAAAATATTTGAAATGTTTTACACAAAACCCAACCAAAAACCAAAATGTTAGTGACCTCAAATGTAAAAACTCATGCCATGTAACAACTCCTTTAAATCTTAAAACTGCTTTGCCACCACACAGACCTGGTCTTAGCAAATAGCTTAAATATCTTTGCTTATAACAAAATGAAAGAACAATGAATTTTCCTGGAAAAGTGGTTCCAACAGTACATCTTTTATTTTTAAATTATCTGTAGACTTCTGTAAAACCCATAAACCTCATACCCTACTTTGTGGAAAAGTAGAAAAATGAGACTAAAGGTTGCAAACCAAATGTAAACACATGTGAAAAGATAAATGCATACACTTAAAGAAGAAAATGGATATTGAAAAAGTTTTCTGTCTTATAGTAAAAAATACACACTTCTCTTATTTCTGTATCCAAGTGAAGTAAATAGATTATTAAATTCAAACAGCCATTCTTTCTACTGAATTACACAAGTAACATCAGCAGTCTCTTTGCCAAGCAGTCATCTTTATTACCTGTGTTTTAAAGGTCTACCAAAATTTCAAGAGAAACTCTGAAATTCCATTAGAATAGCTTCCAATTGTAATCACTAATTTTTCTTCTTGAAAGCAAGAAGATATCAGAGAAAATAGAGGCAAATTCTAGGACCCCTCCCCTCCCCATCTCTAGCTTCTTGTCTCTCATTCTTGGTACTCGTAAGGTGCTTTATATGCACAAGGTTGTTAATCTACATGTTTTTTTCTGGTTGTGCATATCAATTTGGTAACACAGTTACCATCATTATCTACCCTTTAAAGGTATACAAGTTAAGGCTCAGGTAGAAAGACCATCTCGCCCAACTCAGTTAGGAATCCCTGGTCTTCTATTGTCAAAACCCATAATGTTCCCATTCTGAAATAGTAGTCCCTGGTTCTTGCCTCTTGGAGACAATATACAATGTTTCTCAAGTTTGGGTGTGCATTAGAATCAACTGGCAGACTGCCTAAAGAACAGACTGCTGATTGGTAAGGTCTAGGATGGGGATGCATTTCTAACATGTTCCCAGATGATGCTGATACTGCTGATCCAGGAACCATACTTTGGGAAGCACTGCAATATACAAATATATATGGTCCGACCTTTAACAAAATGATTCAGAGCTCCAGACTCTAGCTCCTATCCCCACAGATCTAATTCACGTGTAGATTTCTCCATTTCGTTAATGGCAACTCCATTCTTCTAGTAGCTCAGATCAACAAAGTCTTTGACGCCATTCTTGAATCCCCTATATCCCACAAACTCTAAATCTAATCTTTCAAACAATGTCCTGAGTCTACTACTTCTTACCACCTCTACTGGTACCATCCTCATGGAGACACCAGAATCTCTTACCCAGATCACTGCAATAGACCTATATTTGACCTCCCTACTTATGCCCTTCCCTACCCACAGCCTCCTGGGGCTGTTCAACACAGAACTACCACATAAATAAATTTTCTCATTTTCCTCCTCTTTGCTCACATCTTCCATCTCAATGAGAGCTATGCTGACCACATCTCACCACAATCTCCATCCAAATCACCTTGTTCTACTTTTTGGTTATTTTGTACCACATATTAACTTCTATAATGTAATTTGCTGTTTCTTATTCATTGTCTACTCATTTTAGAATTACATGCTCCAAGAGGATGGGAATCTTTGTCTGTTTTGCTCACTCATGTATTCCAAATCCCTACTATTGCCTACATAGTAGGCACAGATAAGTATTTGTTGAATGAATGAATGAATTCCTTCTCACCTAGCATTTCATCATAGTCTGATAAGTCCATGCTAACGATCTGATCTTAGCATCAGCCATTCATCAATATTCTCTCTGAAACAACTTTTTAGCTCAGCTAGATACAGAAAACACAATTATCAATAATTGCTGACTTCTATGTAAATCAGAAATTTTCTGTGACAGTGATTAACTGGCAGAAAGGCATGTGGACTCAAACTATTATTAATAACAAATGTCAGCTTTGAGAAATCTGCAATGCAAAGTACCAGTATGTGTCCATTACAATAGCACCTCCAATTCTTTCTGAATAGAATAAAATATGAACCAAATTATAGCTTATTTATCATATACTCTTTATTTCAAGGAAAAAAATTTTAGGGAATATCTATCATATACTCTTAAATTCAAGGAAAAACTATTTAGAATATTGTTACCAAAAAAGCAATTTAATTAAAGATAGGCCAATTATAAATTTGATTAATTATTAAATAATCACTTTCAAAACTTTATATGTTCCCACTTAAAATAAGTATATTAGTTACTGAGACATAAATGCATACTCTTTGGATAAAAAATGGTGGCCTATTTATGAGTTACTAGCACTCAGACACTGAACACCTAGGGCTGTGATCAGACTCCTTCAACATCTAATCCAATCTTCAGTGTAATGTGATGCCGTCCGCTGCAGAAGCTGGAAATCTAAACTATGACATGTCCCAGAGGCCCCTGCAGCTAGGGTTCTGTTTTTTTTTTTTTTTAAGATTTTATTTATTTACTCATGAGAGAGAGAGAGAGAGAGAGAGAGAGAGGCAGGCAGAGACACAGGCAGAGGGAGAAGCAGGATCCATGCAGGGAGCCTGATGCGGGACTCGATCCTGGGTCCCCAGGATCAGGCCTTGGGCTGAAGGTGGCGCTAACCTCTGAGCCACCACGGCTGCCTGCAGCTAGGGTTCTGAATGTGATTTTGGTTTCACTAATTACATGCACTTGATTGAGGACTGATTTTACAACACAGGTAAATAAGAAAAGCAGCAGGGGGCCAAGAGTCCATTTTGCGTGTGGATGAGGAGTCTGAAACTTTCTCTCTCATGTTCAGCTTCTGGATTATGGCAGCAGCAGCACTTAACCAGGTGCTGGCCACATTCTGGGTTGAGGCTTTGGGGTCTCTTCTAGAAACTCAGCTGTCAGTTCAGTAAAGCCACTTATTACTGTATGTTAACCTTGGTAGAATGAATTCTTTCTTGGCAATTTGAATATGCCCAGTAGAGAATCCCAAGACTGGTACTTAGTCATCAATGTACAAGTTAAAATAAGTTTTTGATCTCTACAGGGGTGTACTATACCAGAATTACACCATATTGGGAAGGATCACAATGCTTATTTCATTCAACCTTCTCATCTTATAGGTGATGAAGTGGGAGCCAGTTACTTTCTCAACTTGATTGATGATAGAGCCATATCTAGACTCCAGAGGCCCCTGCCTACTTGGTCAAAGTAATTGTTGTTATCTCACATAGATCTGGGCCTAAAAATATTAATCATATTGTACTGTTCCTTTGGTAATTTTGTGAAATGCATTTGAAGAGTTGAAGAGTCAGAAAGATGGGGATCCCTGGGTGGCTCAGCGGTTTAGTGCCTGCCTTTGGCCCAAGGTGTGATCCTGGAGTCCTGGGATCGAGTCCCACATTGGGCTCCCTGCATGGAGCCTGCTTCTCCCTCTGCCTGTGTCTCTGCCTCTCTCTCTCTCTCTCTCTCTGTCTCTCATGAATAAATAAATAAAATCTTAAAAAAAAAGAAAGATAGGAAAGGAAAATGTGGCCATCAGACAACATTGTTGTATGTATCTACACACTTTAAGTTAGTCATTGTAGAAATGAATGATACAACTTTGCACCATGGATACCAGCAATGCCTAAACCAGGCAGTAGCGAAGAGAAAGTATGCTCCCTGGAGACCACGGTATAATAAGCTCCCAAACTTAATTTTCAATCTGATTCAATAAAACACATCATACTCAGACACAAGAAGATAAGACAATAGTTAGAGGACACTGAAAATTTGTCTTGGGTTTGCACCCTGCTGCCTTAAATCTCAAGATAATGAAAAATTTTTAAATAAGCTGTCCTTGATTCACCACTCTTTGTTCTGAACTTGTTGAGATAATTAAATTTTAAACTAATGTTTACCCCTGAAGTATTACCTATTGCCTACAAGAGTTTGGCTTACTATAATATGGCTATGATATTACTTATTAGAAGGTGATAATTTAGAATGTACTACTATATCTTTTTCTATTTCCTCTTGCTTAATGACAGAAAAAAATTAATATGTGCCTGGTAGCCTGAGAACTACAAAACTCTCAGGAATGTGTGTTCCAGTGGAATAACATACTTTATACATTAGCAGTGGATTATATACTTCAACATTAGTAGAAAATATAGATTTAATGGAATCCCGTGCAGCCATACCAATACTTGTGGAAATGTCTATTGATCACATTAATGATACAATAGGTGAAAAAGGAGGGCATCAAACAGTATATAAAGCATAAACCTATTTTTGTAACTTTATTCTACCTATACCCATAGCTAGTCCCCCATCAACATCCATGCTAAATTAAAAGCTTTAATAATATGCACAAACACAAATGGCAGGATTACAAGCAATTTTTGTCTGTATTTTTTTCTAAATTTTATTCAGGAAATTCATATTGTTTTTGTAATAAGAAAAAGATAGTAGGAGTAGAGAAAGAAAATAGCTGAAAATATCCCCATCGTTTTGACATCTGAAGTCAGCATGGCTCAGCTGGAGGAAAGGGGTAGCCAGGGAAGAGGATGAACATGGCCCACCACCCACAAGGGCCACTCTCCCTTCTCCTTCCTAAGTCCCCCTTCACAGGCACTAATGAAGCTTGCATAGGAGGGAGGCACATTAGTAAGCTCAGCATGCCTACTGTTGTAATGTGCTTTCACAAAGCTCTGCCCCAGGCAATAATCCACCTGCCCAAGAACAATACTTTTGTTAATGAAAGTTTTCTTCTGAAAACCATACACCTGCATCTTACTCTACCAATGTTAACCTTAAAAAAGTCACAACTGTTTTTTAATACTACAGCTTTCAGAAATTCCACCTTCTTTTTTTTTTTAATTTTTTTAATTTATTTATTTATGATAGTCACACAGAGAGAGAGAGAGAGAGAAGCAGAGACACAGGCAGAGGGAGAAGCAGGCTCCATGCCCCGGGAGCCCAACGTGGGATTCGATCCCGGGTTTCCAGGATCGCGCCCTGGGCCAAAGGCAGGCGCCAAACCGCTGCGCCACCGAAATTCCACCTTCTTAATACCACCTAGGGGAAGAAATTGCCTTCATTTTTTCACTGTAATAAGTGGAAATAAGCACCCACAAACCCTTATTTCCCTGATCCCTCCTACAGTTTACATGGGTATTGTCAAAGAAAATTTTATTTCTTTGAAAAATAACTTTTGTGCCCAATAACTTTCAGGCCCATAGCCCTATCAAAACTGCGGGAAACTAAGTGCAGTTTCTCTAATTTAGTTTTAGTTTTGTGTTCTTAATGAATAAAAAGAGATTCAAGGGTGAAGTAGATGTGTGAGTATTATGTGAAAACCCTCCACGATGGTTAGTTTTATGTGTTAGTTTAGCCAATATTTAGCTAGGCTCTGGTACCCAGTTGTTTGGTTAAACACTAGTCTAGATGTTGCTGTGAAGGTGTTTTGTAGATATGATGAATATTACCACCAGTTGTCTTTAAGCAGATTTTCCTCCATAACGTGGGTGGTCCTTATTTAATAGGTTAAAGGCCTTAAGAAAGAAAACTGAGGTTTCTTGGTGAACAATTCTACCCTCAAGACTGTAATAGAGATCCTGGCTAGGAGTCCAATCTGATGGCCTGCTCTATGGATTCTGGACTCGAGATTGCAAATCCACTCTTACCTGAATTCCAAGAACTTACCCCTTACCCAAATTCAAAACAGTATGCTGTTGGCATAAAAATAGATGTATAGTTTGATGGAATAGAATAGAAAGGCCATAAATCAATCCATGCACTTATGGTCAATTAATTTATGACAAAGGAGCTAAGAATACAGGGGGGGCAGGGGTGGGAAAGACTGTTCAATAAATGGTGTTGGGAAAACTGGACAACCACATGCAAAAGAATCAATCTGGACCATTACCTTACTATACATAAAAATAAACTCAAAATGAATTAAAGACTTGAATATAAAACCTGAAACCATAAAGCTAGAAAACAGACATTAAGCTTCTTGCCATAGGTCTTAGCACTGATTTTTGGATCTGACATTAAAAGCAAATAATACAAAAGCAAACTAAACAATGGGACTGTATCAAACTAAAAAGTTTAGCACAGCAAAGGAAACCATTAACAAAATGAACAGGCAATATATAGAATAGGTGAAAAATATTTGCAAATCAAGTATCTGATGAGTTTATATGAAAAATACATAAAGAAGTCATATAACTCAATAGCATACACACACAAAACCTTATTTAAAAAATGCACAGAGGAAAAAAATAAAAAAAAAATGCACAGAGGTTCTGAATAGGCATTTTTACAAAGAAGATATACAAATGTCCAATGGATACATGAAAACATACTCATAACCAGTAGCCATCGGGAAATACAAGTCAAAACCACCATGAGAGATCACCTCACACCTATTAGAATAAGTATTATATATATAATACTTATTCTAATAGATGTGATAATATAAGTATTATATATATATACATATACAAGAAATAGGGAATCCCTGGGTGGCTCAGCGGTTTAGCACCTGCCTTTGGCCTAGGGTGTGATCCTGGAGTCCTGGGATCGAGTCCTGCATTGGGCTCCTGGCATGGAGCCTGCTTCTCCCTCCTCCTGTGTCTCTGCCTCTCTCTGTCTCTCTCTCTCTCTCTCTCTCTCTGTCTCTCATAAATAAGTGAATAAATAAATCTTTAAAAAAAAAAGACAAGAAATAGTGTTGCTAAGAATGTGGGGAAAGGTAACCCTCATGCACTGTGCACTGCTGGTGAGAATGTAAATTGGTACAACCACCACTGAAAAAAGCGGAGGTTCCCTCAAAATTAAAATAGAGCTACTGTGTGATCCAGCAATTTCACTTCTCGGTATTTATCTGAAGAAAATGAAAGAACTAACTTGGAAAGATATATGTGCCCTCACATTCACTTCAGTATTACTTTTAACATCCAAGATATAGAAACAACCTAAGTGTCCACTAATAGATGAATGGATAAGGAAAATGTGGTATATTCCATATAATGGTATAATTTTTTCAGCCATAAACAAATGAAATCTTGCCATCTGCAAAAATGTGAATGGACCTTGGGATGCCTGGGTGGCTCAGTGGTTGAGCGTCTGCCTTTGGCTCAGGCATGATCCCTATCCCAGGATCGAGTCCCACGTTGGGCTACCTGTGGGGAGCCTGCTTCTCCCTCTGTCTATGTCTCCCTCTGTGTCTCTCATGAAAAAATAAAATCTTTAAAAAAATATGAATGGACCTTGAGGGTAATATTTTAAGTGAAATAAGTCAGAGGAAGACAAATACCAAATGGACTCACTTAGGAATCTAAAACAAACAAAAACGAATTCATAGATACAAAGAACAGATTGGTGGTTGCTAGAGGTAGGGGTGAGGTGGGCTAAATGGATGAAGGAAGTCAAAATGTACAAACTTCCAATTGTAAAATTAATCATGGGAAGGTAATGTAGAATATGGTGACAACAGTTAGTTATACTGTATTACACATTTGAAAGTTGCCAAGAAACAAATAGACCAAAACATCAACTCATACCCTGAATTCTCAAACTTCATTCATGAGGACTGGGGTTTGCTAGCCATGTGGCATGAGGCAGACTCCTTATGACGGAGGAGAATGTCGGCAGAGCAACTTCTAGTGCCTGGGGCACCCAGCTGTTTCTTATCCCAGGACACACCTGATGCTCCCCTAGAGTTCCCAAGATCCTAGGGGATCAGGCTTCCTGGGAACTGGGAGATAAGCCATCTCAATAGCAATGCCCAGGGCCCAGTTCTGCCCTTTTCTGAGCCTCCCCAGTCAATCCTCCCCTGGTTCCTCCATTAGGACCAGCACTTACTCTGCCCATATAGGGGGAAAAAAAAGTCTCTCTGTACTGCAGGTTTCCTATCTGTAAAATGATGATAATAGCACTTATCTAACCACTGTTCTAAGAATTAAGAGTGAAGCACTTAGGGCAGTGCGTGAGACAGTGTAAGTACTCAAGGAGAAGTGGCTTAAAAAAACAACAAAATCCATGTGCTACTGGGATACTTCAACTTTCCTCCTAAAATGTCATTGTCATGCCCATTCCATTGTAACCACCAGAAACACTGTAGGGCTTGCACACTAATATTACACTGGGGAGCAGAGGAGATCAAGTAATGCAAATTTATATTTTAATATGCAGTTGAAAGAGAGCCCTTGGGCTGTATAAATTTGACCACACAGGTTGATTCAGGTGATGTGATTAATGTCTAAATCAGACCTAAAGTAATAGTCATTCAATTTTTTGATACTGCAAAACATTACTAGGAAAAGTCATAAAGATAAAAATTATGCCTACTGCTGCTCACAAAAAGGCTTTTTGAATAAATCACTTACCAGAAGCAAAATAACTGACTAATAGCCTCAATCATGTAAGTTTATCCTTCTCATATTTTTATGCCAGGAAATGTAACAAATAATATAAATTTCTGAACTTAGGTAATATGTTAATATATTTAGTCATTTCGTAGAAATGTTTACAGTCTACTGAAATGAGAATTTGCTCTTTCACTTAATTTATTTAGAATTAGAAACTGGAATTAGGCATTCTATTGCGGTTACTAATTATAACTTCGTTTTATTTATTGATTTATTTAGAACTTTAATTTCCATTAATTTGTAAAGTCACATAAGAACTTGAAAAAATATTTCTCTGGGAAGTAAGTAACTGGAGAGGAATGTAAATATGAATGTGTGTATGTGTATATTGTGTGTAAAATATACATAGTATAATGTATGTATACATATCAGTATATAAATATGTATATGTATAAGAAGAATATTTATGAAAACATGGAGAAATATGTGTGTGGTGTATACTTTAATTTTCCCTAGTGCTCTTATCTTTATAGCATTAGGGTCCTAGAGAGTTTGAGACTACATTTCCCTAGCTTTTATTGAAACCTGGTAGAGTACATGTTTGTTTAGAGTGGTTGATTGATTGATTGATTGATTGATTGATTTTAAGAGAGAGAGAGAGAGAGAAAGTGAGACTGAGGGGAGGAGCAGAGGGAGAAAGAGAAAATCCTCAAACAGACTCCCTGCTGAGTATGGAGCCCCAGGCAGGGCTGGATTCCTGGACCCTGAGATCCTGACCTGAGCCAAAATTAAGAGTTAACCACTTATCCAACTGAGCCACCCTGGTGAGCCAGAACACATGATTTTGCCTAAGTTTTGGTCAAAGGGATTTGACTAGAAGCAATATGAACAAATACCAAATCACATTTTATAATATTTACTCTCCACATATTTTCCCATTTATGATGGCTTGGAATGAGATACTTAGCAGAGCAACTGCTCTTGATCCAGAGATGAAAGCCACATAAAGGATTGCAAAGTAGTACCATCAACTAAGGAGAATGAAGAAGTCTTCAGGTTACCATGTGGACCAAAACTACCCACCCTTCTTGTCTGGCTACCTACCTACAGAATATTAAGAAAAAAAGAAACTCCTTTCTTGTTTGAACCTCAAGATTTTTAGGTCTGTTTGCTACAGTGGGTTACTCCACTTCCTAAATGTCACAGATTCCATTTACAATCAAGGAATCCCTGGCCGCAAATGACTGGATAATTTCTGTGCATGAAAGGATTCCAAATCATTGAACTATAAGTGATTACTTCATGCCACCTGAAAATGACCCAGACCTCAACATACCCAGCATGCCACCCAACTGGAAAATAATTCTTTCATAATTTCTACTGATATTATCATAGATTTCTGAACTTGATGGTTCATATGTACTCAATTGTTCTGTTTCTTCTGTTTTTCACAAGTCTGAACTGAAATGACATGTTCATTAAAAAAAAGAGTTTATAGCATCAGTTACAATTATCTTGGTTCCATGTCATAGAAAACTCTACTCAAACTAACTGAACAATTAGAGAAACATGTTGAGTTACTTAGTGGAAGAATATAGTGTTAGTGCTAAATTAAGCTGTGACTTGAGTCAGAAGCTCCACAGCACCAATGATATGTTTTTATTTTCCTGTTTTTCCATGTTGTTTTCCTATGTGATACTCTTATAATAATACTGGCTCTCTAAGGTCACAAGATGGCTGCAGGCAGACCAGCACTATATCCTATCTTATTCAAGCCACAAAAAAAAAAAAAAAAAAAAAGGAAATTTGTTGTTTTAGAAAAAGCCATGTGGTACAGTTTTATTGGACAGCTTTAGATCATATATCTACCCCAAATCTATTGGGTTGCCATGATTTAGGCCAGTCAACATATCCCATTACTTTGGTTAGGAATGAGGTTGAACTTAAACAAAACACATGGCTTTATATGAAAGAATGAGTTGATTGATTGATTGATTGATTGATTGATTCAAGAACAGCTGTAATTCTTCCCAGGAGGAATGGGAATATATGCTGGGTAGCAAAACAACACTTAATATATTTTAACCCCAGTTTATTTGGAAGATCCCTAAGTGATTCTGATGTGCTTAAATGAGATATGATTCTAATAATGTTTCTATGCAAGGAGCATCCTATATGTTGATAAAAGAGAACATCTTTATACCATAATATTATTTCATTAAAAACTAAGTCATCAAGAAAAGAAATCCACTCAATATTCTGAATAATGATAAATATATGTATTTTTTTTAATTCCTAAATGTGTTCTACTTTTGTGCAGTTAAACATTTCCACAAATGGAAAGTCTAATCATGATATTCCACTGAAAATCTGAAGAACAAGATTTCAAAATGTTCATATATGTAAAATGAAGATAACAAATATTTAGAAGGTTGTTAATTTTCCTGCTTCCTTTATATACCCTTGGTACTATCAACAGCCTGGAAATTATGTACCGATTGGTTATATTTTATCACTTTTGATGGGCTTTGTGTTATTATACAAAATAAATGGGTTCTTAAAATTATTAATTTTAAAAATAATTTTTTATATCCTACTATTTTAATCAGAAAAAGGGAATAGATAAGGATGAAATAGCTTTCAGGAGAAATGTTAATGACTTGATCACATACCCATCAAAATATATTTTACAACAATCAATGAGATTTCATCTACACAAGAGACTTTTAAACTTTATAGGATGTTCTGTTTTTCTATAGCAATTTCCTATCTCAGTAGTGATACCTTTTTAAAATTATTTTTCAACAAAGTTAGAGTGACTAGACAATCATAATTGCCCACTACTGTTAGGGATATTAACTCCAAAATATGGCTTTCTTCCATCTTTAACTCAATACATGGTATGTTTTAATCTCATGTTAAGCATGGGGACCTATCAGACTTAATACTACACACTCAAAAATGTGGCAATAGTTCATCTGATTAAAAAAAAAAACAAAGAAGGCAATCATGTTATTATTGAGTCATTTCTATTTTGAAAATATCATGGCTATTGGTCATTAACAATAGTGACTATGACACCTTAAGTCAGCAAATATCTCTTATAACAGTTTATACATCAATTAGCCTTAGAAATCAAACTTGTTACACTAAGCCCAGCAAATAGATGTTAATCTTATCCTTTTCACCCCCACCAAGTCACCAAAACAGAGTTCTGAATAGTCACTGACTTGCCATCCTCAGTATTGAGTGGGAACAGAGGCTCTGCTATCAGACAACCTGGGATGAATTTCAACTCTTCACTTGCTACTTATGTAAAGTTGGACAAGTCACTTAACCTCTTTTATAAAGCACTATTTTCTCATCTCTATAAAATAGGGCTAATAATATCTACCTCACAATCTGAGAATTAAATAAGACATTGAATGTGAAACCTATAGCCATGCTTTCTAGTAATCAATATTACTTATTATTATTATAATTTTTATAATTTATTTTTATTGAGTTTCATGGGGTCTAGTAGAGCCACATATTGAGATTTAAGGGAACATGGAAAATGAGGGGCTGGGATGGGTCAAGCTGGCAGAGAATATTTACTTTATTACTCTCACTGACACTGATTTTGGAAGAATATTCAAATACTAAACAACAGCAAAAACAAAACAAAACAAAACAAAAAACCCCAAAACAACACTTCTACATCCTTCTTGAAAGTACAAGAGATACTTTCTCTTCCCCTTTTATTTCATTAATGATATATAATTTCAAAAGAAATCCAGTCTTGGCTAAAATATGTCATCAAATTGACTTTGTTTTGTTTATACTGAAAGAAACATTCCAATCTTAAAATCTTAGGGGCCACAACAGTAGGTAGTTTTCATTAAAACATAAATCAGATAATGTCACCCTCTAGTTGAATGCCCTCCAGTGGTTTTACATTGCATTTAGATCAAAATCCAAGCTCTCTGACATGGCCAAACAGTTAGGTACCCGTGCAGCCCTTTGTGCCAAAGATAAACCCTGTTTGTCTTCTTGTTCTTCCATAATGATAAGTAGGGCCCCTTCCCCACCACTTTACTCTTTTTTGGGTTTCTCAGCTCAGAATATAAATTATGTAATCACTCTTCACATGAGGAGCAATTTATTTCCCATCCCACCCCTATCTGCTCCATACCATCACCATTTCAAGCCCCCGAGGGCACCAAACTCTTTCCTGCCTGAAGGCCTTCTACCCAGAACCCTCCTAGAGCCTTCCCTAGAACCCTCCAAATCTTTCTCAGGATAATTCTTACCTGTCATCCAGACCTCAGTTTGATTTTATTTCCTCAAAAATGTTGTCTTGGATTTCCCCAAACTAAATTCTTTTTTTTTAATTTTTATTTATTTATGATAGTCACAGAGAGAGAGAGAGGCAGAGACACAGGCAGAAGGAGAAGCAGGCTCCATGCACCGGGAGCCCGATGTGGGACTCGATCTCGGGTCTCCAAGATCGCGCCCTGGGCCAAAGGCAGGCGCCAAACCACTGCGCCACCCAGGGATCCCCCCAAACTAAATTCTGACCTCTACTCTACTCTACTCTTCTGTCTCCTAACATCTCATCATTTACCATCTAACTCTTACCACAATTTGACAACACACACACACACACACACACACACACACACACACAGGGTTTGTCTTTCTCACCTCCACACTCTAAATTTGAAGAGATTAGCTGTTTTGCATATGATACTGGAATTCTATCTTCCCCAAAGCCATTGTATAGGCATTCTTATCCTAATTTCAGAGATAAAATTCAAGAAAACAAGAAGCATGACCAGTTACAGTTACAAGTTTACTTGACTTTATATACCATACATTTGCCTCAACCATTGATCTGATAGTTTATGTAAATACTCAGCCATTTGGTTGTACTCAATCTCAAGGGGTAGAGAGATTGCAATGTTAAGTAGAGGTCTCTTGGCCAAGGTTAGCAGTTTCAGTCCCTTCACAAAGGAGGTAATTTTTCACTAGCTACCATATTTCCCAATATACCAAAGATTATAAAAAGAAATGATTGGATTTGGCATCTGCCCTAAGTGCTTCAGTGGTACCATTGCCAGCAGGAAGACCGACTGCACTAATGGTACATTCTTACAGTGGAGACTTTTAGACACTGTTGGGGATAGTCCCTTATCCATTCCTTACCATCTGGAGATTGATAAGCAACGTCTTAGTAACCCTCCTGCACAGACCTCTGTGGGGACAGCATCATCAGAACCCTCAAACCTTGCATCCTTTAGCAACTCAGATAAAAGGGACCCAGTCAGGAAAAGAGTGCTGCAGAAATGAGGTGGGGGAGACTCTAAAAAGGAGGGGAAGATATATAGATTGGTGACTCAAGATTATGGTGAAGATGAAAACAACCCTTGGAATGGAAACTCTACTCAACAGATATAGTGTGACAAGTATAATGTGTGCAATAATCATTGTTTCTCTCATGATTTAATTCAACTAAAAGAAGTGGGGGAAAAATGCGGCCTGAAGCTAGAATTCATAATCTTTCTCCAACTTACTCCACAATCCATGTAATTGAGACAGCTCCATCCTCTTTGGCTGCCACTTTTTAGCTCAGTGATATTTAAAAACAAATAAACAATAAATAGATAAATATTAGTGTATTTTGTGACTGCTAATAATCCACACACTCTTGGTTGATTTCTACAATGACAAAGATGCAATCTTAAGAAGGGGTATAAGAAGCAAAAATCTTTTATTCCTAGAACCCTGTATAATAATTGGCACATAGTAAAAACAATAAAAAGTTATTAAATACATGATTTTCTTACATTATAATGTATGTTTAATGTGACATATCAAATAATGTATGTTTGAAACTGATCTTTACACGTTCACTGTACCAAAAAAAACACACCAATTTTAGGAAACCTGAATTTTAGAAACTCTGGCTCATAAGGCAGAAATATATTTAAGGTCTTTCCTATTAAAAAAGCCAAATCAGTAAGAAAAGCACACTTACACATACCATGTAATTTTCTTACAGAAGGTTAACAAAGATTAGTCATAGAGTCTATTGTTTTGCTATTTAGAAAGAACATCAGAGATTTTTTTTTAGAAATTCTTTGATGAAGATAATTATTGAACAAATGTATATAGAATAGTGGCATGAAGATCCTCATGAAGTAATATAAGTTTTGAAAAACTAAAGAATTGGGCCAGACTTATGTTCAAGCGCACTAAGGTGACTGGATCAAAATTACTTCCATTTTGTTTTTTTTCTGGTATGAAATATTCATACTGAATTTGTACAGACTCCATAGTTACACTGTAATACTCCCCTAATGGAAGACTTTAAGCACATTTAAATCCTGAGGTGATCTCTCTTCAGTTATTTAGACATTCAGTTTGTCTTTTACATGGCCCCTAGCACACTGAGCATCTCTACACTGTACCAAATAGTACAGGCGTGAACAAACAACTCACAATGAATGTTTTCTCAGAAGCACAGGCCTTTACAAAGTAAGTCCCTTGAAGAAGATCCTTTTCTAGCTTTATAATACAGACTATAATTAAAGCCTTGGAAAATTGCTGAATCCATTAAATTTTCCTGGCAAATAAATGTCTCTGACCAGTGATGATCACTGAATTAAGTTGGTTGAGAAACCAAAACTTTTACTTACTTAGATACTCTTCAGAAAGTGATATACTTTCTCTTGGGAGGGAGTAGGAAACAAAAACACATTTTCTCACATTTTCAGTGCCAGTTGGGACAGGCAAAATAAGGCCCAATAAAAGTAGCATGTGGCAGAAGTATGACTTCAACCTAGGCCTGTCAGGCTCTGCATACCACCATCCATTAAATGCAATTTACACCTCTTTACAAGCACATGCTTGGAGGTGCATGCATGGCTAGACAGGCATATCTCAAGGAATAGTAACACTGGCATAATAATGTAAAATATGTAGAAATTTTAAATGTAAAACTAGTTTAAAGATGTTTAAAAAATAACAAATTATCAAGTGTGATCATTATTTAAAAATAATATCCTTAGGTCATTATTATTTTTTGACACAATATGTAACTTTTGCAGATATCTTTGGTAGCTCGATTAAGAAAAGAATAAAGCTTTTGGGAAAGTCTATTTCTTAATGGGATCATGGTAGTCTGTGTTTCTTTTTTTAATATGATTGTTTCCATGCTTTCTAGATAAAGACTCCTTCATTCTGTATTTATTAACTGATTTCATGGTATATTTGTCAGTTAGGGAAAAATCAACTTTTTAGTCAAGAAAAAAAAAGGAGATGAGGTACATAATTTTCTGTAAACTAGTCTGCAATGTTGTCAGGAAAACCAGTGCATGTTAGGAGGCTGATGAATGGTAAAGCCAACATCAGATTATTTGGCAGCCGTGGTATGGAACAAACACACAAATCTCAGAGAGAAGATGACAATTCACAGTCTTACAACAAACTAGCATCCCAGGTGACCTGTTTTACCCTAACAATGCCTTATTATGACAGCCTTGCAGTGAGAGATTAAAAGGATATTATACTAGGGGCAGCCTGGGTGGCTTGCTTAGCAGTTTAGTGCTGCCTTCAGCCCAGGGTGTGATCCTGGAGACCCGGGATCAAGTCACATGTCGGGCTCCCTGCATGGAGCCTGCTTCTCCCCCTGCCTGTGTCTCTGCCTGTGTACTCTGCCTCTCTCTCTCTCTCTCTCTCTCTCTCTCTCTCTGTGTCTCTCAAGAATAAATAAATAAATTTTTTTTAAAAAAATTAAAGGATATTATACTAAATTGACCCCTAACAACAAATAAAAGTGTATATTGCTTTCACAATTAATTTACATGCATATATAGAGAGAGGAGTGGTTCTCATTTGGGGGTGATTTTGTCTCCCAGGGAACATTTAACAATAGCTCGAGATACTTAGCATCATAATTAAGGTGTTACTGGCATTTAGTGGGTATAGCCCACTGATACTGATAAACATCCTATAGTGCCTCAGAAGAGCCTTGCACAAAAAAGAATGATCTAATCTTAAAATGTCAGGAGCATTGTGGTTGAGAAATCCTGACACAACAGAATAATTTGTTGAGATGTTGGTTTGTTACTTGTTCTTGTGTTTCTTCTTCCTCCATTCAACATGGTCACCAAATCTCCGTAGTGCTAGACTACATCCAAATCTCGGTACTTCCACTCCACTAACTAGCTGGGTAACCTTGGGCAAGTTACTCAACCTGTCTTGTCCTTCTGCCCTCAGTCTTCTCATCCATAAAAAATTTCCATTATAAGGATTATTTTGAGTATTAAGTAATTTTTCTTTTGTAAAAGTCTAAACTCACTGAGAAAGAATAGTAGATGTAACAAAATGAGGATGGGAATGAGGGTAAGGATAAGAGAAAGTGATGAACTCTGAGTCTGGACTAGACAGTAAAGGAGATTCCTCAGAATAAGAAGGAGGCAGAGTGCTTCGTAAGGAGAGCTCCACACACAACATTGCTAGAAGAGTGCAGGAAGTTAGGGGAAGAGCTCCATGGTCCCTCAGTGTGCCAAGATCAAGCACTGGAAAGGATGTCCATGCCCAAAAGGCAAAGGAAGTAGCAGAAACACTGCTACTCTCTATGGAAAGTGAAGTCAAGATCAATAAAAGTCCCCAAATGTCCTCAGCAGATCCCTAAGACCTTTAGAGATGGATGAACAGAAGAGCAGACTGGGAGAAAGAGAAGAGTAGTATAATAATGGTAAACTGAATTTCCAGGGGACTCAATAGGTAGGGATCTCAAATGAGGTTACATTTAATTTTGAGAAAAATAAGTAATGGGACATTTCTTGCAATCCAGAGTTGGTGGTGCACAAACTACACCTACCATGTATATCACTTACTATGCCTATATCACTTACTATGCCTATTTATATTGATTTTCTACTTCATTTATTTGAGGATCTATTCTCAAGTCATTTGATATGAACCACAACGTTAGGACAAGTTCATTTTCCAAATGATATCAGAACTATAAAAAACTCATATATTATGATTTGGAATCTCCCAAAAAGAAGGCATTCCAAAAGAAAATATATTTTAGATGAAATTAGTAGATAATGAAATAGTAAAAGAGAACGCACATATTTATTTAAATTTCTTTGAAGCAGGCCACAAATGACTTGTTTAAATATGAATTGTTCCTGGAAACTTCCACAAAAGTGAATTACCAGAAAAATGGAAAGATTAAACAATGAAATATTAGATTATCGAGCAACTGGTTTTTTTTTTACTAAACCAAATATTATGTTTTCAGGCTATTCTTTGGTTCTTTACCACAAATGTGGTTGGTTAGGATTTTCTACATGCATTCTTTATCATATTAAAGAAAAGGGCAGAACATTCTTCACATTATAATTTTATTATGTTTGTATTTTTTTTTTCCCAAAAGGCTGCAAGAAATCTAATAAAATAAACAACAAAAAAAATCCCAAACTAAAATTTAACTACAAGCAGAATTTATGCTCTGTCCTGGACCTTCAACAAATTAAAATATGATGTTTCAGGGAATCTAGGATACAAACAAAAATTCCAACTTCATAACATATTATTATTCAGTGCCTGGCATATTCATCTATAATTTAAATATTAATGTCAGTGCCCATGAAAGCCTTGAGATTGTTAATTAGTTTGGTTATAAATTCCCCCACTGTCACCACCTAATAATCCTTAACACAAATGCTTCTGCCTTAATGTATGTCACTTTATAATTGTAAGAATATTCTGCACAAACTCGCTTGGATATCTAGACGACAAAGAGAGCTTTTCTGAACGCAAATGAAAAAGGAGCCATGTACTCACCCTTCCTCCCCACTTACACAGTTTGCTACAGGATGAAACTAAGGATGGCAGCTATAGGAAAGATGGTTTAAAATTTTAAGATTTTAAGAGATGCTCAAATATTTTTTTAAAAAAATTGGGTAAAAGCCATAAATTTGTCATAATTAATAAATATCCAAAGGTTCACTGCTAAATGAAACTTTGTTTTTTTTTTATCCCCTTAACCAACAGATTAAGAAGATATAGTTATGGAGACAGAAGGTAAGGACATTTTACTTGATTGAAAATTGGCACACTCTACTTATGATGTGTATAATTAAATCTATAAAAATAACTTGTTTAATGTAGTCATCTAAGTGGAGCTACATAAAATAGTTTTTTCAGTACCTCATCGAAAATTAGCTTCCCTTGATATACTAGCATGGTCTAATTTCATTTCAGTATATAGTACAACAATTTCATAGTTATGACCCATTTCTTTCCACTGAATGAAACAGAATTTCGGTATACCAGAAACCTTTGGACTCTCTGAAGTTCAATATAGCTGAATTTTATATTGTATGTGGCCCAAGATGGGTTATGCCATCTTTCTTACAGAGGTCAGCAGCTTTTTTATTTGTTAGTTTTTTGAGGACAACATCTGAGCACTGTGAAATTTTCATTTTGAAAATACCATGGAAATGAGCTCATTCAAAGCATATTTTTCCTGTTGATACTGTTGTCATGAGAACAAATACACAATATAACACAATGCCTTTTTTTCTTTTTAACAAAAAAATTCAGTAGGAAAAGAATAGTAAAAGAATGAAATGAATTACACTTTGGATTCTACGGTTGTCTATCTACTCTTATGGACCTATCTGAATAAATCTCAACATAAGAATGAGCTCCAGAATAAAATGAAAAACTTCAGTGATAATTTATTCATGAGCCCACACATGAAGTATATCAAAAAAAGGTTACGGCTTCCTTTGAAAGAGGTCAGTAATATCTGGACTCTCATTACAAGTCCAATCTGTTCCATAAATCAGATGTGGCACAAGGTAGACTCTTTTTTACCAAGTAATCAGTACAAAATTACTGAAGCTCTATTTTCCATTTGGGTTTCACCAGTGTGCCTCTGTGGCCCTGCTGTTCACTGATCCACGCTTTAACATCACCTTATACTCATGGTGACATGAATGCTTCGGCTCCCTGTTAGCCCAGGGACTGTGGCCTCAATCACAAGGGCAGACACCTCTGGTTCCTAACACTATGTATTTAGATGGCTGCTTCTTAAAAGCTAAAACATATTATAGAACAAGTTGGTGTATCTTGAAAGGAGTTTCCTATGCACATGAAAAGTGTACAAAAATATACATATTTGAAATATCTTTGCAGGCTTATTCTAAGGTACTCACCATACTGACTTATTTAACTCTAGATAAAAATTTCAGGAAAGGTGTTTCTCTGTTATTTGGTAGCACTTTACCTAGTTCACTATAGCAAATTAAAATCATTCTAATGCGAAGGCTCCCAGTAACTATGCAGATTTTGTATTTAAATGTTTTAAAATATAGATTCTTAATATATTACACTAGGAGGCAATACAATATTCATACTGTGGTAGACTGTTGGGATCAAATCCTATTCTACCCTCGCTAGCTTAGTGATATTGGACAAGTTTTTTTTTTGGTTTTTTTTTTGTGTTTTTTTTTTAATGTCTCTGTGCTTCATTTTCTATTGTGTAGAATGGAGATGATACTATCCTATAGGGTTTTATGAGATTACATGTGTTTATATACTTATTTGTATCCTGCACATATAAAGTATCATGTAAATGTTTTTTGTATAGTATGATAAATAGAAGTTAAAATATATTTCCTTCAAGGTCTATTTTTTATTTTTAATTTATTTTTATTTAGAGAGAGAAAAGAGAGAGGCTACAAGCAGGGGAAGGGACAAAGGGCAAGGAAGAGAAAGAATCTCAAGCAGACTGCACTAAGTGTGGAGCCTAAGACAGTGCTCGATATCATGACCCTGAGATCATGACCTGAGCTGAAACCAAGAGTTGGTGCTTAACTGAGTAAGCCACCCAGGTGCCCTCATAGTCTTTTTTATTTTATTTTATTATTTTATTTTATTATTTTATTTTATTTATTTATTTATATAAGAAAGGTATAAATGGCAACTGAAAACCCCAACAGTTCAGTGCCTATTTAATTCAGTCTTGTATTTTCCTTTTCTGCCCACTGTTCTGTAGCATATATACATGCTAAAGACTATATCTGACGTTCACACTTCTAGTCCTAAAGATCTACAGTTCGCATCAAATCCTTCTAAGTCAAAACAAAGAGATCAAATTGTTCCAAGAAAAATTTAGGCAAAATTTCATGTATTATACAGCTTATTTAAAGGCCAACAATCCATACATGCTGTATGCATGACCCTGCAGTGAACCAAACTGTTAATTTAAGCAGTTTTTCACCACAAGGATTTTTAGCTTACTTGAGGGGACTTTTTAGACATCGCAGAAACCACTAAAAAATGGTTTCAGATCCACATTGCCCTTAATCTGGGACACCACATAAGAAACGAAAACTTACTTTGAAATTTTAGGAAATGCTTTATCTCCTGTTTCCCAGATCATAACAATATTATCAGTAGTCTCCTTGTGTCTGGGGACACCTGTCCAACCCTGCAGCTGTGACTTAACAAACCTGTTTCTTCCTTCTTTTCTTCTCCCTCCTTCCTTCCTTTTCTCTCCCTTCTTCCCTCTCTTCTTTCCTTCCTTCAATCCTTTCTTCTCTTCCTTTTCTTGCTTTCATTAAATATGTACTTTTTCTAAGAAGGAACTTGACCTTGGGGCACCTCAGTGGCTTAATCAGTTAAGCATCTGCCTTTGGCTTAGGTCATGATCACAGGATCCTGGGATAGAGCCCTTCATGGGGCTCCCTGTTCAGAAGGCAGTCTGCTTCTCCCTGTCCCTCTGCCTCTCCCCCCACCATGTGCTTCCCCCCCCCCCCACTCAAATAAATAAATATAATCTTAAAAAAAGAACTTGACCTTAAAGACTGAACATTTAACAGTTACTATCTTTCTGGAATTACTACACAGATTTTTAAGGTAACCTTTGAAGAAGTTCTAGCAACTAGAATGCATCAAGGCCTTATCTTATTTGAAATTAGAAGCCAGTGTATGATCCATGATAGGTCTGCTTACATCCCCATTGGCCCATACAGGTTCAAAATATTTAATACATAAGACAGTCAGCTATTTTATTTGAGTAATACTTCCTGGTTACTAATTAAAAACGGGGAGAATTTAGATTGTGCCTGTCTTTCTTTTTCTCTCTCTTAGAACAAAGGCAACTTTTCTTAGGGATCTGAGTCACAGAAAAAAAAATTAGTCTAGAGAAGCATGCATTTTTCATCTTTTATGTTAGATGCTGAAATTCGTAGCTGTGAATACCACTGTGTCTCTGGTTAATGCTCTGAGTATAAAGAATCTGATATACACTGCACTAAATTGGATGTACCTCTCAATTGTACAACAGAATAAACAGAAACATAAAATACACAGTGTTTGTTGAAGACTATCCATCCTTCAACGCATAAATAACTTTTGGGGTGTTATTTTGAAGGCATTATGGTCTCACTGAACAGTTATGGATTGGTACAAATGTGTTTTTGGTTTCTATTTTTTAGTTATTCTGCACCCAGTTACAATCCTCCAGGTAAATAATGAATAATATGTGTGTTTCACAGAATGTAAGGGGCGAAAGCAATCAAAATTAAAAAGTAAGGAAAATTAAAAGAAAAAGGTAATACATGAGATATATTTTAAAATGTATGAGATATATTTATGAGATATATCATGAGATATATTTATAAATGTACACACAGTGATTTAGAGGGGATTCTGCACCCAAAAGAAGCAAACACATTTATACATATTCCTGGGCAAATGGGTATCTCTAATAAAAGTTAAAATAATATCTAGAGGGAGACTAGTAGGAGTTGTTTCTCTTGAGAAATATGACTACTTAATTTGCTCAGATGTAAATGACTGTATGGCTAAATCTAATAATAAGGTTTACAAAATTGACTTTAAGAGTATTTTTTACATTTGAAATTACTCCCTGTTTCCTACTTGTGGATATTTATGGATATTTACACAAAAGCCACTAACATTTATATAAGGAAACAAAAGACTGAAAATATTGCATTTTCCACATGTAAATCCCTATGAGTGATGTGATTAAGACCGATTAGCTTAGCTCAGTGTATGTGCTACTCGTCAGCCTTGGGACCATCTCACTCATGTATGAAATGACATTGTACTGGTGACACAGACCACATTTCTGCCTCTTGGGGATGAAGGCAATGCGTTTTTACCTCAAATGCCCATTTGGTAGCACGCTCTGAGTATAAAGACTCAGAATTAATGAATAAAGATCTAGAAGTAGCAAGTCTAGCATAGGAAGGCCATCCTTTTGTGAAGCATATTGAAAAGAAGCAAAGGTTCCCTAGAATAGCTAGAAATTAAAGTTTTACTTCAAAGGAACTCTGCACTAATTCATAAGAAAAAAAAGAGATTTTCTGCTAATAATAGCATAGGAGGAGTCCTTATAACACATAATTGCCATACATAAGGAAATTAGCATTAGATGTAAGTTTTAGTAGACTCTGAAAGCAGAGAGAGTTGTGCTCAATCACAACAGAAGCTGTTACCCTCTTAGGCAATCTGACCATATGGTTTCACCATAGGTCACCAGTTCCTTAAGTTAAGCTTTAAAAAGGGTTCACAACTTTGTCACTATCAACATTTTAGATTGGATAATTCTTGTTGTGGGGGACTGTCCTGTAACTTGTAGGTTGAATAGCAGCATTCCTGTCTTCTGCCCACTAGATGCTCCCACAGCCCTGTCATGACAACCAAAAATGTCAGCAGAAATTGCCGATGTCCTCTGAAAAGCAGTCACCCCTCAGGTATCAACCACTGGAAGGAACTTGATGTTGATATCAAAATTCCACACACCATATTTTTATAGATATTTAAATTAATTAGAAGAGTCCCAAACACCAGTTCTAAGAGCAAGCATTGGCACCAATGAAGTTTTCACTGAATTGTGATAAAATGAGAAAAATAAAGATGATATAGTGACTTTTCATCCTAAGAAAATGTACTTTATGATTTTTAATTACATTTTTAAAAGTTACCATTTTATGTGAAAAGTGTCCTTTCTGTAATGTCCTTATGGTAATAATGTTCCCTTTTATTTGGATTTTTTTCTAGAAAAGTAAGAACTTGATAGCCATTTGTTGGCAGCCCATACATAACATCTCAAGTTAATACATAGTAATTATGAGTATATATCTCCTAGTGTGGCTTAATTCATTCTCATAAAATTCTTTTGCTGTCCCCATAGAATGCCAAGTTAAAACTTGCACTAGGTGGTTGGTTCCAGCTGTGACGCTGGTCATCAAAGTAGCAACACTCAGGTGGGCTGAACTCCTACTTAAAAGTTTTACCTGTGTGTGTGTGTGTGTGTGTGTGTGTGTGTGTGTGTGCAAAGTAAATATAGGATTGGAAAATAATTGAAAAAGTTGGGGCAGTTTATTCAGGTCAAAAATCATTCACTGAGTAATTCAAGAAAATAATTTATTTTACCTAAATGATTTAAATCCAGCTGTGTAAATGAGGCCACTGAATATCTGGTTTTAATGCTAACAATTATATTTTTACTTTTTCTTTTTATATGGATCACTACAACTATTTCATTTAAAATAACTCATAAATGTTTAAATTAAAGATTTTTATCTGTTTCCTAGGGTCTTTTGAAGAAAGATTATAATTTTTTTTAGCTATGGTGAATATATTTGTATATTAAAATAATTTTAGCAAACACTTCCAAAGTGCATGGTACATCCAGATTTTTCCAACATCTGCAGCAGCCTACAGTATATATAATGTAATTTTGTAATGAAATGGCTCCAACATACAGCCTTAAGAAAATTATGTGGTGATGTTAGAGATGGCTTTGGAACTTAGAATTATTCTTGCTAGTGTAGAGAAAAGTAGCATCTATTGAGGCAAACTATCTTAAGCACACAGACATGATTGGTTAGTATACATTTAGCTATGCAAAAAATACTTTTCATTTAACAATTTCAGAGATCACAAAAACTACAATGTGCTTTCAGCAAAAGATTAATTCATTCATCCATGATCTGGTAATTATTTTTAAAAGCACTTTCTTTAAGTGAAGTCATCCAGCTTAAAGCTGTACATTTAGTAATACTGTCATTCATTTGGAATGTTTAAATCTATATATCCATTTGTATTATTCTTATTAAGCTGATCATCGTGTATAGCTTAAGCTGAGTCCCAGATAATCTCATAATGTAGTAAGTGGCATCAACATGACCAATCTTAAAATTATTAAACATTCCCAAAGATAAAATGAAACTGAATGTATTACTTAACTCTCATTGCCAGATATAGCTTTTAAAGTGAAATCGCTTTCTTAGTGTCCTCTTTTACTCTAAAACTAGAGGACACCTGGGTCAGCTTCTAGTATTTATATACAGCAAGAATTCAAATAGCTAACTCACAGAGAGAATGTGATTTCACTTTCTTTCAGACTCAGTGCAAATTCCATTTGGACTCCTGAGAGACCTTGAGATTCACTAAACATTTCATTTGAAATGTACTGTGTAGCATGGTTAAAACACAGGAGAGCAAAACCTCTGGGTGCCTGAACTGTTCCCTGAGATTAAATGAGGCACTTACAGAGGTCAGAAAGATATTGCCTGTCTTCTACTGTGAAGTTGAGATTTAATGTATTCGAGCAGGTGCATCAATGACTTCTAAAACTGACTAGCAGCTATGAGAGCAGGGTCATGAGTAGAAATGATCTGGGCTAAGATTTTTATAAAGAGGAAAGTTAGGCACAAACTATAAGCAAAATTATACAGCTTGGGCTTAGGAAAATCATGACATTTTAAGTTTAAAAAAAAAAAAAAAACTAAGACCTTAGGTACTTTTTACAATAAGGAGTGGGAGAGCTAATGATATCCGTAATTATTTTAAGTATTCTAGCAGCATCAAAATAGTTAACATAATTTTAATGCTTCTCTTACTTTCAAAGAAAGTCTGGATGTGCATAATAAATGCCTACAACAAATGACACATTTAATAGGTGATAAGCAAGGAAAGGTAAGAAATCCTCCTTCTTGAACAGAATACAATTGTTTTCAGTTAAAAGAAGTTCTCATAACTTTGAGACTTGGATTAGGTTGGTTTTACAACCTGATGTAAGGCATCATCACATAAAAATGGTAAACTGAATTTTAAACTTTTGACTATAACAGTTTGTAGTGAAAAATTAGGAAACCTAAAATATTCAACAATGACCTAAACGGACTTCTGGACTTTGTCATATTAGAACCTCTTTAACTGGAGTCTTTAAAATGTTCCAGAAAGAAATGGAAAGCTCCACTAAAAAATACAATGTGAGTCACAGAAAATTCTGCAACAGAACAATGGATACAATGCTGATTTTAATTAAAGGTTTTCTAGATGCCTGATCTTTATATTAGATTATTGTTCATTATATCTGCTCTGTGTGTGTATGCAATATTAACAGAGAAACAATCAAAACTGGCCTGATGTAGGATATATATAGAAAAAAAACATACGCAATATAATGGTACAAATAAGCACACGTGCATGTATATGTGTGTGTGTGTGTTATACCTTCCTATGTTATTGAAGCAATAAATTGCAATAGGAATCTCTGTTTGCCTAGTTCTGAGGACCACTTTATGATTGCTTTGTGAGGCAAATATCTTTCTTATGCCCAGAACTTATGGACAAAAAGTAAAACAAAAACAACACCCCCCCAAAAAAACCAAAGCACTGCACTTTTTTTTAGACAAATTTATTAAAACATCTAGGCAAACTGAAAAATCTTATTGCTAAACGTAATTTTCTTAGCCTGGACTTTAAAATTATTCACTAACCAATCTTCCTTGTCTTACTATCTTAATTATCATTATTTTCACTAACTATGTTGGTTGTGCCTTTGAACTAATTTATTAACCCCCCTCAGTGTATGTGCTGTCAACAATGCCTCCGAGGTCATGTCTACCTGTCTGTGCATGATCCTTCACAAAATCCTTAACTCTTCTTTGCTAAAAGCCTTTCGTGATCAAATTTTTGCTTTCTTATTGTCATTTTGAAACAATTAGGATTTGCAAAAATGATTCAATAAATTTACTTCTCTTCCTTTTTTTTGGTCATTTAATCCACATTCTTCTTGAATGCTAGAACAGCGTGCTGACATAGCAAGTGCCATATGTGAAAAGGAGCTTGCAGAAAATCATAAGGCCATTCAAAAACACTAGGTTTATTAATTCTGACTTGGACTATTTAGAACAAAGGAAACATGCCCAAGAGGGAGTAAGTTATGAAGCATGCTAGTACTTAACAAAGTCCTAAATTATAAAGACCACACTGATAATGCCTACTAATAGGTCCATAGCTTTGGTTTTCTTCATGTTGCTTAAGTCAGAGAAAGCTTCAGATCTGCATTATTTTAAGCCTTCTTAAAAGTGTGCTGATACATGCATCTTAAAATGTTCTCTTTTTTTTTTAATTAAAATGTTCTAAATAAGCTTTCCACCTTACATAGGCTTGATCTAGGCATTGGTGGTTTCTCAGCAAATGGGAAGGCATTCTCAGCATATGGCCCTTAAGCCACACCATCTGACTAGAGATTTAGACTTCTTGTCTTATATAAACCAAGCAATTTAAAAAAAATTAATGTTATGTTCTATACAGATAGTCATCCTTGAACATTTGAATGATACTTAAGAAAGGAAGTGTATTTGATGGAATAACGAAAGCAAACATCTGATAACCACAGTTACAAACAAAGAATGGCATACAAATTTCAGTATCAGCTGAATAAGTCAGTCTTTCCTTTTCTGGCTGCCAATATAATTTACATGCATGTATCAAAATGCTAAATATTAATTAGTCTACTGTTTGTGCTCAATCAGAAAGTAGAGTTTGGCTTAATAAACATCACTACCAGCACCTTTATTAGTAAGCAGTTAACCACTAATGAGTGAATAGTTTTGAAAAGAATTACCATCTTTAATCATTTCAACAATTAGTAGGTCAGAGCATGAAAGAACCATCAAAATTTCCTTCTAAAACAGAGGAAGAGTTCACACAAATAGGGTGTTGCATAGACTCTCTGCCTGGCCTACCTCACAGCTATTCTTGTCTCTTCTCGTTCTCTCTGCCCTACATCCAGGGGGTCAACAAACTCTGTTGGTTTTAGCTCACAGATACCTCTCCGATCTGTCTATACCTCTTCATCCCACTTCCACTGTTCAAACATCTTATTGTCTGGCCTGGATTCCTGTAGGAGTCTCTGAAGAGGCCTCCAGCCTGTAGTCATGACCCCTCTGGTTCAGTTTCTTTCTCCATTACTACCTACATTTTTAAAATGTTTCCTTGTACATGTCTCTAGCTTATACAATTTTTGTGGCTCTCCATATCTTTTAAGAAAAAGTCCCAACTCCCTAGCAAAGCAAACACAGCTCTTCCTTCTCTTGCCCTAACTAACTTTCATTTCTGGAGGTCCCTACCCTGAGCTTCGGATGAAAGGTAGTTACTCTAACTGCCTCAACTGTCACATATGCTGCTTATTCTGTTTTGGAAACTTCCTCTCTCTGCAACCCAACAATCCATCAACACTCCCCTATCTATTTAACAGGCTAATACCTTCAGAAATCATTCCAGGCACCACCTCTTCTGAGGGATCTTCCTTGAATCCCCAAGTCTTGACGAGTTCTGCTTTATATGCACTCTTTTGCTTATCAACTGTACCTACATGTTCACTTCTGTTTTCACCACTAATTGTAACTTCTTGACAGCAGGGTCTGTGTTTATTAACTTGTAAGTTCTCTAGTGCCCAGAATAGTGACTTGCACACCAGACATATTTCATACATGTTGGTTGCAAGCATCATCAACAAATCAAATCTCCAAAGACTTTTTTGATCATTTACGGTATGCAAAGACAGATGTGAGTTTGGGATGGGGTTAAAGGTGGGTGCAGAGGTAAATAAAATTGAGACTCTATCCCTAAGGGTTTATAACCTAGTTGGTGAAAAAAATAAACTCATGAAAAGTTCATTAGAAATGTTACTTGAAGTAAAAACTCCATAAATCTATAAGATATGGGATCAGTCTAATATTTCTCTTTCCAGAAGAAACATTGGGGCCAATATAAAGGTGCTGGATGTTTCTAAAGTTCATTAAGGCAAGTTATTGATCTTGAAAAAAGATAGAATAGGACATAAAGCTCAAGCTTATATAAGAATGGCTACAGAATTTAATAGGAGTTCATTTTTAAGGTGAATGGGACTAGCAAAAAAGAAAAAGCCTTGGGGAGGCAAAATAAATGAAGAAATAGGAAAGGATGTAAGTGCTAGAAATTTGAAGTCCTGAGGAAGCTAGACAAAGAGGAATGAAGGGCCCAGGAGGTGGGGCCATGCCTACAGAGTGCTTAAAGGAAATCAAGTACAGACAGAAATTTAATCATAAGTAAAAGTTTATTTTTTTCATATTTTTCTAATCCTGTCCAAAACTATTCTAAACTTTTAAAATGATGATTTTTTTTAAATTAATGGAAGATATGGAAGGCTATTTTTTAACATCCTTTTATGACTAAAATTAAACTATTGTGCTAAATTAATTAAAGTTCAGGAAAATTTCCTCTCCCTAGTAGTAAGAATACAGGAAATATGTTCATAACACTGCTACGCTAATTTCCCCTATGGTATTAGTTGTGACCAGAGCAAACATTAGGTACTAAATTATCTTTTCCAGACAATTAGGGTACTATGTCTTTTGCTGCATAGATAAGTTGCTAATTAACCTCCCATAGCTAGTTAGCTCAGTTGTAGCCTTTTGCTAATGAAGAGCAAAGTCTTAATCTTCAAGTGGTTGAGCAAGCTTTATTTGACTTTGTGGTTACATCTCTAACATTTCCCCTAGAGACTGCAAGTTCCCTATCATGCTCACTATTTGTATCCTCCAGAACTTAACAGGTGCTTGACATATTGTAAGTCCCCAATGAATAGTTCTCAAATACATGAATGCATTAAATAAATAATTGAATAATTTACATAATAAGTGAATGAATGAATGCTATGCCCCATCCACCATGTTTGCTATTTATTTGATTAATTTAAGGAAATTCACAAGTACTGGAAGACATGGCCACAGTGTACTTCTAGCCAAAAAATGGTCTGTCCACGGACATTACCTATCACTTTAGTATATATAAAACATCACATGACAGTCAAATGTCACTGTGATCAGGCTTCCTAACACGCCCAACAAAGCTGAGGATCCAGCGGTACTGAGGATGTTCAGGATTTCATAGTCCATGAACTTACTGGAGAAGAGATCTAACAAGGGTTTAGAAGTATATGTAAAATTAACTTAATAGACTCAAGTTGGCTATTTGATTTTGGCCTTAGGTAGCAGAAGTCTAGATAATGGAAAGTTGTAAGGGCACTTGAATAGTGGTTCTCAAATTTACTGTGTGTTAGACCCACTTCAGAAGTTAAATCTGCTAAAAACAAAAACAAAAGCAAAAACAAACAAAAAAACTCCACACAGTTCTTACATAGCCCCCAGATGTCATTCAGTAGATCAGGGTTGGAGCAAAAATATGCATTTTTGATAAGTTTCCCTGTATTAGTGGTTCTAACTCAGGAATAATTTTGCCCTTCCCCATCTTTGGGGATACTTGCTGATCTCTGGAGATATCTTTGTTTGCCAAAGCTAATCGGAGTGGAGTGCAACTGCTATCCAGTGGGCAGAGGCCAGTGATCCTGCTAAACATCCTACAATGCCAAGGTTGAGGGATGCTGCCACTTGGTGGGGAGAGTGTGCTCTAGAAGCAACACTATCTCAGCCTGGAACATACCCATGAAACAGAAGTAAGAGGATGAAGTACCTCTAAGGAAGATTTAGATTAAATGAGGAGGATTGGAAACTGGTTCTTCACAACTATAAATTCCTTTACCAGGAACACTCACTTTCCAATAATGCTGGATAAATGTGATGTCAATGAATCACTAATTTACTTAGCCCTAACAATAAAGGCTCAGAAGAGTTCCTGATATTCACAGGTATACTGCAAGAGGGAGACTAGCTCAGGAAAAGAAATGATGTAAATATTCATTCATTTGTTTATTCATTCAGCAAATATTCTTTTTAATATATAATCATTGACTTTCTAATTGACATATATCAGAAAAAAAACATGAAATAGTATACCTTTATAAAGTTAATGATTATACCTGTGTCAGGATAATTCTCAATAAATAACTTGTGTTAATAGTTTTTGACAAGTTTAATTACAGTTTGAAATGATTTCTGTCCTGCTGACATCCTATAACGCTATTTAATAAAAAAATACTATTGTCTACTTTCAATAATAGAACTATGTAAATGACTTTACTGAGCATTTTCAATATCAGAAAGCAATATAATACTTGCTCTTTAGTGCTTCAAAGAATTTCCACTAATTAACCCTTTATCTCCTTAAAATGAAATTATCACTCCCTAGCATTTCAAGACAACTACTGTAAGCCTCCTTTTCTAAACCTGTAATATCAACATATAAGAATCACTTCTTTCACCAACTGTGGTTGATTTACCCTTTAGTAGAACATATTAAGAACTTATCAGCAATTACGAAAATAATTTCCTTCTTTTATTGAAATGCTTTGCAGCCACTGCAGCTTAGCACATTATTATTCTGGGTGGCGTAGGTGTTTTGAAAGGCAGTGTGAAAATAAGAGCTTGAATTATAAATTCCTCCCATGAATACTGAATCATTTTATATTTTCTGTGGCAAAAAGAACTGACTTCTCTTTCGAAGGAAAAAAAAGAATAAGAACATTTTTAACTTTCAGGAACACACAAGTTTGTTGTATGGTATATATATTGTGCTAAATGACCTATCAACTTTAACAACTTTCTTTTCTTTATTTATGATAGGCACACAGTGAGAGAGAGAGAGAGAGGCAGAGACATAGGCAGAGGGAGAAGCAGGCTCCACACAGGGAGCCTGACATGGGACTCAATCCCGGGACTCCAGGATTGCGCCCTGGGCCAAAGGCAGGCGCCAAACCGCTGCGCCACCCAGGGATCCCGACCTATCAACTTTAAAACAGCAATTTACCTTTTTATAGATCTATAAAACTTAGCATTTTTATAAAACATATATATAGACAAGAAATAACCTATACAAATTTATTATAAAATGAAACACTTGTGTCAATTTTAATCCAGTAAGTACTTATTAAATACCTACATTGCTCCAGGAACTGTTCTAGGTGCTGGGAAAACAGAAATGGTAGTCAGCCTAGCAAGGGGATTCACAGAAATCCAGGGATGAGGAGAGTCTCCCTGAGAAAACCAATGACATCCAATACAATCTATTAAGTTTTGCCTGAAACTGCAGAATATATATTTTCCTTTCCTTAGTTTTTGAAGAGGATCTTACATTTCAGCAACTTGTGATCTATCACTCAGATCAGGTTGAGAAAACCTATCAACATAGAACCTACATTGAGCTGAGAGGCATAAATGTCTTTTAGTCACAGTGATTACTCATAGGATAGCTGCTCATCTGTGACACAGACTCATGGATGGTCTGAGGTCATTTCAAACAGAAGTGTTACATTTCTTTTAGCTGCAGCACAAGCTAGTTGTCTCTAAGTTATTTTACAGTTTCCTCTATCTATACCTTTTGCATAATTTCTTCTAACTTCCCAGCATCAGTTCAGTAGACAAAGCTGTTTGAATAAGCAGATACTCTATCTTCCACACGTTTCTATCATAGGAGAGGTGGATGGCAAACTTTCTACCCCCTAAATCGCAGCTATCTTGTTCTGAGACTTAAGCTGACAAAAATTTAAGAAAATAAATGAGATTCCTCTTGTAAGTAGCACATATGACAGTGGTCTAGGCCTTTTCTCTAGCTTCAATTTTAGTCTAGGCTCAAGTAATAAACTGTAAAGGATCCATATATGTGTATGATTCCCAAAAAAGCTTACAGGGTATAGATTTTGGTAAGTAGTACTTTTATTGAATCGAATTCTGAGATAACATGGCACGTTATTACAACTATGTTTCTAATAAAATAGTTCAGACTGTAAGCAAAGTATTCCTTGCAGACCAGAGCAGTCTTTTTGGGTGGAGGAGGGGTCTTGCTAGGTTAATAAAATTTCAGAATTTACTTAGTCAAATGTATATTTTAAGCACTTAGGCATCCACACACATTGCCACTCCTGGGTAGCTGCCACTGTGATCCTCAGGATGATTTAAAAAACACTCTATAGGAAGTTTCTTCAATGATATTCCCATTTTCCTCCTCCCTCTCTCCATCAGCTTATGCTCCTGCTGAAAATTCAGGGCAATGAAACTTGCTCAATTCTTGCCAAAGTCCAGCTCTACAAATAGCACTAAAAAGCAGTCACAGAACAATACCAGTACATACTAAAATAACTGCTTGTAGGAAGTAGAGAGGATAGCTAATCTTCTGTATGTTATGTATTGGTAATATAGTGTTTTAGTTTTATATTGAAGATACCATTTTTAGTGCAGATGTCCAACTTTTTAATTTTTATAGACCATATTTATGTGTTTTTTAAAGTAACTTCTCTTGTTTTCAATCTTTGCAAAATAATGTCATCTGCAATAAGAACTCAGTTTGACTCCAAATATAATTTGTAAGATATAGTGGTTATAGTTGTTACCTGATTTGTACTTCTCAAGTATAATTACTTATGTCCATTATATCAAGCTAATAAAATGATTAAGCAGTAGGTTTAATTTTCAAATTAAAATCATTACCCCTACTAAATCCTTTTTTATCCTATAGCTTTTCTTCAATGACTTCCATAGTTAAATCTACAGCCTACATATTTATTATTGAACCTTGAAATAATTTTCTTCACATTGACCTCAAGTTTACTAATTCCATCAAATCTATATTTTATATACTTGGTAACAGAATAATATTAAGGGTTTAGGAATTTAAAAGGTATTTACAAATACATATACAGTGAGTTGCTTGGTTAACAGTGTCTAAGGAAAGACAACATTAGTTATCTTTAATTGTTGAATATCTCTAACACCAAAGCTGTAAATAGTTATTAACTATGGTGTAAGTGGGCATTTCTGAGGCATAAAAAAGGAGATAAAAAATTAAATATTAAGGAAAATTTCCAGTCTGTTGTTTATAGTACCTATAAGTAGGGGAAGTTTTTAGTCTGAGTCATTCAAAGAACTGTAAAGTATAGTTCTAAAATTATCTAATATGTATCCTCAGCCATTCAAAGCCTGGATCTTTTCTGAAATAGAACCACAGACATTAGCAAATTAAGAGAGGTTCAACAAGGGCCTATCCTTACCAGCCAGCTCCAGGTTGCTCCTATTAATACTATATCCATTAATATTTTAACAACATAATTTTAAAAATCCTGTCAAAATGGTCTCTTGGAATCATCCCAAGCCCCTAAGAACAGTATAAATTGGTGAGAAATATTGGACGAATTCCCAGTTTTGCTTTTATTGATTTTTAAAACATTTAGTTTAACTAAATACTTTGAAAACTAACCTCAATGCCTTTATGAGAATGAGGAGGAGAAAAAGGGCAAGGTGCCGATTATGCATAAATTCTGATGAGAGCTTTCTTTGGCATTTTAGAGACTCTTGATCAGCAGCTTTTGGCCTTATTTTGTCCAGGTTTTTTTCCCTTTTCATACTAATAATCTTTCTCAAGGTATTTGACACCTTGAAAAATTACTCTTGCTTTTTCACAACGGGTTTGCTGCCAGAACACAGGTGTCGTGAAAACCACCGCTAAACCTAAACCAAAATGGGAAAGGAGAAGACTCACATCAACATCGTCGTCACTGGACACGTAGATTCGGGCAAGTCTACCACTACTGGCCATCTGATCTACAAATGTGGTGGGATTGACAAAAGAACTATCGAAAAATTTGAGAAGGAAGCTGCTGAGATGGGAAAAGGCTCCTTCAAGTATGCCTGGGTCTTTGGATAAACTGAAAGCTGAATGTGAACGTGGTATCACCATTGATATCTCCCTGTGGAAATTCGAGACCAGCAAGTATTATGTGACCATCATTGATGCCCCAGGACACAGAGACTTTATCAAAAACATGATTACAGGCACATCTCAGGCTGACTGTGCTGTCCTGATTGTTGCTGCTGGTGTTGGTGAATTTGAAGCAGGGTCTCCAAGAATGGGCAGACCCATGAGCATGCCCTTCTGGCTTACACACTGGGTGTAAAACAACTAATTGTTGGTGTTAACAAAATGGATTCCACTGAACCACCCTACAGCCAGAAGAGATACGAGGAAATTGTTAAGGAAGTCAGCACCTACATTAAGAAAATTGGCTACAACCCCGACACAGTAGCATTTGTGCCAATTTCTGGTTGGAATGGTGACAACATGCTGGAGCCAAGTGCTAACATGCCTTGGTTCAAGGGATGGAAAGTCACCCATAAAGATGGGAATGCCAGCGGAACCACACTGCTTGAAGCTCTGGATTGCATTCTGCCACCAACTCGTCCAACTGATAAGCCCTTGCGTCTGCCTCTCCAAGACGTCTACAAACTTGGTGATATTGGTACTGTCCCAGTGGGTCAAGTGGAGACTGGTGTTCTTAAGCCTGGTATGGTGGTCACCTTTGCTCCAGTCAATGTTACAACTGAAGTAAAATCTGTTGAAATGCACCATGAAGCTTTGAGTGAGGCTCTTCCTGGGGACAATGTGGGCTTCAATGTCAAGAACGTATCTGTCAAAGATGTTCGTCGTGGCAACGTGGCTGGTGACAGCAAAAATGACCCACCAATAGAAGCAGCTGGCTTCACAGCTCAGGTGATTATCCTGAACCATCCAGGCCAAATCAGTGCTGGATATGCACCTGTGCTGGATTGTCACACAGCTCACATTGCTGGCAAGTTTGCTGAGCTGAAGGAAAAGATAGATCGTCGTTCTGGAAAGAAGCTGGAAGCTGGTCCCAAGTTCTTGAAATCTGGGGATGCTGCCATTGTTGATATGGTTCCTGGCAAACCTATGTGTGTTGAGAGCTTCTCTGACTATCCTCCTCTGGGCCATTTTGCTGTTCGTGACATGAGACAGACGGTTGCTGTGGGTGTCATCAAAGCAGTGGACAAGAAGGCAGCTGGAGGTGGCAAAGTCACCAAGTCTGCCCAGAAAGCTCAGAAGGCTAAATGAATATTATCCCCAATACCTGCCACCCCAGTCTTAATCAGTGCTGGAAGAACGGTCTCAGAACTGTTTGTGTCAATTGGCCATTTAAGTTTAATAGTACAAGACTGGTTAATGATAACAATGCATCGTAAAACCTTCAGAAGGAAAGGAGAATGTTTTGTGGACCATTTTTTTTTTGTGCGTGTGTGGCAGTTTTAAGTTATTAGTTTTTAAAATCAGTACTTTTTAATGGAAACAACTTGACCAAAAATCTGTCACAGAATTTTGAGACCCATTAAAACAAAAGTTTAATGAGAAAAAAAAAAAAGAAAAATTACTCTTCCACCAAGTTTTCTATGAGAATAAATTAAAGACTGTCAGATATTCAGGATAATACTCCTGGCACATCACAGTATCTTAAGAGACTATTGATTATAGGAAGCACCATTATTTAATGTGTTTAAGTGGAAAATTCTTGCTAATTAATTTATGATAATGCTTTACTGTCACAAAGAATTGTTATTTATATGTATTAAAATCCCCTTTTAATACAAAAGAAATTACTTTTCCAGATACATGAGGCCATTATTCAGGCAAGGGAATATGAATAGCTATCCTTCCCTCTTAGAATCTCCCACAAAGAGGGGCACCGGGGTGGCTCAGTCAGTTAAGCATCTGACTCTTGATTTTGGCTCAAGTCACAACCTCAAGGTCCTAGGACTGAGCCCCATGATGGGCTCTCTGGCTTCCAGCTTTCTCAAGCTTTAAATTTGCTTGAGAATTCTCTCCCTCTCCCTCTGCCCCTCCCCCAGCTTGCACATGTGCATGCTACCTCACACTCTCTCTCAAATAAATCTTTACTAAAAAAAGAGAAAAGAATCTCCTACTAATCAGCCAATTAATCAGACAACCCACCCATGTTCCAAAGCATTTACTGATGTTTTAAATTTTCTTTAAAGTTTATTTATTTGGGGGGAGGGAGGGAGGGAAAAAGAGAGAGAGAAAAATCTCTAGCAGAATCTGGGTTGAGCACAGAGCTGAACACTGGGCTCCATCTTACCACCCTGAAATCATGACCTAAGCCAAAAATCAAGTCTGTCACTTAACTGACTGAGCCACCCAGGCGCCCCTACTGACTTTTTTTTTTTTTTAATATCTGCCATATTTTAGTCACTGGGCCAAGTTTATTGGAGCAGCTTTTTTGTTGATCTTTATGACCATCACATGCCCATTTTATCTTTTAAGAAATGTCAATTTTAGAGTGATTAGAAATGTTGGAGTTAATTTTATTATCACATTTTTTTGTATTACTGATTAAAAAGTCAAAGCTAATTTTCAGTTTAATATCCTGAAATAAGTAGGCAACCTTGCTGACAAATTGAAAGCCCTTAATTCTTATAGTATTTTCATTGAACTATGAAGAGGAATATTGTACAATAATATCGCTCCAAAATCTGTGGACTTTCCAGATTATTATTTATCTGGTAAATAATTACCTGTAGAAAATTATAAACCTAAATATCATTGGTAAAATTTTGGATTTAGAAATATCTATGAATAAGGCCACGGAGTTTTTATTTCTGAATTCTAAGAGCTTGTAGAAAATTAATATTAAAGAATGGACTGCCCCTTTAGGGTTTTGTTGTTGTTTGTTTGTTTGTTTGTTTTATAAACAGACATGGCTTTTTGATTTTAAAAAAACCTTTTCCCTTTATATAATATGAACATCTTTAGGCTAGAATTTTTAGCTGTTTCAGTTTCAGAAAATATTTAACTTTCAAAGTTCATGTCTAGCATTTATGTGGGCATTATACAACCTAATTGGATAGTTAAGATAATGACTACTTTGGTGCCAGAGGGACAGACATTTTAGACCACACACAGAACAGAATATATCAGATGAATGTGGAAGGCCAAACACTTGGAAAACTAACTGGAATAGTAAGAGACTTCTACCACCAAATATAACAGTTAGTTAGGTAGCACAAGAAAGCATCTGGTCAGAGAGAGGGGCAAGATGGCGGAAGAGTAGGGTCCCCAAATCAACTGTCCCCACCAATTACCTAGATAGCCTTCTAATCATCTTGAAAATCTACGAATTCAGCCTGAGATTTAAAGAGAGAACAGTTGGAATGCTACAATGAGAAGAATTTGCGCTTCTATCAAGAGTTATAAAATCTGGATTACAATTCAATGTCAGAAAGCCAATTCAGGAGCACTATTATACAGCTACTGGCGGCTCTAAAGAAAAGCATAAAGGACTCAAGAGACTTCATGACTGCAGAATTTAGATCTAATCAGGCAGAAATTAAAAATCAATTGAATGAGATGCAATCCAAACTAGAAGTCCTAACGACAAGGGTTAACAAGGTGGAAGAATGAGTGAGTGACATAGAAAACAAGTTGATGGCAAAGAGGGAAACTGAGGAAAAAAGAGACAAACAATTAAAAGACCATGAAGATAGATTAAGGGAAATAAACGACAGTCTGAGGAAGAAAAACTTACATTTAATTGGGGTTCCCAAGGGCACCGAAAGGGCCAGAGGGCCAGAATATGTATTTGAACAAATCCTAGCTGAAAACTTTCCTAATCTGGGAAGGGAAACAGGTATTCAGATCCAGGAAATAGAGAGATCCCCCCCCCCCCAAAATCAATAAAAACCATTCAACACCTCGAAATTTAATAGTTAAGCTTGCAATTCCAAAGATAAAGAGAAGATCCTTAAAGCAGCAAGAGACAAGAAATCCCTGACTTTTATGGGGAGGAGTATTAGGGTAACAGCAGACCTCTCCACAGAGACCTGGCAGGCCAGAAAGGGCTGGCAGGATATATTCAGGGTCCTAAATGAGAAGAACATGCAACCAAGAAAACTTTATCCAGCAAGGCTCTCATTCAAAATGGAAGGAGAGATAAAGAGCTTCCAAGACAGGCAGGAACTGAAAGAAAGCATCTGGTCAAACATGAAAAAACGGAGATAAATACTGAAGTGATACCTTCCACATTTTGGACACTTGTTAACCAAATAACGTATAAATGAGTAGTGGCGTCTTTGGATAAGTTAATCAAAGGAGTACAAATAAATCAATTGAATTGCATGGCATTTTCCATTCTATTTTGATCATCTGCCCCTCCATGAAATTTTTACCTTCTAACACACATATAATTTACTTACCTAGTCTATTTATGTTCTTGGACCCTCCCTGCACTCCTCCTACATCTAAGCTCTATAACTTAGGTATTTTTCTCTGTTCACTAATATATGTGCCAGGCACCTTGAATAGAAGAAAAAATAATAGGTTCTCTAGAAAAAATTTGTTATGTGAATCAATAAATTTATGGGGTTCTAACGATTTGCAAATCTCATTGGTAAGCACAGCAGAATTTACAAAGATAAATGTGACACACTGCCAGTTGCCAAGGTATTTGGGACTAGAAAGGAATATCAAATTGCTATAACATAAGGCAGAAAACATAAGGGTTATCAAAGGCAGAGACATAAAGTATGGTACAGCAATGCTTCTCAACAGATATGCTATAGTGGTGAGCTGTTCAGATATTATAGGTGTAAGAAGATATTGATTTAGATGTCCTATTTTTAGCAATAAGAGTTTTGGGTTTTTTTTTCCAGTTTAGTTCTCCCATTTGAATACTGCTAGAATTGCTGAAATATATCATCAATCTGGGTGACCTCTAGACTGAATTTAGTTTAAGGGATCTGAGATAGTAGTATCACCAAGGAGTCAGAAGAGGCAAATAGGAACTGTCTTTCAAAGGACATACCATTATCCGAGGCACCAAAGAATCCTCACAAATAATTTTTATAGGACAATAAGCATGACTTAACCTAGTATACTAGGATATAAGATACTATATACTGAATGAGAATTAAAAGAAACAAAGCAAAAACAGACCCACAGAAATTTTAAATATAGGAATTATTAACCACAGGTAATAAGACAATTGTGTTTATTAAATTAAAATAAATAAAACAGAACTTTGAAAATACCTGCATAAACTAGGATACTCCAAAAAGTAATCTAAAAGATTTAAAAAATATGTATCAAATGGACTCTAGAAATGAAAAAAAATGACAACTTAAAATCAAAATTCTACAAATAATTAAATGACAGATTAGAAAAAAAATGGAGAGAAATACTGAAGGTCAAAAATTAATTTCCAAAATATATAGCTGAGAAGAAAAAAAAAACAGAAAATATGGAAGAGAGTTTATGATACCAGGAGAGTAGGAAGTATCATTCTTTAGAGTTCTAAATGAAGATAAGACAGATTAAGGTGAGTCTATATTTGTAAAAATAATTACTGAGAATTTTTCATAATTAATAGAGATAATGGTTTTCTTTACCCTTGGGGTAACCTACCCTTTTTCTGCTTGTGAACATTTTCATTCATTTACCCCAATGTGCTTTTAAATTATTTTGTACATATGCCAAGACAAGCAAAATGCTGGAAAACATTGTTTTCGGCAGGCATTAACAATTTTTCAGACAAAAACCACATAATAAATATTGTAAAATTTGTGGGCCATATGGTTTTTGTTGCAGTGACTCAATACAATGATTGTAGGAGAAAAGCAGCCACAAACACTATGTAAACAAATAGATGTTACTATATTCCAATAAAACTTTACCTACAAAAACAGGTATCAGGGATCCCTGGGTGGCGCAGCGGTTTGGCGCCTGCCCTTGGCCCAGGGCGCGATCCTGGAGACCCGGGATCGAATCCCACATCGGGCTCCCGGTGCATGGAGCCTGCTTCTCCCTCTGCCTATGTCTTTGCCTCTCTCTCTCTCTCTCTCTCTCTCTCTCTCTCTGTGACTATCATAAATAAATAAAAATTTAAAAAAAAAAAACAAAACAAAAAAAACAAAACAGGTATCAGTCTGCATTTGTCCCACAGTCTGTAGGCTTTAGTTTCCTAACCTCTACTTTAGAGGATCAAGGCATTGATTACAATAAAAAAACACGTGAGGACAATTTTCTCCAATATTAGCCCTCAGAATACTTTGTGGAAGGCATAATGCAATGTTTCTTGAATTTTACTGCTCAGACTAATGGGCAAAATGAGTTGGTAACAATATTAGAGGTACATATATAGACTATATTAGTTGAAAAGGGATAATTTAGGAGCCCCTGGGTGGCTCAGTCAGTTAAAGATCTACCTTTGGCTCAGGTCATGTTCCTAGAGTCCTAGGAATGAGCCCTGCATTGGGCTTCCTGCTCAGTGGGGAGCCTGCTTCTCCCTCTCCTCTCTGCTTGAGCTCTCTCTTGTTATCTTTGTCTCTCTTTCAAATAAACAAATAAAATCTTTTTTAAAAAAGGATAATTTATACACTAACAAAGACAAAAATATACATTTAGGAAAACTAAATTAAATACCATAAAATCTATGATGAAATCAAAACATTCTAAAGAGCATTTAAATTTTTTGTTTTATTATTTTGCAAATATTTATTTATTTGAGAGAGAGATAGAGATGAAAGAGACAGAGTGTTCAGGGAGGAAGAGAAGAGGGAATGGGACAGGAGAATCTTAAGCCAACTCCCAGCTGAGCATGGAGTCCAACACAGGCCTCAATCCCAGGACCTTGAGATCATGACCTAAGCTGAAACCAAGAATCAGACACTCAACCAACTGAGCCACCAAGGTGCTGCAAGAAAATTGAAAACATTTTAAAGGATGAAAAAGAAAATTTTTTCTGAAGGAAGCTGAAACAAGTCATTTTGAATTACAATGGATTTATGAGGAAATACACAATTGTGGATATCACAAAACTTCAAAAGTAATGTACTAAGACAAAAAAACAAGAATAAAGAAAGCTCCATTTATTATATTGTATTGCTATTTTCTCAAATTATTATTTTTTTATTGATTTTATAATACTTTTAAAAGAACACGGTTGTTTTCCAAACAAAAGCAACATTTTATCAATGATAAATCTGAAAACAAATAACTGTTATGAATTTGGGTGTGATTATTTCTGACCAAGATAGAATATTTAAATTATTGGAGATTAGGTAAATTTTACTTTACAAGGACTAGTATTATGATACCATAAAAGTTGAATATTCTCATTTCTGTTAGTGTGAGTATAATGAAAGGAAATAAAGCATAATAGCATAGTTTTATACAATTTGAGAATTGATCACTGAACCTGAATGGATAATGAATAATTCCATAGAATCCTGACATCTTAATTGCGTCTGTAATTGGATCCATATGGGCTCTGAATATACCAACAAAGACAAAATTATATTAAATACCAGTCAGAAATAGTTATTTCTTACCACTCTCACTACAGAAGGGCTAACATTACTTAAGAGACTACCAAGTATAAACGAACATGCTGATACCTAGGACATATACTCAACATATCAAAAGTTACACATAATAATGTTAATTTGGAAGACTGAAAACCATTCTTGTAATATAATCATGTAGTTTATTTCCAACTTATTGACTACCATGATGTACTCAGTTAAAGTTTAACATATTTTAAAGACTAATTTACTTGAGAGAGAGAGAGAGTATGTGCACATGCATGCACACACAAGCTGAGGTGGGGCAGAGGGAGAGGACCTCAAGCAGACTCCATTCTGAGCGCTGAGCTCCCCACCTCAGCTCAATCTAAGGACTCTGAGATCATGACCTGAGCTGAGACCAAGAGTCTGACTCTTAACCGACTAAGCCACCAAGGGGCCCCTAACATATTTTAAACTGAGTAATCTATGCAATAAAAGTAATAACACTTGAAGATAAATAGTTTTCAAATCTAATGTCTGGTTAATTAAATCACTAAGAAATTCTAGAAACACATCTACTGGAATCGTGGATATATGTATGTTGAAGATAATGAATACAGACTCATTGTCGTTCAAGAAAAGATTTCAGTTAGGTACAGGTCTGGAAAGAATGCTTCCTCTAAAACAACAGGGGCATCCATTGTATTACTATTTTGCATAGCTGTTCTTTTTCTGTTTTCTTTCTCAACTACTGTATAAATTAAGTTTCCAACAAGATCTCTCCCTTGTTCTTTCTGCTTCTTTATAATAATCATAAGAATATTAAATTCTGTCCATATCAGTTTGCCAAGTCTGATACATTGTGAATAGGGCCTTATGAAAGAGCTTTATCATTTGGTTATTACTTGGAGGGGAAAGTTTGGCTACCTAATGATAACAATGCTTTGTATAATTGTGTAGAACTTCTAAAAGCTAACAGATCTTTCTTTAAGTGTATGTCTGACAGTTACGACATCATGTCTCCATAATGGCATGCGTATGTCAATCACCTGAAGAGCAAAGAAAATGATGGTGACCCCTCTAAAGTGATGGCATGAAGCCAGAGTGTTAGTTTTATATTTTTAGGAATCATATTGTCAGGTAAATGAAATGGTGACTTCCAATATAGAAGACAAAAGAGAGGGAAAAGTCCTGCTGATGAAAAAATAAGGATAATAGAAGAAAAGAAAAGAAAAGAAATCAATTCAATTACTTAACTTTGAAATAAAACAAGCCAGTATCAGTCTCAATAAAAAAATGTGACAATTGTTACTCCCAACTGCAACAAATCAGTTAGCAGTGTAGAAAAATGGAAAGCCCATTAGAAGTTTTTGTTTTCAACCAGAAGGGAGGCACATAAGTTATAAATGGATTGGTAAAACTGTTTAGCAATAGTTAAGAAAACATAATTGAAATTCACATGATTGACACTCTGAAACATTTTCTGAAAACAAACATGATCCTTCACAGACCTGATAGCGTCAGATGGTGCTACTAAGACCCATGGAGAAAGACCACAGGTTAATTAAAACAAAGGATTATGGGTTTTCTAGGGAATGTAGTCATCACACATGATACTCAAAATACAAATTTAAAGTATCCCAAAGAAGGCACAAATTATTACCCAAATGATAACTTTATAAGCTATATTAAAGAAAATGCTATTTATTTATTTATTTATTTATTTATTTATTTATTTATTTAAGATTTTATTTATTTATTCATGAGAACACACACAGAGAGAGAGAGAGAGAGAGAGAGGCAGAGACACAGGCAGAGGGAGAAGCAGGCTCCATGCAGAGAGCCTGACGTGGGATTCGATCCTGGGTCTCCAGGATCATGCCCTGGGCTGAAGGCAGCTCTAAACTGCTGAGCCACCTGGGCTGCCCAGAAAATGTTTAAACATTAAAAAAAGGAAAAAACCACTTCTCCTAGCCAAAAAAGCCTATTTCTGAAGTGAAAAAGTACTTTCAATTTATTTCATGGGTCATCCATAATGAAACATCTTCTGCATCCTGTTAATTAGCTAGCCAAAGTGAGATAAAAATATATTTTGAAATTGTCTGAAACTATTGTACCCAATCAGAGTGAAATAAAAATGTCTTTGTTTGGGATTATCACAGTAGTAGATTATCATTAGAAATAAAATTGATTGTTTATAATGGACCTCAGTATTGTACCAAGCTGAAGCATTCTCCCTTCAACCTTCCAATGTTAGGTCTCATTGTTGCTAGAACTAATAAGATAAAACATAAATAGAAATAATTCTTAAAGAGAAACAGTACCTGAGAACTATTCAAATATTTATGCTTGTGCAAAACTAACCAGTTGAAGTACTTGTTGAATATATACTATGTGTGTATGTTCTAGGCATCAAGAGTGCAGTAGCGAATAAGAAAGATAAAATATCTCTCTTATGGCACTTACTTCCTAGTGGGGGAGACAGATAAAAGCAAACAAAAATAAATAAGAAATAAATAATGTGAAGAATATAAAATAGGCTGGTATAAAGGGAACAACAGACCATCCACTTTGAACTAGATGGTCAGAAACAACCGCAAGACAGAATGTACAAAGAGGTACACGGAAATACAGTTCATTTAATAAAATAAATTGAAAATTTCCTCAATACCATCAATATTAAGAATACTAAATCAATTATTATATACAAATGAAGCTCATACAAAAAAGCGTAACATACGTAGTAAAGTTTTAAAATTTCCACAATATATTATAGAATTAAAAACTGAAGATGCCAGTGTTACATACTGTATCATAGTACCTATGTAAAAATAGTATTAATTTCTAAGGCTGCATACATATGTCAATGCATAACTGGATGCCTGAAATTATACATAACAAATTATAGCTAGAAGTGATCTTGGGGAGATGAGTGGCTGTAGATAATCAAGGTGGTGATGATTAATGGCGACTTTTGCCTCAGTAGTTATGTTTTAAAATTTTATAAGTAAAAGATACTTGGGTTTTAATTTTGTTATTAAAAATTAATTTAAAAATTAAAGGCAATTGAATATAGCCAGAAGGGAGTAGTGGGCAAGATGAGTGAAGGAGGTCAAAAGCTAGAAACTTCCAGTTATACAATAAACAAGTCATGGAGGTATAATTTAGAGCATGATAACGATGGTTAATAACACTGTTGCATATTTGAATGTTGTTAAGAGAGTAAATCATTGAAGTACTCATCGCAAGAAAAAAAACGTAACTGTGTGGTGATGGATGTTAACTAGACTTATTGTGGTGATCATTTTGCAATATATACAAATATCAGATGAATGTGTTGTACACCTAAGACAAATATAATGTTATATATCAATTATGCCTCAATGAAAAAGGTAAGACAATCTGATAACATAAACTAAAATTTCAAGACAACTTCTAATTTCAACTCTATAACTTCAATCTTGAAAAAATCATTTAAGTCAACTCTTTTCCTTATAAAAAGTAGAAGCCGTATCTCTTCACTACTACCTATACTTAGAGCACTTATACTCAAAGTTGAAATGATTGCATTGGTAAAGCTATTATGTATACAGATAAGCATGATCAGATAAGCATGATCAAAATAAAACTGATGTGAGGAAAACAAAGTTGTTTTAACCTTCATTGTTTAAAACTCACCCAGAAAACAGTTTAATGATAAAACACTCTGGTAAAAGGTGTGATGGGAGAGAAGTTCTGTCAGTCTTGATTACTTTTCAGGTACATCAAGGAAACATGAACTACACTGATCTCTTCAGGTAATCTACTTTGAAAGGCAGCTAACCACACCGCTGACTGAATAGTTTTCTTTAAGGACAACTTAAAAGTTGAATTTTATAAAGGCAAGACATGGGGGTTTTGTTTGTTTTTTTTTGTCATGGATGGGAATGATGTTTTAGCAGATGTTGGAAAAGAGTATGATTGATTCCCCAAATTAGTGCTGACCTCAAACACTGATATCTTTATGAACTTAAAACCTTAGACATTCTGTAAAAGGAAACCAAGAGTCACACAATAGGGGAATGCTGTTTCTTCTTATAGTATTCCTTTAACAGTTCCAAAGGTCCTTAGGAATAACTAAGACTTCCTCTGTTTGAAGCATATTCCACCACTAAAAAATATAATAAAACTAAATATAAGTTGGTTATTATTCATGAAGATATTCAAGTAGTTATAATCAGGAATTTAAGATGGTATATTTTTCTTAAGTAGAAAATATTTAATTAGATTTTTGTAGCATTGCATTCTTCCCTGGGCTTTACAACATATTAAACAGGGGCTCAGAATATACTACTAGAGTCTTCTCTGGCTATTGGTAAAGAACAAAGCTTGCAGAAATTTTACTACTCTGGATTTCTGTATTATATTTAAAGAAGAAAAAAATAATGACATCAGTGAGGGCATCCAGCTCACGTTATCACGAGGGCAAGTTAGGATTCTCCTTACGGCACTAAAGTTCCTTGGAAAAAAGGATCCCTAGAATATCAGAATCTATAGCAAATAATATGCCCAATATCACTGATTCATCATACAAATAAATACCGTAATGTAAAATCTATCAGTACCCTAGAAAACCATACTGACAGTAGGTTTGTTCTTTACCTAGAATTCTAGTTATGTCCTTCATTTAGACTCTCCAGTAACTACTGGTGAGAGGTAAGTGACACAATAAAACCTCAGCTGTAGATCAGATTTAGGGTTAAGAACACTGGGGGATCACAGAATACCTAGAACTCAACAACGTGGTACTCTATCTGGCAGCATCCACATGGCACTATTAGCCTTTGGGATGATTGATATTTATCTCCCCTCCACACAAAACAAGGTTGTATAATCTGGAAATAAATGTACATGAGTATTTAAAGTATAAGAGTCTAGCACTTAGGGTTTTTCTGCTCTGTGAGATCTTTCTTAAAATCTCATAGTATTACCAATGAGAGTAAGGTAGTTTTGAGAAGATATATTGCAATTACTTATACAAAGGAATGCATTGAAGAATTATTAATCCTTATTTATTGCAATTGTTTTCTATTGTCTTCAAGAATTCATAAAATATATGAATAAGAAAATTAAACGTTACTTAATGTTTTTATGACAAAACAATTTGGAAGGGCCATATGAATAGGGCATTACTCTGAAAATAGATTCAAGGTCATGCAAGTAATGTATTGGCTAAATGACCATGGAGATTGCTATTTTATTCTGCAATGCTGAGCTGAATGACTAGGGCAAAATGTTGAAATAGCATTTGAGCTTCTATGATTTTAAAATATTAGAGCTTTTAAAAAATCCTGATGGAATTTGCATTGCAATGTGCCTTACATATTAGGTAATGCAATCCTATCTTGGGACATAATCTGATGGCATCATCACACACAAACACATTCATCATCCTGTTCTGAAGATTCAAAAAGGAGAATGTTTTCTAAGTGTAACTCACATCCCACTAACTTATCATATTCTTGTTGACTATCAGGCAGCTGAAATAACTTAATGTGCTTTGAATATTTAACCCAAAGTAATATAAGAAAACATCTGTCACTTACGTTTTTGAGTCATCCCATAACACACAATAGGGATTCAAAGTACCCTAAAAATAAGCAGAGAAAGAATAAATGTCTCTTGAATACATACAACAAAAATGGAAGGTTTATGCGAAATCCAAACAGAATGGCAGATTTCTTATCTTGCAGTGTGATACTATTTTTTTTGCATAAAAATTTCATATGTCCTTTTCCATAGATTTGGTGATGCATTTTATGAAATTCTAGTCATAAAGACAATACATTTATTATAAACATCACAACCTATATTTAGGGGGTTCTTTGAAAAGTGAAAGTGAACCTTTTTTATAGCACAAGGTCCAACATCTGATAATTTCTATTTCAGTTTTTAATCTACAAAACATTAATTGCTGGATTATTTCTTTTCAGAAGACCAAAATATCTACAAAATTTAAATCACAGAGAAACATTCTATATTATGCACAGGTACAAACATCACCACTGCCACCCTCATCAACCTTCAGGTGGTCACCTTCCTGGGGCCAAGAGATAGTTGCATTTACTGTCTATTTCCAGAGTGTTGGCTTGAAATAGCCACTTTTTTTTCCTAAAAATGGATTTATTATGTATAGTATTTTTTAAAAAAGGAATATTTTATTCAATAATGACAATGAATGAAATTAAAATCGATGCACCTCACAGCATTCTCTGAGTTGGTTTTCCCTTAAAGTATGGAGAATATAAATGTCATTGAAAGGGATTTTTTAAAAAGATTTTATTTATTTATTAGAGAGAGAGGGAGACAGAGAGAGAGACAGAGAGAGAGAGAGAGACAGGCAGAGGGAGAGGCAGACTCCATGCAGGGAGCCCGACATGGGACTTGATCCTGGGTCTCCAGGATCACGCCCTGGGCTGAAGGCATTGCTAAACCTCTAAGCCACCGGGGCTGCCCAAAAGGGATTTTAAGTACAAATTTGTACCTGATATGCAAGCTCCTCTGCCCCAATGTGCCCCCTCTCCCTAGCAAGTCATTCATGGCTGCCTTCTTGCGGTGTACTTCACAATTAGCATGAACTAATTAAACCAGATCCACTATTTCCTAACCCTTTTGTATGTCTTCTTAATGATAATAATTATACCTACTGAGTGAAGCTGGAGATGGAAGCATAAAATGGGATATTCTTTTGAATTTGGAAAGAAATGCAAGGTCTAATCATTTCATTCCTATAAGCTTAAAATGTAAAAATGGTAAAATCCCAGTAGAGCTGTTGTTATTTCTTGAAGACCATCTTATTCTTCTGAAATCAACTAGAGAAAATGCAGATGTGACCACATCTACACCACAGCAAAGTGGTTTTTTGTTTTGTTTTGTTTTGTTTTTTTCAATTGTTCACAATGTTACATTAGTTTCAGGTGCATAACATAGGGATTTGACAAGTTTATATGTCATGACTTGCAATATCTTCTTAACAGATTTTCTTATATGGAATCACATCTAATGAAACTATGTAAAAATTGTGCCAAATTTTTATTCAGTTCAATAATTACATATGTATGAGTGGCCATCCTGACCCTCAGGATGATACGATGAGGTTTTCATTATCTTGGGAAGTGCTTTCTGTTTTAAAGATACTAATTGTTGAAAGTGTTTTCTTTCTGTCACATTCATTGGGCCTTATTTGGCCCTTTTGAAACTAGCCTCATAACTCTTCCTTTACATTATATCTTTAGATATCTACAAACACTATTCTACCCCTGAAGAGTCCTCTTCTCTATTAAACATACTCTGTTGGTTTTAAGTTCTCTCATTCTCCACATCACTTATTTCCCGGAGCACACACTTCTAAAGTGTGTTTAGGGAAACCATCCATGTGTATCCTACCTGTGCAGAACAAAGTGGTCCTATTGCTTCTCCCCTTTAGGCGCCATATTCCTAATGATGCAAGCTATCAGATCTTCCTTAGCTTGATTACTTACACATTGAAGTGTCCTAGGAGACCACTTGCTGAATTTTGATTTTGACAACCCATACATTCACTATTGACTCAAAACTTTTTAAATCATTACAGGATTAAGAAACAAACATAGTAAATATGTTCTCATCCTATCAAGTCACTAATAAAAATGATGAATAGGCCAAGGCAGATAAAAGTTATAATCCTGAAACAAGCTACTGGCTCTGTTCCATAAGTGGACATGCTCCCTCTGTGACCTCCAGCTCCCACCCTCAGTCTTGTCTTTAAGTAGATAATCACTGAGGTATATCTGGCAAAACAACCTCTTTAAAAGGCTAGGCAGGTTCTTTTTGCAGTGTTGTCTTTCTAAATGCTGTTTGCTGGGTCCATTCTAGAATTTCACCAGAAATAAACATTAAAAATAGTGATTTTAAAATTTGTGAAATCCAACCCAATTTTATTTTTAATTTTAATTTTAATTAGGACATTTGACTAATTCCAAGATTTTAACTGCATTACCAAAAATCCCTCAAAGACCACATATCCAAGGTATGTTACTTCTTGTCAAATGCTCATACCTGTAAACTATGCTTTTAGAGCATAAAAGCTCTCCTTTCCCTGAAAAAGGTAAAAATCCTATAGAAGTTGATGAGGAACACACATGTGGAATATTTATATAACAATAAAGAGACATATTTTTATAAGTGTCAATAGTCATAATATAGTGTTTAATAGAGAAATAAGGAGCATTATGGCTCATGTTAGATCAAGTTTCATGAATTAAGTAGGTCTTAATGTGGTTCTATAGGAGGGATAGATCTGCAGAGGGTCATAGAAGGGAATGGTGCTTGTTTTCTTTTCCCTTTTTTTTTCTTCTTTTTAAAATAGTTTTCTTCCTCTGTCCTATGAGATTCTATCTGGTTTTGTTGAAATTTTCATTTCAATCTGTGACTTTCTAAGAAAGCCTTAGTATAACTACAATGTTGTATCATAAAGCTATGCTATATTCTATCAGGGTACTTGTTCAAAAGAGCTCAAAACACTTTATAGAAAATAAATTTTCTTTGAAATCTCACAATAAGGGTATGGGAATACAAATTTCATGAATATAGAAACTAATTATGGGTGAAGAACTGGAGATAATAGTTTTCTGAATCCAGTTCACTTCTTTTAGTAATGTATGAGTTAAAGTTAAATCTCTTTATAAACCAACATAGGATTAATATTTCATATTTAGAGTTCATAACAGGTTACAACAAAAAATAGCATTAGAAAAGAAATATAACATGACCTTAATTGTTTGGGTATCTTTTTCTTTTTTAATTCCTTAAAGAAACTATATATAAAAGTATAAAGGTGAGGAATGCTTATTCTACTTTTAATCCATGCCATTGTTAACTTTAATTTTATCTTCTACCTTCTTCATCCCTCATCACTTGGATCTTATTCCATACTTCTCTTCTTGTCCTTGTGAAATTTTAAGAAGCATCCATGTGACAATTATTATAGGTTCCAAAATGCACCACTCAATCTTGTGTTTCACTCTACATTCCGGAAACTACAGGTCAGACACCCCTCTGTGAGCATTCATATCTAGTTACCAACATATAGGTCTGTGAACTGAGGTCAACTATTTAAACATTTGAAGATTAGGAAAATAAACAGAATAATAAAATTAGAGGAATCTTAGTATCTAGATAGACTAGTTGCTTAAGGAAAAAGAATGAGCAATGGGAAACACGAAGCAAATATCAATGATGAATGAACTCTAAACAAGAAAAAAAACTGGCTAAAAAAGGTTCTGCTGCAAAACTGCTTGTAAAATATTTGTTATAATTTTTAGATATTTTTCTCAAATGCACTCTGCTACAAGACGTGTTATGAGGAAAAAAAAAGACGTGTTATGAGGAATTTACAGGAAATCAATAACAGGAAATGGTGAGCACAACAGAGAGTAACAAACCATAATGACATGAGCAAGAGGAAAATAGGCAAGCTGTGCACTAGCCTATAGCAGCAGATTTAAGAAATGCATTAAACTAAGGAAACAAACAATTTTCAGCCAAATAGGACAAGTGTGCTTAAGAAAATTCATTTACAAAGCTGTCAATATCATTGACACTTAAAATATTAAAACAGCATCGACTTGAAAACTTTTGGAAAGGATATTCTTGAAAAACACGTTTTTGGTAAAACAAGCAGCAAAAAAACAAACAAACAACAAGTCTATATCTCCCTATAGTAAATTACAATCACTTAGTAAATACCTATTACATTCCAGGTACCATTTGAATCACCAAGGATGCAGCATTGAACAAAACAAAATTCTTGCTTCATAGACTTAATTTAGTGAAGAGGGCAGGGAGAGAGACATAAACACATAAATATATAATATGCTGGATGGTAATCTGTGCTGTGAGAAGTAAATGACAATGACAGGAAAGACTGGGAAATGAATGAATTGCAATCTTATATACTGGGAAGCCTTCACCTGTAAGATGATATTTGAGCAGAGATCTGAAGGAAGTTCATCACAGAAAAAATAAGAGTAAAGTCACAATATAAATGAATGAAGATCAAACTTCTCTAATTTTTCTTTGGTGATTTCCAGTTCTGAATGAATTCAATCCACATGCTATAACACTCTTGCTATCTTAAGGTTTTCCAAGTATTTTCTCTGGACCTACTCTAAAATCAACTGGGGTGCTTATTAAAAATGTAAAGTCCTTGGCTCCACAAATTTTGAGATTGGGGCTATACCTAGGAACATGCATTTTAATTATTACTGCCTCCACCCAACATAATTTCTAGCCACATCAAATTTGAAGAAGCACTGCTCAAGACACATGCAACACAAATTATATGGTTTATTTACCCTGTGTTTCTTCAAACTTTCACATGCTTAGTGTTCATGTGACACAGTAACTTCCAAATCTAGAAACGTCTTAACTTTCTTGTAGCTTTCATAGTCCTCTTAAAACAATATATCCTCCTGTCTACAGAGGCAAAGCAAGCAAATAGACAAAGCATCTAAGGGCATGAAGAAGGGCAGTGACTTCATCAGAACCATATCAACATTTCCAATTTTCTGACTCAGATGTTCCAGGATGACTCTCTCTATCACATCTTCTAGCGCATTGTACACTGACTTCTTGAATGTAGATGGAAGAATGATTGTTCAATAGACACTGCACTGTCTCTCTTTAATATTCAAAATTTTAGACACAAAGGCATTGCATTAAATGCTAAGCATATGTTCCTTTTCTTTCCCCACCAAAGCTTAGTTGTAGTTGTTATATAGCCGCACAAATAGATTTTGGGAATTCCTTGAGAACATTTCCAAAATGATTGACCTGACCCATAAGACTATTTTATATTTTGTGTGTAATTTTAATACTACTTAAGAAAACACACATTTAAAAAAGTCTAAGTAATGCATGCTATGGGAGGTAAGATCTTGATGGATGTAAATTTTTCCATAGTCAAATCTATGAAAGGTCACTAAAAGCTGGTAAGTTTAAGTACTTCTTTTAGCATATAAACAGCTTCTTAGTTCCTGAAAGTGTAATATACCACCCAAGCATATGATGCAGTTGAAAAAGGTGTATAAAACTCAACAACAGAAAATGGTCTGTTGAATGTTCTCCAAATCCTTTTTCAAGGTTATCATAAGTACTGTGTCATATTTTCATATTTTTAAATGATATTTAAAAGAACTAGATTTCATTCTAACACTCTCTTTCTCCTCCTCCTTCTTCTTCTTGAAAGGGTAGCTGACATCCTGAAGTCTAAAGAGCATCATTAAAACTGTAATACTATGATTTTACTTAATAGGAGAATGGAGATAAAGGGACTTTTGGATAGATTTATGAGGGTTCTGCAGAAAGCATCACATTGAGAACCAGTCAATATGGAAAAGAATGAGCTGGCTTTAACGAAGGCAGACTAATCTAAAGACCACTGAAGCGAGAAATGCAGACTATTGTTTTACCAGGATGAGTTGCATCCATGTTGCATAGCTTTTCTTGAGGAGTTGGCAGCTACTTAATTGGAACATAAAGAAACAGCTTATATTTAATTCAGCTTCTGCTATGTGGTTACTTACTAGCCCTCATTAACCAGATGATGATTTTTGTGTATGTGATAATAGCCTGCCGCTCTAATTTCTGAGATATATCACTAACCGGGATGTACATTATTTCCCAATGAATACTGCCTATTTGACATATGGGAAACAATAAAAAGTAGAACCACCATCAGGAATTGTTTGTATGTGTGTTCTTCAGAGAAAATCATTGCCTCCATGTAAGTGTCTTAGAGTGTCTTGGCCATATATGATTATATGATTACATCATTTCCAATGATATCTGCACAGGAGTCTGATGCACCTCCCAATAAGCACATGGGTTATTTCCTAGGGGCAGAAATTACTCCAAATATTTCCTGAGTTGGAGTGGCAAATAACTTTAATTAAAAAATAGTTAAATAACTAGATTTCAAATAGATAAAACATACAGCTTAAACCTTTTCCTTTTACAGCCAAGAGGATATTATAATGTATCTTACCAATACTTTTATGGGATTATAGAAGAGGCAAGACTGACAGTGTTGTTTTGCACTGTTCCAGTCTATCATCTGCCAGCAGAGAAGTTTTACTAAATCGCTTCAAAAGCACAACATATGTACAAATGCCAGAGTCGCCTCAGATGTTCAGCACCTGGCTGCACAAGACCCTTCCTGTGGCCGCCTAGGTGGTGCTGTCCTGTAGCATCCTCTGATTTTCTCTCACATCCCACCACCACTTCACAACGCTATTCTCACTGTCTGGTATCTCTTTTAATCAGGTTCCTAAAGTGCTGGTATGATAATCAGCAGGACAAAATTTAATGTCTAGTTGCTAATTAATTCTTATTGAATAATGCATCATTTTTGTATTATATCTGATTCAAAATGGCACTATTAATGTTTACATATATATTATCTTCATAATCTAAAATTAATTTCACAATGTTCCAATGCAGGGTTATTAGTTTTCTACTGCTGCTGTAACAAATTACCATAAATAGCAGCAAAGAACAACATAAATTTATTATCTCACAGTTTCCGTAGGTCAGAAGTCTTGTGAGCTCAGCTGGACCTCTGTTCAAGAGATTCACAAGGCTGAAATCAAAGTATCGGCAAGATTGCACTGCTTTATGGAGAATCTAAGGATCAGTCCATATTCAGGCTCATTCAAGTTTCAGCAAAAAGCAGTTCCTTGCAGTTGCAGGACTGAGGACCACATTTCCTTTCTGTTTGGCAAGCACAGGTTGTTTTCAGCTTTTAGGGGCTGCCTATACTACACTCCTTGGCTTGAGGCCTTCTTCCTCCACTGTCAAAATTAGCAATAGTAGTTGAATCTTCCTTATGTTGTATTTTTGACTACAGCCATAGGGAAAACTTGTTCACTTTTAATGGTTCAGGTGATTAAACTGGACCTACCCGGATAATACATGATATTTTCCCCCATCTCAATGTCCTTACCCTTAATCACATCTGCAAAGTCCGTTTTGACATAACACAACAGGTTCTGGAGATTAGGAAATGGGCATTTTGCGGGGAGGAGTATGGGTTGTGTGCCATACAGAGGTTGACTAACTCAATAGCCCAGAAGCCAAATCTGGCCTGCCACCTATTTTTGTAGATAAAATTTCATTATAGAACCACACCCATTTGTATATTGTCTGGCTGCTTTCATGCTCCAACAGCAGAACTGAGTAGACGGGACAGAGGCCATTATGGCTCACAAGTCTAAAGTATTTGCTATCTGACTCCTAACTGAAAAAGTTTGCTGACCACTGCTCCAAAAATAGTGTGATTATTCTAAAATCTTTTTGAAAAATTTTAACTATGTATTATGAATAAAATAAACTGAATTTGAAATGTAAGTGGGAAGATTGTTTATTCAAACTGGGGAATTTAGGATATAACCAGAAAAACAAAACAAAGAAAAAACCAACTGTAGCTAGACAATGTCTATCTCAATTTCAGCCAGTGGCACAGCCATCAATCTGCTTGTCTAGTTAGCATTTCAAAACTCTTCCATAAAAATTACCAACAGCTTTAGGCAGGAAAAAAAAGTCAGAAATCTCTTTCAAATAGATAAAAGCTAGGGTAGAAAAGTAATTCAAAAAGTAAAGGGATACAAACATCCCCTTGTAGAGATTATAGATGCATAGACTAGTCTTCCTTAAGCTTTGCCAAGTGACTTTTAATTCCTTAGGTTGTTATCAGTCTTTGATATTCATCAAAATACCCACTGATGAGTGCTGAAATCTCTTTTCATTGTTTCTCATGCTTATCTAACAGTAACAAGCATATTCATTATAGTCTTCCATTGTGTTTTCAGCTATGATTTACAAAGGCCAAGGCTCACAATTAATTTTAGTTTATACACATAAAACAGACTCCTTCATTTGTTAGCTTGATCTTATTAGTATGTAAGCAAGTCTGGCAAAGAAAACAAAACCTTGTACAAGCTCAAATTTCCATGAGAATTTTTGTGATTATGACCAATTTGAGAACTACGAATAAACCTCACAGATTTTTCTGAATGCTGAAAGACAGCAGTATCATGCTACCTAGACCATTAGAGTCATTTCTTAGAGGAAGAAACAGAAAAGCAAGACTGCAGAGACTGCAGGCCAGCATAGTCCAATCTATCCTTCCAACAGAAATGTAACTACATAAAAATATTTTTAAATTTGGAAAAAGAATGCATTTTTAAGCTAACAAAGTTGATAGAGCATGAGATAACCAAAATTAATTTACTTTCTTAGTCTTCTAACTCATCTTTAAAGATGGAGATGTTATGCACCTTGGAAAGTCATATCTGTCTCAGATCTATCAGATCTGTCAGATCCAAGGCATCCTAATGCTGGGGGTGTGTGTGCACGCATGTGTGCATATATGGTCATTCTACTATACTTATTTAGGACTCAATAATTAGGGATCCCTGGGTGGCACAGCGGTTTAGCGCCTGCCTTTGGCCCAGCGTGTGATCCTGGAGACCTGGGATCGAATCCCACGTCGGGCTCCTGGTGCATGGAGCCTGCTTCTCTCTCTGCCTATGTCTCTGCCTCTCTCTCTCTCTCTCTCTCTGTGTGACTATCATAAATAAATAAAAATTTTTAAAAAAAAGGACTCAATAATTATCTTCAAAAAATAATAACTTTCCTTATGTATTAGATAATCTAACAATATTGATAAGCATAATTGTCACCCTGAAGAAACTGGAAGTAACATGAAAAATAAAATTCTTTTTCTGGGAATGCAAATTTGATATTTTTTTCAATGCAAACAATTGCTATGCCTGAATACTAAGGACTACAAATCCGGCACTATAGGTCATCACAATAAAGCCATAAGCCCCCCAGACCTGAACTAAGAATAACATTTTAGTCATTAATGATTTATGAGCTGGGTAAAACTGCAATTGGCTTTGCTAAATACAATTTGGAATTTCAAGATTTCATATTCTACTACCTATCCCTATCAGTTCCCAAGGGCCTTATTATCTTTAACATACTTTAAATGCTATTTGTTAAAAGGCTTTTTAAAAGAATACATTTCATTTAGGAAATGTTAACAGGCTTTTCTCTAGACTTGCTATAACCATTAATTCCTATTCTTCATTTTTTTCTACATGGTATATGAAACAAATATAATTTGCAAGTCATTACTGTTTTCTGAGTTCAGGAAAGTGTGGCACATACTTTTGATATAAGAAAATAGGTTAAAGTAGACTTGATATTAGAAATATATCATATCTAAAACAGTTCCATTGTGAAGGCAATAACAGCGGTTACAATAAAATTTCAGTTTGTTCTAATCAATTTTTTTTTTTTTATTTATGATAGTCACAGAGAGAGAGAGAGAGAGGCAGAGACACAGGCAGAGGGAGAAGCAGGCTCCATGCACCGGGAGCCCGACGTGGGATTCGATCCCAGGTCTCCAGGATCGCGCCCTGGGCCAAAGGCAGGCGCCAAACCGCTGCGCCACCCAGGGATCCCTGTTCTAATCAATTTCTATTTTCATGTTTAAGATGTATCTTTTTTCACATTTTAGCAAAGATCATTATATTTCAGTGTAGGCTTTTTACTATCTCTTGAGTGGAAATAAACTAAAATCAGTATATACTGAATATTTTTATAAAACCGGTAATAAATACTAAGATACTCAACAAGTGAGTTATACATCCTTTCCCTCAGTGAGTAGTACCATATTTTACAAACTCTAATTGGGATGGTAAGTATAAATACAACAAGCATTAGAAATTCAAAAAAGGAGAGCACAAAAGACTGTATGTATTGTATGGATGAAGTGTGAAAGGTATTTATAAAATAAAGGAGAGAAATGAGGGAGCCAGCCACCCAACGAGGCCCCATTGTGTAGTTATTAATTGGTGTGGCCTCTGATGGCAGCTGGGCACTGCAAGGAAGAGCATAGTAAAAGCTAGTGAGAACCCTTGACAGCATTTTCTTCTCTAGCATAAGCTTTTCTTCTTCCACTTCTCTTCCCTCAGAGCCTCTTTCAATAGATTTGTCTATATGCTTGTATTTTTTTAGTTTTTTTTAAATTTTTTAAAAAATATTTTATTTAAATTCAATTTGCCAACGTGTCTATATGCTTTTTTTATTATTAAAGATTTTATTTATTTATTCATGAGAGACAGAGAGAGAGAGAGAGAGGCAGAGACATAGGCAGAGACATAGCGGGTTCCATGCAGGGAGCCTGATGTGGGACTCAATCCTGGTCCAGGATCACTCCCTGAGCCAGGGGCAGATGCTCAACTGCTGAGCCATTCAGGTGTCCCTGTACATATGCTTTTAAATAGAGGTCTTCTAGAGCAGAGACTGTATTGTTTTGAAAATCTGGTCAACGCATTCGCTCAAAATTGTGAAAGACAGAATTAGTTCTAAGTGACTTGTGATAATTATCTCACCATTTTTAAACTCTGAATTTCACTGTCACTCCAAGTGTCTAGCTGGTGCTTAATAAAATGTATTGATGATACATTCTGGTTTTCATATGTAAAAAGTAATTTTCTGTACATAGTTTATCTCCCTTGTAAATCAGCAGACGGAATATCCCCCTAGGAGAGAAGTTTACTCAGAGCTTAAATCTGTTCATTTCAAATAGTTTTACTGAATTAACCTAGTGAGACTGTTTTGTCAACACTATTTTTAAGATTACTCTTTCTTCAACTTATGAAAAAAATGTCATTTAATTAATATGTTCTTTAAATTCTCAATAGTGACTTTATTTAGGAAAGTTTTGTTAATGTTCACTTACAGAAGTGTTTTCTCCATAAGAAACATGATATATTTTCTGACACTGTATTGCTTTTTTTAGTAAACAATTTGGGGAACTAGTATCTCCTAATATTTTTCACCAATGCTTATAACTGGTAGACATTGCCATAATAAACAATAAAAACAAGCACATAAGTAAATAAATATTTTTTAAACAAATTTTGAACCTACAAAAAAATAAATTCTTTACTCAAAAGAATGTTAAAGGAATTCCCAGTGTTCAGTGCAGTGATCAGATTAGGTAGAGATGAGATTATTCTTAGTGTAAAGGAGGTAGATTTTATAAAAATAAACGCATTATTGAAATTAAATAGAACCTGTATGGTCACATTTTGGCAAAAGCAGAAAAAGACCTAATAGTTTAAGTATGAGTTGTGATGTTTAAAAGTCATTACAAAGAGATTTGAGATTTTCATTAAATAATCTAGGAAGCCTGAAGCATGTCATTTTTTATGAAACTTAGATTGATTTTCTTTTATAAAACCTAGATTGATTTTGGAAACCAGAAATTATAAAATAGGAGAGAATTCATAGGTTTTGTAAACAAAAGGATGTGAATATAAATTCTGTTATGTCATTCACAAAGTTTAAGTTTATTGATTTGGGAAAATGACACTTTGTGCTTCTGTTATTTGTATGTAAAAGCTCAACCTCAAAGAAACTTTGCAAAGAATTAAAAAAAAAAAAAACTGTACACATGCAACACATGAGAGTGGCTTACATTAACACAGGGAGTAAAAAAGTATAATTAGGAGACCTTAATAGGAATCACCTTCCTTGTCCCTACTTAATGATTTAAGCATTTAAAGTGAATATGTAAAGTATAGGTAGAAATTTTAAATTTCTATAGAAGGACTGAACAAGATTTAGAGAATTTCAGTTGCAGCTGGATGGATTTAAGAAAGCGTTCTTGTCATTCTGGAATGGGAGGTTTAGATTTGGATTACTAGAGTACCGAGGTAGTTTTAAGGAGACTTCTCTGATCCTTGACCTAGCACTTTCGAATGCCATCCCACCCATTTTCCTCCTCTGGGGTACCCTGAAGTTAATCATTCCCCTTTGTATTATGTTTATGACTTCTATTGCTGTATGCGTCTTAAAATTATGTATGTACATGGCAGTCTTCCTCACCACATGGTGAGACAGGTTCTTATTCATCTTGATCTCCTCCATTGCTTGGCTTAGAGCCCATTAAAGATGTTTACATAGATAAGAAATTTCATGATTATTAACCTGGACAAAGTGAAGAGAGTTTTATTATGGACAAAAGCATAGGATAATCTGGCATTTTTAAAAAATGCAATTCAGCATTTTAATAAAACATAATAAAAATAGTATTTCAAACTATACAGTCACCAGAAGTACTGAGTTATCAAAAACGCATGCACGTCACTTGGCATCTCCTGGCATTTTGTTTCTACATGATATATATCTTCATAAAAAATTACTCCATTTACAACTGTAAAAGTGTCTAGAAAATGTGTTCTGATCTAATCAAATGAGTGACTGTTAACCTTTTTTCAAAGGTAAATTCTATAAGAAATTCAATGCCACACGGATGATACTTACATTAGCCAAATGAGCTAGTTCTATTTCCAGGAACGAATCAGATGTTTTGGGTTCAGGCCTTATTGTGACCACGATGATTTTGGAATTAACGACAGTGTAATTTCTGAAACAGAGTAATTATGATTAAGAGGAGAAAGGATCGATGACAAGTATGAATTCCTACTGGTCAGTACATGGAATGCATGTTAAATAAATAAATACATCCTAATATATCTTAAGGAAAACAGAGAAACATTGGGCAAACAGATTTAAAGCATGATACTAAAGTACTACTCATGGAAAGCTACAGTTCTTTTTTCTTATAAACAAACCCTATCTACAACTAGAAAACTGAGGGGAAAAAGCTATTGCTGACTGTTACCATTTTAGATGCAGGGAAGATGAAAAAGCAGCAGCACTGACAAGCTTTCGATTACTTAAATCTGATTCACCTACAAGAGAGATGGATTGTGAATTCAAACCTTCAGGCAATCTTTAAATGAATATAATCCATTTATCTCAAGGTGGACTTAACAGTTTTGTTCTCCAGGAGACCAAATATTCTTCTTCTAAAGTGCTATCTTGGCGTTTTTCAGACTATCTCAAAATTCATTAAGATGAATGATTGGAATGTGGGTTAGCATGAAAGCAAGTAGAGTTCAAATATAAATAAATGCTGTTGTTAATCACTGGCCATCATTCATTATAGCAATAGAGACTTACAGGCCACTTCTTTGTCTCAATATGCTCAATGTAAGAAATATATTTGCCTTTTGAAATATCTTACCAATCACAGTTCACTCACAAAGAAGTTTTAAATATATTTACAAGCTACAAAACATTATCTATAAACATAAACTAATAAAACTGAATCAACTCTTTCTTATACATACGAGTTTTTATCCAACATATATAAAATGCCACACATCATCTGTTATTTAGAGATTTAAAGTTTTATTATACTTTTAACTATATATATTTCTTCCATTCCTTCTTTTTTATTTGAAATAAACCACAGAGCATGTTCTTCCATAGAACATGTACTATTCTGGGGAATTCGTAATAGGTATCAAAGATGAAGTCATTCAACTTTTTTTCCTTCTTTTCTGTTGTTTAAGGCATTATTTACAGATAACAAAATGCACCAATTTTAAGTGGGCAGTTTGCTTTCAGTAATTGTATACTACCATGTAAGCACCACCAAAATCAAGATAGACAATCGGTTCCTCACCCTGAACAGTCTCTTTGAACTCTCTGTATCTGATCCCCTCCTGTTTCCAAGATTCTAGGCAACCATGAACATGTTGCCACTATAATCATGCCTTTTCTAGAATTTCATTTAAATTGAATCATAAAATACATAGACTTTCATGTTTGATTTAATTCACTTAGCATAATGTTTCTGAGATTCATCCATTTTGTTTCTCTTTATAGCTACTCCATGATACAGCTGTAACAGTTTGCGATCTACTCATCAATTAAGTAAGCAACCTATGGGTTATGTCTAATTTTTAGCTTTTATGAATACTACTATTCATATTTTGTTATTATGAATAATTGGCATAGATACTTTCTGTATAGATATGTGTTTTCAAAGGTTTTGGATAAAAACCTAGGAGTGGAATTGCTTGTGGTAGAAATGTGTTTAATTTTATAAGTCACTGCTACACTATTTCCAAAAATGGCTGTTCCATCAAAATCATATAATTCTAGTATTGCAGAATAATGTTGAACCTCACATTCTTTGTGAAACGTTTTGTCTAATGTGGTGGGGTCTTTGCCATGATATTTCACCAAAAGGAATGCTGGCTCTGCCACCATAAGGAATTTATTATATTTAGTAATAGAGGGACTATAAACATATTTTGAGTTGGGTAAAATTTTTTAACCCATTTTAGTTCATCTCTCATGTATTTAGTAATGTCAAATAACAAATTCTTAAACACTCAGAAAGCTTCATGGTATCTAGCCTAACAGTCAAAAGTAAAAAACAACAAAATATAAATTTGACTTTCTACTTCTTAGGGGAAGGTAGCTGCAAACAGAGAGGACTACTTAGTTGTCATTTATTTCATTTAATATAGTTGAAGGTAAGTTGCATTGAGAGTGATATGAAGGTAAGTTCTAAATGCCAAGTTCCCTTTGCAAATTTATTATTCCTTGTTTCTCTGGGAATAAAAGTGTTCAAGGGATCAAATATGAATAGATGGAATTAACAAAGCTTTGAGTTGGGCAATTAATTATACTAGTAGATATGACAGGACTCTCAGAGAATGACAAGGTGTATATAGCTTGGGGCTGGGGAGAATGTCAGCACCAAAAAAATTATAGAGGTTTCTCCCAGAAAACAGTCTTTAGCACAGAGATGCGAGTTCCTTTTTCAAATTAGCCTGAATATGTTTGAGTTCTGGGTGGGTTACCTTGAAACAAAAATATTTACATGTCACTTAAATTCATTTTGCCTTTTTTTTCTGGTTCTATTTATAATCCCATTTTTCTCCTATAAATAAAACCAATGTCAATTTAACTCAACTGCTACTTATAATTAATAAATTTTGGTTAAATTTGATAGTATATTGATATTTTGTATTATTTTAAAAGTTGCATAAGTAGATCATTGACTGGAAAATACAAATAGGAGTATTCCAAATAGGAATTTATAATTTTTTCAAGATATTTATGAAGCTCTCTTTGTGTGCTTGGGCATGTGGGAATTTTGACCCTGGGAAACTGGGGTATAGAAAGCAAAGTAGCTAAGTAGCCTTCTGTAGGGTATGTTATTCTGTGTTAGGTTTGTTAGCTTCTCACCTGACCTGATGCAGATGATCCCTAGAGGGCAGAGTCTGTCCTCTGACTTTGCTCTGTGCATGTGTATGTATGTGTGTGTGTATGTGAGAACTTACTTAGAATCCACCTGGGAAAAGATGCATGCGAATATAACTAACTACTAATATGTAACTATCTCTACCACAACATCCATTATGATATGTGTGTCTCCTTCTGCATGATCATAAGTTCAATGAGAGAAAGAATTTTATCTAGCATTTATATATCCTCATTTGCATTATGCTTTGCAAATTTTAGTGCTAACACATGTTGAAATGTCATATTAAGTAAACACATAAAAACAAAACAAAAATATCAAACTTTTGACAAAGTTGGATTAAAGTGTAATGCTATTATGGTATTAAAATAATTAATGAAGGAAAAATAAGCAAATATACATTATACATGGGTCCCTTTTTAAAAAGTGTACAGTGTATGAAATTAACTTATTCTATCAATTTATTCTAATTTGCATAAGTGAGTAGCTGGCTCCTTATGTGCCCTGTCAGGCTTTGTGATCTACTAATGCTTCCTGGCTGGGTACACATTTGTATTCACTGCTAGGAAAGCAGATCTTATAGCCAAATGGATTTCATGACTGAAATAATAAAGTTCTTTTCTGTTCTTGAGATTTGTGCAAGTTGGTTGGGCTAAAACATTTAAAAATGTGTAGAGGTATTCAATCAAAGGAGACCCAAGTTATTCTTTACAATTATTACAAAGGCTTATGGTATTTAATGTACATGAACCATATCTTAAAGAAAGTAAAAAAAAAAAGTGACTATAAAATGGAATGTAGCTGCTTACAAGAGACTCACTTTAGGTGTAAGGACATACACAGGCTGAAAGTGAAAGATGGAAAATGATGACCATGCAAGTGGTAACCAAAATAGAGCAAAGATTGCCATTTTTGTAATGGACAAAATAAACTTTAAGTCAAAAAACATAATAAGATACAAAGAACATTAAATATTAATAAAAGGGGCAATTCATCAGGGAGATATAACAATTATAAACATACACATACATAACAGCAGAGTACCCAAATATATGAAGCAAATGTTGGTAGAACAGAAGGGAAAAATGGACAATGACACAAAATAGATTTCAATGCAACACACCACTTTCATAATTGATAAATCAACCAGATAGTAAATAAATAAGAAACAGAGGACATGAATAACACTATAGACCAGTTGTACCTAACAGATATATAAAGAACACCCTACTCAACAACAGCAGAATATACACTCTTATGCATATAGAGTATTCTCTGGGATAAACCACAGGTGATGCCACAGGAAGTCTTAATAAACTTAAGACAATTGAAATCATTCTAAGTATCTTTTCTGACCACAGTGGAATAAAACTAGAAACCAAAGGCAAAAGAAAAACTGGAAAAATCACAAATATGTGGAAATTAAATAAGACACTCTTGAACAACCAATGGACCAAAGGACAGATCACAAGAGAAATTGAAAATATCTTGAGACAAGTGAAAATGAAAACACAACATACCAAAACTAATGGGATATAGCAAAATCACTACTAATACAGAAATATATAGGGGCAAATGCTTCATTTCAAAAGAAGAAAGATCTCAAATCAACAACCTAATTTTAGATCTCACAAAACTAGAAAAAAAACCTCAACAAATTGAAACCAAGGTTAGCAGAAAGAAGGGAACAATAAAGATCAAGGAAAAAAAATAAAATAAAGAACAGAAAAATAGAAAATGTCTACCAAAATGAGTTAAGTTGTTTGAAAAAAAATCAACAAAATTGACAAACTATTAACTAGACTAATAAAAGAGAAAACTTAGGCAGCCTGGGCAGCTCAGCGGTTTAGCGCCACCTTCAGCCCAGGGCGTGATCCTGGACACCTGGGATTGAGTCCCATGTCTGGCTCCCTACATGGAGCCTGCTTCTCTCTCTGCCTGTGTCTCTGCCTCTCTCTACCTCTCTCGGTCTCTCTGTGTGTCTCTCATGAATAAATAAAATCTTAAAAAAAAATGAAAACCAGAAATGAAGAGAGGAGACATTACAACTGATGACACAGAAATAAAAAGGATTACAAGAGACTACTATAAATAATTACATGCCAATGAATTGGATAACTTAAAAGAAATGGATAAATTCCTATAAACATATGACCTACCAAGACTAAGATTCATGAAGAAATTTTTTAAAAATGGAAGAGTTCTATAATGAGTAGAGATTGAATCTGTAATCAAAAACCTCCCAACAAAGAAAAGCCCAAGAAGAGATGGCTTTGTCGAACAATTCCACCAAACATGTAAAGAATTAACACCAATTTTTCTCAAACTTTTCAAAAACTTTGAAGAGGAGGACATACTTCCAAATTCATTTTATGAGACCCTCCTACCAAAACCAGAAAAAGATGTAAGAAATAAAAACTACAGGCCAATATTCCTGATGAATAGTGATCCAAAAATATCTAAACAAAATACTAGTAAAACAAATTCACATTAAATTCACTTATTAAAAAATATCATACATCATCAAGTGATAATTATTTCTGGGATGCAAGGATAGTTCAACATATGAAAATCAAGGTAATATACCATATTAACAGATTGGAGGACTAAAACAACATGATTTGTCTCCATGCAGAAATGACACTTGAAAAAATTCATTTTTTCAGGATTAAAAACTCTTAACAAATTAGGCATAGAAGGAATGTGTCTCAACATAATAAAGAATATATATGAAAAATCATAGCTAACATTATACTCATGGTGAAAAACTAAAAGTGGGGCAGCCCGGGTGGCTCAGTGGTTTAGCACCACCTTCGGTCCAGAGAGTGATCCTGGAGAACATGGATCGAGTCCCACGTCGGGCTCCCTGCATGGAGCCTGCTTTTCCCTCTGTGTCTCTGCCTTTCTCTGTGTGTATGTGTGTGTTTCTCATGAGTAAATGAATAAAATATTAAAAAAAAAAAAAACTGAAAGTGTTCACTATTAGATCAGGAACAAGGCAAGGATGCCATCTACTGCTTCTATTCAGCATAGTATTGAATTGGTAATCAAAGTAATTAGATAAGAAAGAGAAATTATCTCTGTTCAAGGTGTAATTATATGTAGAAAACCCTAAGATTACACAAAAAAACCCTGACAGAACTAATTAACAAATTTAGCAAAGTTACAGGATACAACATTTACACTAAAAATTCAGTTGCATTTCTATACACTAACAAATAACCCAAAAAGTAAATTAAGAAAACAAACCCATTTATAATAGAATCAAAAAGAATAAAATACTTAGGAATGAATGTAAGGAAGTGAAAGACTTTTATACTGAAAGCCAAAAAAATAAAAAACAAAATCTTGCTAATAGAAATCAAAGAAGACACATATAAATGGAAAGATGTCCCATATTCATGAAGTTGAAGACTTAATTTTGTTAAAACGTTTGTACTACCCAAAGCAATCTAAAGATCACTGCAATTCCTATCAAAAATCCTGATGACACTTTTTTTTTACACAAATAGAAAAAAAACCATGAAATTCTTATGGATTCTCAAAAAATTCTGAATAGTCAAAACAATCTTTGCAAAGTGACAAAGCCAGAGGCCTCATAGTTTTGATCAAGGCCCCTTGATTTCAAAATGTATTACAAAGCTACAGTAAGCCAAAACGGTATGGTACTGGAATAAAAACAAATGACAGATACATAAACCAACTGAAATAGAAAGCCCAGAAATAAACCCTCTCATATAGGCTCAAATTATTTTTGACAATGATGCCAACAATACACAGTCAGAAAAGATAATCTCTTCAACAAATGATGTTGGGAAAACTGTAAAAGAATGGAGTTAGACCCCTACATTGCACCATATAACAAAATTAACTCAAAATAGATTACAGGTCTAAACATAAGACTTGAAACTATAAAACTCCTAGAAGAAAATATAGGGGAAAAGCTTCATGACAGTGAATCTGACAATGATTGCTTTGATATGACATCAAAAGTACGGGCAACAAAAGCTAAACTAGACAAATGGTACTATATCAGACTTAAAAACTTCTGTGCAGTAAACAATCAACAGAGTGAAAAGGCAGTCTGTGGGATAAGAAAGAACATAAGCCATATATCTGTCAAATGGTTAGTATTGAGAATATATAACGAAATCCTAAAACTCAACAACAAAACAAACAATAGGATTAAAAAATGGACAGAAGACTTAAATAGACATCTCTCCAAATAGGATATAGAGATGGCCAACAAGTATATGAAAAGATGCTCAATATCACTAATCACCAGGGAAATGTATATCAAAACCACAGAGATACCACTTTGTAGCTATTAGGATGGCTACTATCCAAACAAATAAATCAAAACAGGGGATCCCTGGGTAGCTCAGTGGTTTAGCGCCTGCCTTTGGCCCAGGGTACAATCCTGGAGTCCAGGGATCAAGTCCCACATCAGGCTCCCAGCATGGAGCCTGCTTCTCCCTCCTCCTGTGTCTCTGCCTCTTTCTCTCTCTCTATGTCTATCATGAATAAATAAATAAATAAATAAATAAATAAATAAATAAATAAATCTTAAAAAAAAACAAATAAATCAAAACAAAACATTAAAAAGAAACCAGAAAAATAACAAATGTTGGCATTGTTGTAGAGAAACGAAGCCTTGTGCACTGTTAGTGGGAATGTAAAGTGGTGCAGTTGCTATGGAAAACAGTATGAAGATTCTTCAAAAACTCAAAAATATAATTAGCATATTGATGTATAAGTTCCACTTCTGATTACATATCCAAAAGAAATGAAAACAGAATCTCAAAGAGATATACACACACCCTTGTTTATTGCAGCAATAAACATGATTGCCAAGAGGTGGAAGCATCCTAAATATCTACTTGATAGATCATAGATAAAGAAAATATGGTATATACAGGCAGTAAAATATTATTCAGCCTTAAAAAAGAGGAAATTCTGTCATATGTTCCAGTAAAGATGAACATTAAAAACATTATGTTAGAGAAACAAGTCAGTCACAGAAAAACAAGTAATGCGGGATTCCACTTAAATGAGGTATCTATCTAAAGTAGTCAAAATTTTAGAAACAGAAAGTCTCCAGAGGCTGGGAGGAGGTGAAAAAAAAAAAAAAAAGGATGCTGTTGTTCAAAGAGTATACAGTTTCAATTTTGCAAAAGGAAAAAGTTTTAGAGATACATTGCACAATAAGGTGCATATAGTTAATACTATTAACTGGATCTAACTGCTGTTCTTTGCATCTTAAAAATAGTCAAGATGGGTAAATTTCATGTTATGTGCTTTTTACCACATTATAGAGAATGCAGTGCAGTGCATTTATAAATAAACATCAGTGGGGATTGTGGAACATATTGTGCAAATAAAGTATAATCAGATAAGTACAGTAAAATATGTTAATGGTTTAATAAAAATTATTAAAATTACTATAGCCTCTTTCCATTTTTAGAATTATATTTTATGTAGCTTCTAAATTGAGAGTTTTCATAATTGTTTCAAACAAGCCCCCCAGTTTAAATAAAGCCTAAACAAAATAGATGGTTTCATATATTCTAGGAACTGGGACTTCATGAAAATCATTAATCTAAATATATTTGCTTTTAAAACTAAAATCAGCTGATGGTTGCTAAAAAGTAGGACTGAGCTAATTTAGAGCTTTAAAACTAATTAGAATTTCAAGGTAGGCTTACTAAGGGATGTAACACCTAGAACTACAAAGAAGTGATCACAGATTTAAATTCTCTTTCAAAAGTTATAGCCAAATTAAACTCAGATTTTTGTAAATAATATACTGAATGCATAATAATATTTTATAATATTAGTTATGCAAAGTTGCTATTCCCACAGTTAATTTAATTTCTGGTGTCCCCACAATAGGATATTATAAAAAGATACAGGATATCATAAAACTACAATATGTTATTGAAAACTCAGAATGAAGAAGCAAGATCCAAAGCTTAGGTCCTGAAACTGAAGTACAGGTGCTCTTAAAAGAACTCAACAATTTGAGGTTGATTGCCTTCAGAATGTATTGGTTTAAAAGTAATTATGTTTTCATTTTTTGATTATTTCTAATATGATTTAGTTCAATTGCTTTTCCCATTTGCTTTTAATTCCTATAATATACGAACTCAAATGAGTTCCATTTGCTAAATATGAAATATATTCCATGTCATTTATCTCTATTAGGTTGGTACACTTGACAGAAAATTCATGTGGTTTTGCATTACTCACATTTTTTTTCCCTTTTTGAAAGATAATTCAGACCACTACTGGCTTATGAGAAAATTGTTGCTTTTTGTCCATCTGTATTTTTTCTGGCATTTTAATACTATAGTGAAATTTGCATATAATTTTAATTAGATCCTTTACAATGTTGTGAAAGTTAATAGCTACATTAAAATGCTTTTTTTTTTTTGATAGGACTATACCTTGCACATGCACTACAGGAAAACTATACATTGTTCCTATACTCAAAAGTATTGTGATTTCCTATAAGACTGGAATCTGACTATTAAATGAATCAGAAAATAGGATGTTTAAACTGTTTCTCGAGCTCTAGCTTGAGGGTATGATTGGATACACTTTTTTTTTTCCTTAGAGATAATTTCTATAACACAAATTCCTAGAAGTAGCTGTATCAATGATAATGCATTTTTAAAGCCTCCTGCTATTGCCAAATTGTCCTACCAAAAGATTATTACAGTTAAAAATCCTCACCAGAAGTTTGGGAGCTTGCCAGGTTGTGTGTGGTTCTTAATTTCTTGACTTGAGTTGGGGCTATATGAGGGTGGCCTCGCTTCTCCCAAAAGACCCTCTGGCCTTTGTTGGCCAGCCCTCATCTATTAGCCCCCAAAATGGTGATGAGGGGCTAGGAAAAATGATAACCTCATACCTTGATGTCAGTAGCCTGGGTTGGGGCCACCAAGTTGACCCCCAAGTATCCTTGAGTTTGCTCATACACGGTCACTTTCTCCTCAACCTTAGAAGATGTTCTGAATAATATGTATTCACATTAATATCAAAGTGCACAGTTTGTACTGCTCAAAAGAATCAATACTGGCATTGTAGAGGCAGCAAGGCAGTGGAAGAATCCTGGTTTTGGCAGAGAAGACTTGAGTTGGATTAGAACTCAGTCACCTACTGCACATTTAGTCTTGGATACAGGTCACTGAACTAATAAGGAGGTCAGTTTCTCATGAGAAAAATTAGAATTCTAGATGGTACTAACCTTTAAAGGACCTTGCAGCACTAAATAATCTGGTTCTATACTTTTTGGCTATAGAAAATTATTCTAAGAGGGATAAAAGTGGAAGGCTGAGAACAGCACATATTTAGTTTGTACTTAAGTAGAGCATATTCCTTCAGTTGAAGGGACAATCTGAATCTACTTAATTGTAAAAGGGAAGATAACCAAACAGCAAAATAAAAATTGCAGCTCGAAGATTAGTTGAATGCATAGAAGGGCAAGAAAAGAAAAGAAATCTCTAAATAAAAGAGTCAACATGCAAAGTTATTTCTGCCTATGTATGAAGGAAAATTTCTAAATTATATCTATTCAAAACATTACATCAAGTTCTCCTACCTAGTCCCCATGAGAGAAATTATGCAAAGTATTGTTTTGAAAATGATTATATCAAAATATAAAATTTCTAGAAACTTAACAGGAAGCTTAACATTATTCAGTGTATGGGAAACTTGGCTCCAATAGTTTGAACAGATAATTAGTAAAATAATCACTCAGGAAAATGTGTCATGAAAATTTGGTAAATAATAAGTAAATATAAAGAGCAAATTTGTGTATTTTTTCATGTTGAATTGGAATATTATTTTTTCCTATTGGGTTCAATTCACATAGTCCAATTTATAAGTAAAACAACAAAATATATGTATTTTTCTGTTCCTAAGATATTTGTATGGTATGTACACTAAATGCCTATTATTTTAAAAATGGCTTATATAGAATATTCTATCAGATAAGATAATTAATTATTCCAGTAAATATTACTTGGACCTTTATTATTTATTAAACACTGTCATGGAATTTCGATAGTAGAGAAGATTTAAAAGAATTCAGACAGTAAGGTTAGCTGAGTTGCTGCTTAGTAAATATTTGTTCAGTGACTAAAACCACTACCCTTGTCCTCTAAAAGGCTTACTTCTCTTATTTAGCAGATCTGTCATTGGTACGGTTACTAATTCAACTTTCTGGAAAGTTGAGTAGCCTTTTGAAAAGGAGAAGAAAATAAAACAAGCCTGAGAATGCTTCTTTATTTTATTTCACTGTATAAAATAAAAGAAAATGAGAAGTAAATGCTAATACTTCACCTTTCAAGTAGTACTTAAACATTTCATTCTGAGCATTCCATTGTTATTGTTCCTGGTCAATGAATCTAAATATGAATATTGTTTTCCTATAGTCATTGACCTAATTATTTTATACATGGAAAGCATAAGTGGGTATATATACTCACATTAGCCTATTTCTTATATAAAGGTTGTTTAGGACTTTAAAGACTATGTCAGAACTGCACAATTCTATTTTACTGCAATAAAGACAAGGAATTTTTTAAGTTGGAAAGAACTGTTAAGTTCAACTCCACAATTTACATATAAAGAAGTCAACAACTTGTCCCCAAGCTAATCTGAATCCGTTTTTGTCACAGGTGGTATTGGGGGAACCACTGCTCTGGATTATTCCCTGCCTTAGCCATTAAATCACTCATAACATACTCATTAGATTACCCCAAATATTCAATTCCCTTGACCATAAGGTTATGAAACATGACATAATCTGACTTCAGTTGTGTGAGTGACTTCTGTGGTATTATGCAAAACAAGATTAATCATAATGCAACTTTGTTAGACATGTAGGAGATAAACTAATTCAAAATCTAAAGCATTTTATGTTGAATATTTCATTTGCATTCACTCTATCCCTCAGCAGCAAGTAGGATGAATATTGCACATCAAGGGACTTATGTTTTATTTATTTAGTTAGTTTTGTTTGTTTATTTTTTAAGGTGCTTATATTTTAAAGTTGAACTGAAGGCAGACAATTTCTGAGTTACTGAATAAGTTTATAAATTTCCTGTTATGTGAAATTAAAATGAAAATCCTAGTCATCTGATTTTAAGTTAGTGCCTAATCTAGAGTTCTTGAAAGATTAGCTTCATACAAATGAATTCCCTATGGAAATAAGGGCCTAACTTTGAGTATCTGGGTACATTTAACTTTAGTACATTTCTTTTCAAATGAATATCATACACAATGTTAGAGAGAGTATAGCTATAAATCCATTTATCTGTAATTGTGCATTCCAATGCATTTTAACAAAACCAGCGGCCAAGTGGAGAGTAAACTCATTAGTTTTGAAAATCTGTTATTGATAGAACAAAAGCAAACAGGCACAGATCTGATTCAAATTCAGAAAGTCCAAATTCCATCCAGAGAAGAAGGGAGTTAAAGAAAACTCAACTTCCCATAAGTTGTCTCTGTGCCTCTTTGGCTGAAGAAGAACCTGCATTGCAGCTAGAGATTTACTGACCATATTAATAATTTGTTGCACATGGGAAGATTTTCTCCAAAGAATCAAGACTAGTTACTGCTGTTGCAGAAAACTTAGTTGCTTCCTTGCAAGCCCATTTTTTTCTGCTGGACTGCTCTCATTGTGTTTATTTATGAGACTATTTGTTATGCTCCTGGTATAACTGTACACATCATTCACAGTCTTTCCCCTCTAAAAATCTGAAGCTTTATTCAGAAGGGTGTAACAACTCACTGCAAATGTGGCTGTGTTTAAGAGAAAAATAACAAAAACAACAACAACAAACAAACAACAACAGCAACAACTACCAACTTGGTCTCAGTCCTCCAGAAGGAGATGGGGTAGAGGAAATAGGTCATCATGAGTGATGGCATCACTACCCAAGTAGGTGGGAATGATATTTTCTGTGAGATCAGGGAAAGTAGTTAAGACAATAGAGCGAATAAATTAATGCTCGTGGAATTACTATGTGTAATTGTTTCTTTTTATGTCTGGGAGGAAAGAAATCAATGGATTTATTCCAAAAATAGTCCTCAATTTAACAACAGCATTTTTTCTTAATGTAGCTATAATTGAATATTTATTTAGAGGCAAATTGAGATCTTGTGCAAGTGAAGAACAAAGCATTCATTCCCAGTCATCATGGCACTCCTTTCATTTCATGTAATGTTGATGAACAGTACCATTAAGTGCAAATAAAGAGAAAAGACAGATTAATTTTAAAACAACCCATTCTATTACAGAGATGAGTTTTTTCTTTTTCTTACTTTTTTTTTTCTCTCAGTCTTAAGGCAAGTCATGATTAGTTACAAAAGAATTGCAGGGGTATAATCAGAGACCAAAATTGTCTTTTCTAGTTGTTTTGAAGTGCATAATATGCTAATAAGCTGTTCATTAAATGGGTATTTTCTATTTAATTTAAGAAAGAGCCCTTTGTATTAACAAAGCTTGTTTGACTATTTTCATAGAATGAGCTATAATCACATTTTTGGAATAATTTACAAAGATTGTAGCAGCTTATTACTTTGCAGCTTACCTCAAAGTGGGCAAAATTAGATCTAAGTTTTTGTACAGGACTGCTCCAAGAACAAATACCAATGATTCATCTAATTCTAGAAAAAATGAAATTAAAAATATTAGTGAAGTGACAAGAAAAATACTGTCTTATAAAATTTGTAATCTGCTCATTACAAGGGGATTCCAGTACTTGCTGATGCAAAGTTGAATAGAAGAAATGCCTTCCTAACCATGCATTAGGCAGATTAGCCCACACACCATACATATTAATGGTAGCTCAAAAAGATGTGTTTTCAGTGCTTTTCTGTCATTTGAAGTAACCTTCCTTCATCAGGCTGAAGAGGCTACTGTAGTTGCAGCTAAGGAGTTTCAATTCCCAATGATATGGGAAAAGAGAGACAATCTTCTTTTGGACCTTTAAGCTAAAGGTCAAAATCTCCAAGGTAAAAAACAAGACTACAATGTCACTATCAAAAGTAGCCATTAACTTTAGAGGCTACTGAAGATGTTCTTAAAACTTAATTTTTTTTCTTAAATTTGCTTTTATATACCAAAATAATATCTACAAACCAAAGCAAAAGTGAGGAAGAAATAAGAAAAGACTGTGTGGAAAATGCAACATGTTTCCATACCTAAAATTAAATTATGCCACGTGCTCTACTCTGGGATAAAACTGTCAGTATTGAAACCTAACCATGCCAAGCTTAGGTCTATAATTTGCACTCGTATTTCTTTTTTTCTACTTTAATGAGTTCTTTCCTCCATTAAATTCAGATTTAAAGACCAAATGTAAGTTTTCTATGTTTACAAAATTAGCTTAGATTCATGATTGTAGACTGTTACTAAGTTGTGTGATAGAAGCAGATTTATACCTGTTTTGTTCAAAGCTCAAATTATTTCACATATTTACCTTTTGATGATGACACAGGAGTAAAAATGCTTTTTGGAATGACTACCCTGTCTTCTGAGTTTCTTGCCCAGTCAACCATTCCCTTTCGTCCTTTCATTGGGAAGTTGATATCTGTTAGAACAGAGGCTGCAGGAAGCTTCTGAATGCTAGCCACTATTAGAAAAGAAGTAATAATGTTAACTAAGATCTTTCAGTGTAATAAAAATTGACCAAATTAAATATTGCTATATTCAAAATAAAATTTTAAGCCAAAATTATATTTATCAGAGCCACAGAACAGACTTATTTCCTATTATTAGACAATGTTCATTAAGGTTGCCAGTGCTTTTACCTATCAATCTAGATTTCAGTTGCGTTCTACAAGAATCATACAATGATAGTCCATGGAGAATATTCTAAGAAGACTAACATGTACTGCCATTAGTTGTTCATGGCTGACCTCCATTCCAATTGTCAGAAGTCCATATTTTTTGCTAAATATCTTGATTAACACACTTGATTCATAGGCTGAAATTTGCATTTAAATCTGAACTTTGTCTTCAGAACAAATTTTCCATATTTATATCTGAATGTTATCTTTGGAACGGATTTTTCATGGATTAAATGGGGGAACATGGAGGCATGGAAAGCAAAGTCATATTGCTCTTGGAGACAGAGCTGTAATAATCCAAATAATAAAGCACAAGTAATGCCATAACCACAGAGCCAATATCATATGCAGAAATATCCATTAAGGAGATCAATAACAAACTTTTAAAACATTTAACCACAATTGAAAGTAATAAATATGTACTTTGAATGGAGAATTGTGTCTTTAATTGCAATAAGTATTTTTATATATATTGAAAAAATTCATGAATGATATGTTTGGTAATGCCTGAATATTTATTTTATGTAACAATTATGTACACACATATATGTAATAAAACTATAATAATGAATACTTAAATGCTTGTTGATTATATACTTTTCCAATTAAGAAAATGGTACATACTTGTTTTACATTAAAGTTTCAGGTATGTTGTGAAACTTTAAATAGAAAGATACCAAGGAAAACTACAGAAGCTATTATAATAGTAAGCTAAAGTAAGAAACCATTCAGCTCCTCATAAGTGGATTTCATTCTGAAGAAACTTGTAATTTAAATCAAGAGAATGAAAATTAAGAATTTAACAATATTAGTTATATAAATATATTGCACCACTGGCTTAGTTCCAAATTGAAATGGTTATGTATTATCGTACTTTACTAAAGCTCTTTCAGGCTATTATAGACATCCATTATCAGCATAGGATGGAATTTCATTTGGCTTGTAATTTGACATAATAAGCTTAAAAAAGGATTTTGTTACTAAATGTTGAAGGAAAGAGGGTGCTGAGTAACACATAAATTTGTTATGGATGTTAAATGCTGTTTTTGGATAGCAGCTGTAATTATTTTAGTTTCTTTAATTTTTCAAACAATATAGTCTTTGTTGTCCATAATAATCCAGTTCACGTGTCCTGAGAGGTCCAAATTCTCCACTGCAAATAGATGGATAGGTCAGCAAATTGACAGCACATTCTTTCTTAAGGGTCCTTATAAGCTTTATTCAGTCTGCAAAACTAAGTTCATCTGCTTCCAAGTCCCTTGACTCTAACTTTGGTTTTCTTGATATTTAAAGGATATTTATTTCACCTCTTTGCTCTAAAAACTGATGGAAAAAAAATGAAGGTTTTGCTGACTGCCACACAACTGGTTTCTGTCATAAAGGAACATAAACAAGAAATAGATTGCTGGACCCCAAAGTCTAATAATTCCTCTGTTTCTGTACACCTTGGATAGAAAACAAAAATCAAATAAACCAAAAGAAGAAATAACAAATGGAGGAAGCACATTCTGTACCAACTCTATCACTTTATCTTGAATAAATTCTAGTCTAATGCCATACCCTTAAATATACAAAAATGATATAACTATACATGCTTGTATCTCACATGATGAAATGCATTCATTCTTCAGTTAAAGGCACATTAGCTATTAAATTATGACTATATAGATTAGATTGTACTTTTTTTTTAGATTGTACTTTTGAACACAGTCTAGATTAATAAATATAAAAATCAATTAGGATCATCTAATGTACAATTAGATGACAATTTTAAGTACTTCATGTTTTAAAAATGATGTCTACTGATATCTAAGGCTAGCATTTGAATCTTATCAGTCTATGAAGTCAGATCCCTTTTATAATGTGTTTATTGAAAATACTGTATCTAGGAAGATACCTTAGATGACACTGTGGTTCTTCATGACTCTGACATGATTAACAAGAAATCTTATTTCCATATAGCAAAAATAATTTAAAGATGACTTTTATTTTCTCCTTCTTTTAGTACCTGTACCAGTCACTCGGGCCAACTCAATCCTCCATCCCTTCCCTCCTTCACCCAGTTTAACTGTCCAAAACCCTTAGATAAAACTTAGATGCAGTCTTTAGGGAACTTGGAAGCTCAGATGTTAAGTGAATACCAAAGAGGTAAGATGAAAAATGAATGCCTTAAAGTATGCCAACTTTATACAAATGTGTCCAGTCCTGACAAAGGAACATAAATGCAAAGCATAAGTGCACAGTCTCCATCCTCTGCTTCTGCAGTAATTACTGCATTAAAACCAGTCATTGTGAGTGGTTAGATAATAGAGCATCTTTCCTCAAAAACTGAGAAAATGCCTTTCTTACAGAAGATTAAAGTGCTTAGAAGAAACCTCAAAGGACACAGTGTCCCTGAACAAATAGGCAGATCTCAAATGCTCCAAGAATTATCCTAAATTTACTGTATCGTGTTTTCATTACAACACTAGATTTGATTTCTTATGCAATAAAAATAGGTGACTCATCACTGATAAACCTTGGAGCAAAACCAGCTGCACTTTCATTTTGCAATTTTAAAACCTTCATTTTGAATTTGGATAGTCAGCATCAAATTCTTTCTCATCAGAAAGCATAAGGAATTTTTCCAGTTGAATCTAAAGCATATGGGCTGCTTTTTGTTTGTTTTTGTTTTGCCTTTGGTTCACCAAAGCAGGGTGGAGCTTCTAACCTTGTTTCTGAGGAAAAACATGAGACTTTAGCACTTTGCCCTAATTGAGGTCCTGGAGAATGGTAGCTCTGTCAGGTAACATCATGCCAGGGAATGTGAATGGTCCACATACAAAAGTTGGAGTTAATTAATTTGATGCATTAGTTGCTTCATGGACAAGAATGGAAGGCAGGTAGCAGGAAAAGATGAGAGAGCCAAAGTGTGTGCATGAATGCTGGAGGAATGAACATAATGGGCAAAGAGAGCCAACAAAGGAAAATCACAGTTTACTACAATGGTTCAAGTAAGGACTCTGGATCTGGGCCTGAACTTCAAATCCTGATATTTTAGGGTAACTATAATGTTCTGGTTTTTTTTTTTTCCAGGTCAGTCCCAGTTTACCTCTGTTTTGTATAATTATGAAAAGGATCCACTATTACTCTCCAAACCCTCATTTTAGAAGATAAATTCCATATTCATCTTAGAAGTTGTGTGACACTAGGCCAATTGCCTAACTTCTCTGTGCCTCAATTTCTTCTTCTGTTAACATGGGAATAATATTATCAGCCTTACTGGAATGTTGGAAGATGAAATAGGTTACTATATGTCAAGAGGCAAGAGACTGATGCCTAGAATAGTTTCTAGAACATACTAGTGTTAGCTACTAGTATGAAAGTATGTTTTCCCATGATCAAGTCCAAAGGAACTACCTCACTGTGTATTCTGTATTACAAATATTGGCTTTTGCATTAAACATCCTTTTTTTCATTGTGCTTCAATGACTTTAGGATTGAGATTACATATTTAAAACTTTATATTGAGTATATACACATAACCAAAGGCAGGAAATGTGCTTAAATAGAGCTTACCCTTTAGAACTTAAATGTGCCACCTAGGGAGCTGAAGTTTCCTTTTTATTCATTCTTTTTCCTTCCTTCCTTACCTCCCCCATTCTCCTCTTCCTCTCCCTTCTCCTCGGCCTTTTTTCTTTTCTTCCCCCTCTTTCTCTCCTCCCTCCTTCCCTCTGTCTCTCTGTGTATCTTTGTTTCCATCTCTCTCTCTCTTTCCTTTTTCCAATAGAACCTGCCAGAGGGAAGAAGTTGACTTCCCTGGTTATTTGGTCACACAAAGTCAGCTAGGCTAAAAATCTCTATTGAAAAGGAAAATGACCACAACCTCAAAGACAAATGCAGTGTTACCATTGCCACCAAGGCCAGCCTGCAAAGAGAACTTCAAAAGCACTACTCTTATGCGGTGACCTAAGTGCTTAGGGTAGCAACCCATTTTCTATAAATGAGTAGAGGAGACTCACAAGCAAGGACATATTATAATCATAAACAAAAGCATGGGTGGATACTGAAATAGAAGTTTAAGGGATGCCTTAAGGGGATATTGATGTTTCCAAAATATTTAAAGTTTACATCATTTTTCATGTTGATTCGGAGGGAACAATTTACAAATTAGGTCTTGACTCACCAATATTAGAAAATTGGCTGGTTATCAAAATGGATTTGCTTGTGGAAAACATCAGTCAAAATTACTAGATGGTCACCTCTACAATTTTGAAATCCTGTCAGAAAAAATATGGCAAGGGAGGGACTATGCATGGCTTCTGTGTGTTAGAAAGCAACTATTAGTTTTGTTTGTATACTTGTAGCAAGCACAGAGAGACTGAGCAAAGCCTGCACATAGTGTGATCCCTTGGCAATTAGCATTTTAAAAGGCCGTGGTTTTCTATATTTACATAGCAATGCTGAGTGCCTTATAAAATACTGAGGGCCCTTGGGAGGGAAGGGAAGGACAGCTGATATTTATTGAACACTTGACATGACCTCAGCATTTGTTAGCCATTCCTTAATTTATTCAGTAAGTATGTATCAAATATCTCAGTGCTAGGCACTGTTCTTAGCACAGCATTTAGGTAGGTGCTTTACATGTGATATCTTATTTAATATTTAGAACAATCCTTACTTGATATTTAAGATAACCCTAGGAGGCATCATTATTATCAGTATCCTCATTGTTATTATCCCTATATTCATTTTACAAGTGAGGAAGTAGATTCTGTTTAAGTGATAACATTGTGATTCAATTCTCAGTTTGCCTACTCAGAAGTATATGATTTTGCACTGTGTGGTACAGTTTGATTTTACCCATATACATTAACAGTAAATTTACTTTGTTTTACTGCAAGATCTTTGCACTAAATATAAAAGACAGACATAATGATTCGATGAAAGGAAATAAAACTATTCTCACTTGTCCCAACAGGAGATCAAAACTGGGTACCACTGAAGAATGGTGATTATCAAAAGGAGATATATACACACACTTTAATTTGTCCAGCATAACCTTTATGTTCTTTTTTTTAAGATTTTAAACTTTTTATTTTATTTTATTTATTTATGATAGGCACATAGTGAGAGAGAGAGAGAGACAGAGAGAGGCAGAGACACAGGCAGAGGGAGAAGCAGGTTCCCTGCAGGGAGCCTGATGCGGAACTGGATCCCAGGACCCTGGGATCACGAACCGAACCAAAGGCAGATGCTCAACCACTGAACCACCCAGGTGTCCCTAATCTTTATGTTCTAACATCTCTATAAAAAATCATATTTTAGGATTCTACAGCAGTGCATGGTTTATAGGAAACAGACAGTCAGACAGATTTTGGTTGTTCTTAATCACCCTGTTTCCTCCATTTATTGGGTCTCTTTCCCCGAAAAGCTAAGATGGGAACACTGAGGGCCAAAGAGAAAGACAGGCTTGCCAGGAAACAGTCTGAAACCATCACTTCCCAAGAAACAGAGCCCCTAGGCAGAAGTATCTGCTACAGAGAAGTATCCCCAAGTCCCAGGATCAGTACAGAGACATTTAGATGAGAAATATTCTTCCCATTAGAAATTTACAGGTTTTTCTTTTTCAGAGAAAGTGTAAGATCCTCTAATTATAATTTTCTAATTTTTATTTAAAGATTTATTTATTTACTTTTTAGAGAAAGAAAGCACAGTAGCAGGAGTTTGGGGGTAAAACCAGATAGAGAATCCTGAAACAGATTCCCCACTGAGCATGGACACTGACACAGCAAGGAACTGGATCCCATGAGAACATGAGAGAGATCATGATCATGTTCTGAGATCATGACCTGAGCAAAAAATCAAGAATCAGCTACTTAACAGACTGAGCTACCCAGGGGCCCCTAGGATCCTCTGATTTTTAAAAATAGACAAACTAGGTACTCAATATATAACTATGTGATATATCAAGGATACTTTTTTCAGTTTGTTAGCTTTTAATAACATATATATTGAAACTTTATATTTAACCATTTTACATATCCCTTTCCATCATGAAAATAAAAAAACTTGTAAATTACTTGTGAATCATTAGCTTCAGAATCTGTTTTTATCCATTGGCTGTTTTGTTTTTGTTTTATTTAAATATAAGCCTAGGGATCCCTGGGTGGTGCAGCGGTTTAGCGCCTGCCTTTGGCCCAGGGCGCGATCCTGGAGACCCGGGATCGAGTCCCACATCGGGCTCCCGGTGCATGGAGCCTGCTTCTCCCTCTGCCTGTGTCTCTGCCTCTCTCTTTCTCTCTCTCTGTGACTATCATAAATAAATAAATAAAAATTAAAAAAAAAAAAAAAGCCTAGAAGTCCCTGCACAGCACGGCTCATTCTTCTTTCTGCTCACAGTATTTTTTTTTTCCCCTTACGGTATTTTTTTTATTTTTATTTTTATTTTTTATTTATGATAGGCACACAGTGAGAGAGAGAGAGGCAGAGACACAGGCAGAGGGAGAAGCAGGCTCCATGCACCAGGAGCCCAACATGGGATTTGATCCCAGGTCTCCAGGATCGCGCCCTGGGCCAAAGGCAGGCGCTAAACCGCTGCGCCACTCAGGGATCCCTCCCTTATGGTATTTTTGACAGACTTTAGTGCTCTCCATGAAGGAGTCCCTTAGCTTCTTCTCAGGTCACTCCTATATCCCTAACATTTAATCATACTTATGCACATGGTATGTCCATAGTCACACATGACTCTGGCTAAAGCTGAACTGTTTCAACCAGAAATTGGCAAACTACAACCCACAGGCCAAATATTTCCTATCAGCTCTTTTTGTAAGGTCTGCAAGCTAAAAATGGTTTTCACATTTTTAAATGATTGAAAAAATCAAAAGAATATTTCTTAGCATGTGAAAATTATATGAAATTTAAATTCCAGTGTCCACAAATGAAGTCTTACTGGAACACAGCCACATCCAGTCACTTACATACAATCTAAGATTGCTTTCTTGCAACAGTGGCAGAGTTCAACAGCTGCACTGAAGACTATGCAGTCCACAAACCCTAAAATATTTACTGTTTGGCCCTTTGCAGAGAAAGTATGCCTACCTCTGTTCTAGACATATGATGGAGAAGCTTTTTTAAAACAGTAAAATTTTTCTTTAAAGAGAAACCCATTCTAAAAAACATGGGTTTCTGTACTTATTCTGCTACCTATTGCATGTTTTCCCTACCTTTTCTTTCAATGCTACACTTAGTGGAGGAATTTTAGCTGATTAGATGGTTTTTCTTTTAGTTTTCAAAAATAGTATGTTTTGTGGTCTTTTAGAGACAGACACTTTTTTTTATAAATGTTCATCTTCTCTACCCAAGAAGTTCATGATTTTACATGTAACATAAATGCAATGTTATATGGGAGAGTCATTTTTGTATGTATATCCAGATAGTAAAAACAAATGAAATAGAAAAAGCTTTAGTGGGGTGCCTGGGTAGCTCAGTCGGTTTAGCATTGGACTTTTGATTTCAGCTCAGGTCATGATCTTAGGGTCATGAGGCTGAGCCCCACGTTGGGCTCTGCCCTCAGTGGGGAGTCTGCTTGAGATTCCCTCTCTCCCTCTGACCCTCCCCCTGCTTGTGCTCTCTCTCTAACAAATTAAAAAAATAAATAAATAAAATATTTTTTAAAAAAGAAAATGCTTTAGGAAATGTTTTCCTTCTTCTCCCAACCAGAGAAATTAAGAACAGAATTCCTGCAGATGAAGGAACATCAGATGATAATTAACCAAGTACTGAATAAGAAAGAGGAGAGAGAGAGAGACAGAGGAGAGGGAGAGTACATGCAACATTACTGACTTCTTTCTTTTTACATGCACTTTTTACATGTCTGCATGTATGTGTATAATATGCTGTTTTGATATGTGAGCTGTTTTCAATCTTACTAGAGAAGAATTAAGCCAAGGACCTATTAGGAATTAGGCATCAGTGCAAGCAGCAAACAGCAACTAAAGCCAATAATCCAAGGGCTTTCCAAGATAGTGACTCATCCATTCCCAGAAAAGTAATAGCAATGACCAATGCTAAGGGGTGACAAGGGAAAAGAGATCATTGCAGACTCAGAAGCTCATTCTGGAAATTCATTCATCCAAAAAAATCTCTATTGAGTCCTGAGAATGTTTCAAGTGCTATCTTACTACTGATGATTTAACAACTGAGCAAGAGACATGAAGTCTTGGCTTTGAAAGAGCTCACAGTCTAGTGGGGAATACACACAATTAGTAAGGGAACAAACAATCCAGATGAGGCTAGATTGTTAGAGTATAAAAGAAGTAAAGGATGAGATAGAACATGGTTGTGTGGCTGAAGAAGGCCTCACTGAAGAGGTGCTGTCACGGGATCCCTGGGTGGCTCAGCAGTTTGGTGCCTGCCTTCAGCCCAGGATGTGATCTTGGAGACCAAGGATCAAGTCCCACATCAGGCTCCCTGCATGGAGCCTGCTTCTCCCTCTGCCTGTGTCTCTGCCTCTCTCTCTCTCTCTCTCTCTCTCTCTCTCTCATGAATAAATAAGTAAATCTTAAAAAAAAAAAAAAAAATGAAGAGGTGCTGTCCGGGCTGTGGTTTGGCAGCTGAGTATGGCACAGGGAAGAGGAAACTACCCGTGCAAACCTAGAGCCGGAAAAAGGCCTGTAATATTCCAGAACTATCAGAATAGTAGCATCTGGGTAGGAGGAATGACGTGAGTTTTTTGAAAGGCATGAAATGAGGAAATTTAATATGTCCTAGAGAAATAGTAACACTTCTAATAGGGCAGAAAAGTTTAGGTACAGAAATAGTAGGAGAAAAAGCTAAGTATGATATCATAGGCTAAGAGATCTAGAGCATGATCAAATTTAGAATTTGAAAATGTGAGATCCCTTATAATTAGAAGTGATAATTGATAATGTGGGCATTGATAAATCCTCCTGAAGAAAGAATATAATGGAAAGATTACTTTATTCAAAATACTATTTGACCACTCATAACATACCTGGCACAGTCATGGGCACTGAAAATATACCAGTGAACAAAAAAGTTAAAGTCTTTCTAATGGACTGGCATATTATGGGGTGGGGTGGGAGACAGACAAGGAAAACAGACAACTGGATAGAAATGTAAATGATATGATTAGAGATTAATGAGTGGGGTTGGGAAGTTTTCCTAAGTGAGGAAAGCTTCTTTGGTTACCTGGCATTTGTGCAAACATCTATAAGAAGTGAGATGGTGAGTTGTGCAGATATTAAGATGACAGGGGGAAAACAAAGCTAAGAAATGTAGTTTAGGAAAGGCTCACTTTTAGGTGTTAAAGAGAAATACACACAGAAAGATACCAAAAATAAATGGAGAGAGAAAAGAAAACTGCAATCGTGAACTAAGGAACAGAGAGATGCCTTTTAATAAGGACAAAGTGGCCTTAAAAGGAGTCAGGGGTTTTATAAAGATTATAGAGAAGAACCATTGGTTTGATTTGAAACCGTACTTTAAGATTAGCTTCAGGTACTCTTCTATTGCAGAGATTGGCCAACTTTTTCTATAAAAGGCCGAAAAATAATATTTTCAGCTTTGTGGGCCATTAGGCAATTACCCAATTCTGCCAATGTGATATGAAAACAGCCATAGACAATTCATAAATGAATGATCATGCAAGAAAACGTGTTTAATTATGTAATAAAAACTGTCTTGTGTGCTAGTATTGTGTGTATGTGTGTGTTTTATTTTTTTAAATTTTATTATTTATTCATGAGAATACACAGAGAGGAGACAGAGAGAGAGGCAGAGGCACAGGTGGGCGGGGGGGAGAAGCAGGCTCCATGCAGGGAGCCCGATGTGGGACTCAATCCGGGGTCTCCAGGGTCACGCCCTGGGATGAAGGCAGGCGCTAAACCGCTGAGCCACCGGGCTGCCCTATGTGTGTGTTTTAATCCAACAAATGTTTATTGGGCAAAACTTTTAATTTCCCAGCACTAAAGCACTTTCTGCCCCAGTGTCACCTACCTTAATTGATGGTGCCACAGTCTACTCAAATGTTCAAACCAAAAACTTAAAGGTCATCTTGACTTCTGGTTTTCCTTAGCCTCCTATGACTCATCCATCAACACATTCTCTCAGTATTATTTCTATAACATATCTTAAACCACTGTACTTTTATCTCCATTCCATTACCCTCTAGAAACTCCCAGAATCTCTAACCTGAGCTAATTCAAGAGCTGCCTAACTGGTTTTCTTGATTCCACTCTTTTCTCTGAATTGCTTACTCTCTCAGAAACTAGAGTTACCTTTAAAAAATAGATAAATCAGATCATATTGTTCCCTTGCTTGAAATAATTCAATGGCTTTGCCAGGGCTCTTAGAATAAAATCCAAATCTTATACAATGGCCTACAAGGCTTTGCATGGCTTGGCTTCTGTCTCTCTCTATGGTCACATTATACATGGCTGCTTGTTTACTGACCCAGATCAAATTGTACAGGTCTTTTCTTTTCCACCACAGGACTTTTCCTTTCTAACTAGAACATTATTTTCTATTCTTATCCTTGAGTCTCTGTTAACTTGGTCTGTTTTAACTGCCTTAGCTACAGAAATTCATCCCCTCCTCCAACCGTTCCTCTCTATTATATCACCGCTTATTTTCTTTATGGCCCTCTTCACAATTAAACATAGTCTAGTTTATGTAGATGTGTTTATTAGCGGTTTCCTATGCTAGACTATAAGCTCCAAAAGGAAACATATTTTCTCTGTTTATCACTGTATGATTGGATCCTAACATACAGTAGGTCTAACACAACATATATATATATATAATTTTAATGAATGAAGTCTACCAACGATACAATAGAAGAAACTGGGTTTAATGTGATAACTTTGGCCTCTGAAGACAAAAATATCTAGTTTTCTAACTACTTTGTGATCTTTGGCAAGTTATTTAATTGCTCTTCAGTTTACCATCTATAAAAATTAATACCCTTTCATGAGGTTTAAGCTGAAGGCAGTTAGTTCATTCCCTACACATAGTAAGACGCATTATATGTCACTTGCCTTTTATCCTTTATCTTAACCATTCTCTGCCTTGTGTAAAATATGGTGGAAAAATAAAAAAAAGAAAAAGTCTTGAGACAGAAAGATATTACAATCTAGTGAGACATCTGCTTCACACTAATATCTTAAGTATGGGCAGAATGGGTAATAAGAATGTTTCTTCTGAACTCCAAATCTGTCTATTGAACTATTCAGTTGGAAGTCTTCAAGAATCTTAAATGTAGCACATCTGAAGATTTACTCTTGATTTCTACTCACCCTTCATCTAAATATGCTTTTTGCATATAGTCATTCCCATATCTATAAAGGGTACCTCCATCTACTCTTCCCCCAAGACAGAAAACAGGAAGTTATCCTTGACATGTCCATATTGCCATTCCCAGAATCTCATCATCACTGTGCTTGCTATTTTTTTTCCAAAACACAACTTAAAGTTGTCTTTTTATCTGTTTTGATTGCTACACATTTCATCAAATCTTTAAATTAAAAACTCACTATATTCAATACTTCTATTCTTCCTATGCACTTTCCACACTGCAATGAGAGTATTTTTTAAGCAGAGTTGAATCGTGTTACTTCCTGTTACACTTGTATCAGATAACAAAATTCTCTCCAGGGTCTCCATGACTTGATCCTTGACTTCCTCTTCAACATTACCTAATTACTTTCCCCATTTACAAGCACTCTCCAATCATACTTCTGTTCTTTCATTTAATAACAAACAGTTCTGGGACACCTGGGTGGCTCAGTGGTTGAGGTCTGCCTTTGGCTCAGGGCTTGATCCTAAGGTCCTGGGATTTAATCCCACATCATGTTGCCTGTGGGGAGCCTGCTTCTCCCTCTGCCTATGTCTCTGCCTCTCTCTCTGTGTCTCTCATGAATAAATAAAATAAAATAAAATAAAATAAAATAAAATAAAATAAAAAACAGTCCTTTGATTAATTCTTATTTAACTCAGATCTTGGCTTGAATGCCAACCACTTTCTAGCACAGAGCAACCACTGCCTGCATATCTAAGTAAGAAACGTTAGTTAGCCTCTCTTCATATTATTTACCATGATTTAAATATGTCTATTAATGTATTTGTGTATATGCATTTTGATCTTAAAAATTGGTTTTCCTTGTATTTTCCCATATACAATAATACAAATTATATATTCATTCATTCATCTAGTAAGTTTTCTATTTAAAAACTTAAAATTGGGATGCCTGGGTGGCTCAGCAGTTGAGCATCTGCCTTTGGCTCAGGGTGTGATTCCGGGGTTCTGGGATCAAGTCCCATATTGGGCTCCCTGCGTGGAGCCTGCTTCTCCCTCTGCCTATGTCTCTGCCTCTCTCTCATGAATAAATAAATAAAATCTTTAAAAAAGAAGAGAGAGAGAAAACTTAAAAAATAAAAATGAAAACTTAAAATCTTCCCCACTAGAATGTAATCTCTGTAACAACAGAGATCAAGCATATTTGCCTCATCTTTTTGGGTCCAGAGGATAATTAGTACTTGGCAGACACTTAATAAATATTGATTTAATATAATGAAAAAAGAAGAGCAAAGAACTAATTTTAACTTGGGAGGGGGAACTTGGCAACGTTCAACACATGACTCTAAGATAATGTAGGTAAGAACAAAGAGATAACTTCAAGTTATTCATAAAAATTCAGCCACTTCTGTAGCTCCTGGGTGGCTCAGTTACTTGAGTGTCAGACCTTTGGTTTTGGCTCAGGTCATGATCTCAGGGTCATGAGATTGAGCCTTCTGTGGGGCTCTGTGCTCAATGGGGAGTCTCCTTGAGATTCTCTCCTTTTCCTTCTGCCCCTCCCCCTACTTGTGCATGTGCACTCGCTCTCACTCTCTCTCTAATAAATAAATAAATCGAGAGAGAGAGAGAGAGAGAGAGAGAGAGAGAAATTTGGCCACTTCATCTTACCAAAAAGAAACCATGGGCCTTATGCCTTTTTCAAAATAGGGAGAACTGAAAAACTGAAAAAAACAAATACAGTTTTTTGAAGAAATAGCAGAGACAAATAGCAGTAACAAGAGACCATCTACTCAGCAGTTAAATACCAACCCTAGTGTTTTATCTCACTTGGCTCCACACTCTCACCTTCACTCTCAACCAAGTACAATCAATCCCATTTTGCAGACTAGTTTTGGATCCTTATGCCTCAAAAACACTCTTTAATCCTCATGGCATTAGAGTAAAGATTTATGGGTTTACGGTCAGAATATAAACAAACTAAAGAATGACTGGTGGGAAAAGTAATACATGAGCTCTACATTTGTGAACCTCATTTCTTTCCCATTAAGTTCAGAAAACATTTTTATTCTTTGAATCTTCAAACCAAAAAGCAAACAAAAAATAAAAATCTCCAACTAAACAATAATTTACTCTTCCTCCCCATACACATGCATGCAAAAACACATAAAAACACACATTCTGCGATTAAATTGAGTGTTCTGTTTCATTATAATTTATATGTAGTTTAAAAGCACACAAATCAATTACAGTTTTCTTTCATTTATGTTGTCTAAATTATATTAACATACTTACTTTTCTATTAAGAAACTAATATTTAAAATGTAAATATTCCACATTTCTAATATGCTAATTTTGAAATGTTGTACATTTTCATAATAAACTTTAAAGATGGTAGGGGTTACCCTCTTTAGTAAGAATATTATACTTTAGGGAAAATTTTTTTTTAAAAAGGAAGGAGTAAGGGAAAGTTAAAGATAATTAATCTGGCAATGAGTTTGGGGAAAGTAAAAGGAGACGACCTAGAACAAAGGGACACAAGTATTAATGCTCCTTAATGCTCCTAAATAACAAGACAGATTCTTTGAAAAGAGGTTTATATTTCAAAAAGTAATAAAGTAGCCCAAATGGGTACTGAAGTTAATTATTAAAACATTTTGTAGTGGCAAATAAAATGTTTCAGTAACTTAATCTCAATTATACCTGTTTATATTCCTACTGCATTTTAGAGCCTTATTTCAATATATGAGGCTTTGATTTCAGAATACAGATGGATATATAATGTATTATTCAATATAATACATTACTTATTGACTATTTAGTCCCTACAACTATAACATTCTATTTTGTAGTTATCAGCTAATACTTAAATAAAATATTATCCAGTATATAAAGTTATATATGCTTTAAAGCTTATTATTATTGGATACACAATTCAGTTTAACTTTTATTAAAAAGCATCTTCATATTTGATGTAACTTAAAAAGAAAAAACAAAAATAAAAAAAAATACTTTTCCTCTAAACCCAGAGTATAAATTTTGAAAATATCTGAAACAACTGAATTTCAGATGCAAACACCTATAAATATTTTAGAACATACACACACATCCATACTCACTCACACTTTTCTTTCATATTCATATGCCACAAACCAAAACATAAGATCAAATTAAAGAAATACATTAAACAAGTAATATTTTTAAAGTTAAAAGTCTTCATGTGAAAAATGTAAGTGGGTGACAAAAGCCAAAAAAATATTTTTGCCTGTTCAGAAGATATTACTTAAAGACAAAAGTGGGGCAGCCTGGATGGCTCAGGGGTTTAGTGCTTCCTTCAGCCCAGGGCCTGATTCTGGAGACTGGGGATCGAGTCCCACATCAGGCTTCCTGCATGGAGCCTGCTTCTCTCTCTTCCTCTTTCTCTCTCTCTCTCTCTCTCTCTCTTTCTCTCTGTCTCTCATGAATAAATAAATGAAATCTTAAAAAAAAAAAAAAGACAAAAGAGTTTAATTCACTTATGAATTCAAAGGATATAGTTACCCTAAAGAATTATTTGATGCATCTAGAGGGAAAATTGATACAGTTCTAAAGAATACAGGTGATATATTACATGTTAAGGAGTAGAAATTATAAAATTAAAGCAGAGGGGGCGGGACAAGCTGGCGGAGGAGTAGGATTCTCACCTCTCCCAGCCCCTCCAACTTACCTAGAACACTTTCTAACCATCCTGAAAACCTACAAATTTGACCTCAAATTTAAAGAGAGAACAGCCTGAACACTACAGAGAGAAGAGTTTTCACTTCTAACAAGGTAGGAAGGCGAAAAAAAATTTTTAAAAAAATCAAGTGGGGGAGGGGCCCGAGAAAAAAATTAAAAAAGAATCAAGTGAGGGAGGGCCCTCACGAGGAGCCGGGCTAAGGCCATGAGGAGAGCCTCTGGACAGGAAAGCCCAGCCCTGGAGAAGTGGGAACTTTAAAAAATCTGCACCAGATTCCTCCCAGACGGAAAGGCACTCAGCAGGGAAATTGGGCAGAACCGCAGGAGGGGCAGTGGAGCCTCCAGGTTCCCGGGGTCACTAACAGAGGAAGTGTACCCTGGGGGAAAGCACACCACACACGTGGGCAGGATCAGTAAAGGGCTGGAGCGGGCCCACCCCACGGGGCCTCGGGGAGAAGCCAGTGAGTCAGGGGGGTGGCTCGGGACAAGGGGGCTGCGCCCTGCTGCCTTCGGGAACTGTGGCCCCTGGAGCGCGATTCCAGCAGCTCAGGCCCTGAATCCCAGGGCACGGGGGACACAGCCAGGATCCTGCACTCCCCCCCAGGATGGATGGAGGTGGGGAGGGCACAGGACAGCGAGGGTGTTCCTGCCTGGCGACCCCAAGCTGTGCAGATCAGCACCCCCACCCCCGCCCCGGAGCATCCAGGCCAGCGCAGACTGGGAGACTGCGGTGGTTACTGCGGGAGCTGACTCCAGGGCTGCAGGGCTGGCTGTTGCCAGTGGGGTTGTTCCTCCTGGTGTCACCCTGTGCCTGGGAGGGGCAGGGCCGCCAGGGAACAGAGGCCTCTTGGGGTCAACAGCTTCCACTGAGCCTGGCACCCAGCAGGGGTGGGGGCAGCTCCCCCAGGTGCACACACCTGAGAGTCAGCACAGCAGCCCCTCCCCCGCAAGACCAGCTGGAAGGACAGGGAAAGAGGAAGTTCTTGACCAAGCAGTGCTGGAATGCTCCAGGGGAAGTCGAGGGATTTACAGGATATAGAACCACAGGATACCCCTCCTATTTTTCTTTTTCTTCCCTTTTCCAGTACAACTCGTTTTTATATCAGACTGTAAATTTCCATTTTTTTCCTCTTTTCCCACCTTAACTACAATATTTTACCACCTCCTCTTTTTAAGATTCTTCCTTTTTGACTTTCATATTTCTACAATTACAGGTCCTAGATATATTTTCCACTTCTAGATTCCCTTCAACGTATTCAACTTAATTTTGGGAGATATACAAGATATGTTTTTTTGTTTTGTGTTTTTGTTTTCTCTGCCTTATTTTGTTCTACAACAATGGAAGTTAATACCTTCTAAAACATGACCAACATGCACCCAGAACCAAGTGGAATACCATACTGGTTCATTCTGTGAGATTCCTCATCCCCATTTTGCCCCACTCTTTTATCTCATTTATGTTTTGGTGGTCAATGTTGGGGCTTTCTACAAATATTTCTGGTTTATATAAATTTGGGACTAAGCATCTTCTAACATGCAGAACTTAATATACTTAGAAACAAGAGGATCACCCTCTACCACTAACTCAGGTAGACTACATTCTCCCTCTACTACAACTTCATCACCATCACCATCTCCCAGTCCCCCCCCTCCTTTTTTTTTCTTTTCTCTTTTTCTTTTTTCTTTTTTTTCTCTTCTTCTTTGGGATCCTTGGTCTTTTATATTTTACTACTTTGTTTTAAAATTTTTCACCTTAGTGGTCCTTTTGTTTCATTTCATTCTGATCTTTGTTTTTAATTTTTGGTCTCTGACCTAAGCAGAATCATGTAGGGTGAAATTTACTTAGGTCGTGGTTGATATTCTTGACTCAGCCCATTCATACAGCCACTCTGCACTGAGAAAAATGACCACAAAAGAATCAGAAACAGTACTCTCTGCCACAGAGTTAGAGAGTTTGGATTACAATTCATTGTCAGAAAGAAAGCCAATTCAGAAGCACAATTATAAAGCTACTGGTGGCTCTGGAGAAAAGCATAAAGGAATCAAGAGACTTCATGACTGCAGAATTTACATCTAATCAGGCCAAAATTAAAAATCAATCAAACGAGATACAATCCAAACCAGAGGTCCTAACAATGAGGGTTAATGAGGTAGAAGAAAGAGTGAGCAACATAGAAGACAAGTTGATGACAAGGAAGAAAGCTGAGGAAAAAAGAGAAAAACAATTAAAAGACCATGAGGAAAGGTTAAGGGAAATAAATGATAGCCTCAAAAGGAAAAATCTACATATAATTGGGGTTCCAGAGAGCGTCGAGAGGAATAGAGGGCCAGAAAGCATATTTGAACAAATCATAGCTCAGAACTTCCCTAATTTGGGGAGGGAAACAATCATTCAGATCCAGGAGATAGAGAGGACCCCCCCCCCAAAATCAATAAAAACCGTTCAACACCTCAACGTTTAATAGTAAAACTTGCAAATTCCAAAGATAAAGAGAAAATCCTTAAAGCAACAAGAGAAAAGAGATCCCTAAATTATATTAGATTAACAGCAGAGAAATATTAGATTAACAGCAGACCTCTCAACAGACACCTGGCAGGCCAGAAAGGGCTGGCAGGATATATTCAGGGTCCTAAATGAGAAGAACATGAAGCCAAGAATACTTTATCCAGCAAGGCTCTCATTCAGAATAGAAGGAGAGATAAAGAGCTTCCAAGATAGGCAGAAACTGAAAGAATATGTGACCACCAAACTAGATCTGCAAGAAATATTAAGGGGGACCCTGTAAAAGAAAGAGGAAGCCCAAAGAAATAAGCCACAAAAACGAGGACTGAATAGGTATTACGATGACACTTAATTCATATCTTTCAATAGTAACTCTGAACGTGAATGGGCTAAATGATCCCATCAAAAGGCGCAGGGTTTCAGACTGGATAAAAAAGCAAGACCCATCTATTTGCTGTCTACAAGAGACTCATTTTAGACCTAAGGACACCTATAGTCTGAAGATGAAATGTTGAAGAACCATTTACCATTCAAATGGTCCTCAAAAGAAAGCTGGGGTAGCAATCATCATATCAGATAAATTAATGTTTATCCCAAAGACCGTAATAAGAGATGAAGAGGGACATTATATCATACTTAAAGGCTCTATCCAACAAGAAGACCTAACAATCATGAATATTTATGCCCCTAATGTGGGAGCTGCCAAGTATATCAATCAGTTAATAACCAAAGACATACTTAGATAATAATACACTAATAGTAGGAGACTTCAACATGGCACTTTTTGCAAATGACAGATTTTCTAAGCAGAACATCTCCAAAGAAGCAAGAGCTCTGGGTGGCCCCTGTGGCTCAGTGGTTAAGCCCCACTTTTGGCCCAGGGTGTGATCCTGGAGACCCAGGATCAAATCCACATCGGGCTCCCTGCATGGAGCCTGCTCTCTCTCTGTCTGTGTTTCTGCACCTCTCTCTCTCTGTGTCTCCCATGAATAAATAAATAAATCTTAAAAAAAAAAAAAAAGAAAGAAAGAAACAAGAGCTTTACATTGATACACTGGACCAGATGGATTTCACAGATATTTACAGAACTTTGCATCCAAATGCAACTGAATACACATTCTTCTCAAGTGCACATGGAACTTTCTCCAGAATAGACCACATACTGGGTCACAAATCAGGTCTTAACTGATACCAAAAGATTGGGATTGCCCCCTGCATATTTTCAGACCATAATGGTTTGAAACTTGAACTCAATCACAAGAAGAAATTTGGAAGAAACTCAAACACTTGGAGATCCTGCTAAAAAATGAATGGGTCAACCAGGAAATTAGAGAAGAATTAAAAAAATTCATGGAAACTAACAAAAAGGAAGATACAACCATTCAAAATCTTTGGGGATACAGCAGAAGGAGTCCTAAGAGGGAAATACATTGCAACACAAGCATCCCTCAAAAATTTGGATAAAACTCAAATACACATGCTAACCTCTCACCAAAAGGAACTGGAGTAAGAACAGCAAATAAAACCTACAACAAGCAGTAGAAGAGAGTTAATAAAGATTCAAGCAGAACTGAATGAAATAGAGACAAGAAGAACTGTAGAACAGATCAACAAAACCAGGAGTTGGTTCTTTGAAATAATTAACTAGATAAACTATTAGCAGCCTTAATAAAAACAAAAGAGAAAAGACTCAAATTAATAAAATCATGAATGAAAAAGGAGAGATCACAACCAATACCAAGGAAATACAAACGATTTTAAAAACAGATTATGAGCAGCAATATGCCAATAAATTAGGCAATCTAGAAGAAATGGATGGACACATTTCTGGAAAACCACAAACTACCAAAACTGGAACAGGAAGAAACAGAAAACCTGAACAGGCCAATAACCAGGGAGGAAATTGAAGCAGTCATCAAAAACCTCCCAAGACACAAAAGTCCAGGGCCAGATGGCTTCCCAGGGGAATTCTATCAAACGTTTAAAAAAGAAACAATACCTATTCTACTAAAATAGTTCTGAAAGATAGAAAGGGACAGAATACTTCCAAACTCGTTTTATGAGGCCTTCATCACCTTAGTTCCAAAACCAGATAAAAACCCCACCAACAAGGAGAATTATATATATTTATAATAACACTTTAAGGAAGACATTATTATCTATACTTTAGAAAGGAGCCAACTGACGGATTTAGAAATGAAATAACTGTAGAAGCTCAGCTCGTTGTGGTATAGTCAAGGTTTGCAGCTAAATCTAGCTCCAAAGTCAACATGCTTTCCTAGATGCAAAATGGCATCCCTGTTAGCATTTACATAAGAGCACCAGTCTTTAATCTGAGTCATATTTTTCAGTTGTCAAATTCAGAGGAAAACTTATTTAATTGGAATTTGGCAAAAGAAGCAATGGAAAAGAGGAATAACTTAGCATTGAATTCTGGTATAACCAAATAAATTAAGAGTTTTTAAATGGTGAAGCCATCAAAGGAGAAAAAAAATTAAAATTTGTTAAAATCAGTGTCTCTTTTCTCTTCACTTGTTATTGTTACAGAGGCAGACCACCATTGCCATAGAGAAAAGCAATTATTGCTATAGATACAGTTAAAATGGAATTGTTTTTCATATTCACACAAACTCACAGCAACCTCCTTCTAATTCACTTTATAGCAAAACTGGAAAGATGGCATGCAGAATGCTAATTTTAGTAATTTCACATCTTTATTGTATAAACCAACAGAGACCAGAGGTATTATTTTATAACATTCAAATTTTGTTTTCAATTGGCTTTAGATTTTATGTTTCTATTCTGGCCTGTAAGTGTCTACCGGATCCTGAAGGAATTAACCTCTAACAGAAGAATGTAGGCACACTGGGGAAGATCTATCATTCCAACATGTTTTAGATACAACGTCTCCAGAGAACTAGGAAGTCACTTGGCCCTTATTCTAATCCTATCTCTAAAAGCCTTTTCCTAGTTGGAATCCTCTTCCTCTTCAGGATCTCTTGAATGGAGGCAAAACACTGATCCCTTTATGCAAAACTTCTTTTCATAGCTTCATTAGGGCACAGAAGGTATGAGCAACCTTTTTGCAAAAGCTTGTGTTCTTTGGGGCACCTGGGCTGAGATTGAGCACCCCATCAGGCTCCAAGCTCAGCATGGACTCTGCTTGGGATTCTCCCTCTCCCTCTACTCCTCCCAGCTGCTCTCTCTCTCTAAAAATAAATAAATAAAATCTTAAAAAAACAAACAACCAAAAAACAATCCCTGTTCTTTATAGAGAATAATTACAGAAAACTCAACCCCAAAATGTTTGTTATTAGATTTATGTGTCAACATGTGAAAAAAACATGAATTCTGTCTATATTTTCATTATAAATTTTGAAGTTTTGAAATTCTGTTTCTTGATTCAGAACAGCTTTCACAAGCCATGTCCAATAATACACCAAGATGTACCACCAAAGCATCTATCTTCACCATCTATGTTACATGCATTTTGTCCTTTAGGCTTTGAACTCTTTCTTATAGGTATACATAGCTAGGGAGGGGTCAATGTTTCCTCTGCATTTTCCCATTCCTGTCCCAGTGTTGCTGAGCATTACTGTGCATTCTATGTTGTACATTTCTAGATGAAAGTCCTGTGACCTCATTAGTTTTCTTCAGACCACGTTCATTTTCCCATTAAATATAAAATCCAAAACAAATAATAGGCTTTAAAGCTGAAGATTTGGTCTTTATCCATTCTTCACTAGACAGCTATTGAAGGAACAGAGACTGAACGAGTAACAAGTTCACAAAATTTTCATTGGCTAAGAAATGTTATAAAAGGTTCCTTAAAGGTAATCAAATATTCTTTAAAACTGTGTAATTGGCCAGAAAACAATTTCAAACTCGTAATAAAGTAGATATATTTTTGAAAAATACCACTACAAAAGAAAATAAAGGTCAGGGGTCATTTTACCTTGATGTAAAAATACAGAATACATGAGTAAGATTTCCCGAGAGTCATATTAAAACTACAGTGAAGTTCTTTATATAATAGAAGTAGGTTAGAGTGTGGTTGGCTGAACAAGATAATGAAACAAATCTTTAACTTTCAATTACTAAGATGCAAAGGGATAAAAATGCATTGACTCTGAATGGGAAGCACTGATGTAGGACAAATTGTGTGAGTGACCTTAACACCATGGAAGCAAGGTTATTAGGAGTAAGTAGTATCTTGAATATTTGGGAAAGTGTTAATTTGGGAAATGCTGTATAATTAATATAAGGGATACCTTACCTAATTATTTTTTTTGAAAGCATGACAAGTAAAAGAAAAAAAACAGACATTTTCCTATATGTTCTACTCAAATGGTACTTCTGAAAAGAGTTCCTTAGAATAATAGCCACTGTCCGACACTAGGGAATTTTCATTAAAATGTACACTCAAATAATGTATATGTAAGGAAGTAAGATAAAAGGCCTTCTAACACAGCAAAATGTAGACTCTATTCTTAACTATATTTAAACTGGGATAAGAAGCAAATGCTGTTAAAGATCTGGAGACCAAATGAGAAATTCACAGCAGAGAAGTAGTTAGAATAAGAGCTAGGAAATGGCATAATACAGGAATAATGGAGGAAAAGTTTAAGGCATCTGGGTTACTTGAAATGAGAAATAATGGCTATTAATGATGCTTTCTCGTTTGAGTTTTTTAGGGACAAGAATCATTATTTAATGATGACATGAATAATTGTGTCTCGAATAGGCTATATAAAATAGATTAGATAAGCCTAAAAATATTATGTAACTATTTTCACTTCAGTACCCTCCAAAGGAACATAGGCACACTGATTATTTGAAACACTGCAATATGATATATATTTTCTGCTTACAGTCCAAGTTATAACCATGATACTAGTACGACTTCAGATAACATATCTTAAGCTATAGAGATAAAGGTGCTTTGCAGAGACATTTCCAACTTAGGTACTTTAATGTATTTTTTATTAAAACATACTTCTATTTAAAAAGAAACTACGAAATAGTTTAAGTAGAATAGAGCAGACCAGTTTATGGCTGGAATTGGTTGACCCCTAAACATTTTTCCATTCTTGAGCTTCCATGACTTGATAAATAGAAGAAAGAACATTAAAATGATAGGCAAAGTAGAATTCATCTGATAACTAGAAGCTCAATCTGAGTTAGAGCTTTAAAAAGTCATTTTAAGGAGTGATTTCATTCTAGCTTTTGCCCAGGAATTCAGATGGTGGAATGATGACAGAAAGCTGATGGCTTCACAGTATAAAATTGCTTATACTGTGGAGCAATGATATCTGCTGGACTCAGAAACAAGAATATATAAAACAAAAACTGCTGTGACTATAGTTACTAATACTGTATTATATATTTAAAAGTTACTGAGAGGGGCACCTTGGTGGCTCAGTCAATTAAGTGCCTGCTTTTAGCTCAGGTCATGATCTCAGGGTCCTGAGGTCAGGTCCCACATCAGACTCTCTGCTCAGCAGGGAGTCTGCTTCTCTCTCCCTCTGCTTCTCCCTCCTGCTCTCCCTCTGTGCTCTCTTTTTCAAATAAATAAACAAATAAAGTCTTTAAAAAAAGGGAACCATGTAGGATGTAGGCTGAGGGATACAGGCATATAGTGATATAATAATTCTTATTGGTCCAGATGTGAAAGCTCATTGGTTTAGACCAGATGCCAGTGGTAAGAGTGAGAAGAGGTCAGACCTGGAGACATTTTAAAGCTTGATCTTACAGAGTTTACTAATGGTTAAAACAGGATGTGAAAAGAATAGAGGACTCAAGAAAATGTCTCCAGTACATTTCCAAGAACTCAACTACAAAAATAAGACAGTTTTATGTCTAAATCTGTATCCTCTAAAGAAAAGTCAAAAACCTACTTTGGCAAACATTTAAATGTCTCTAAAGTTTAGGTTCCAAAGCAAGCCTGTCTTAGTTTATTTATTTTTTTCTTTTCTTATTCTTTCTAAAATTTTTATTAAGATGTCATTGAGATATAACATTGTATTAGTTTTAGGTGTGTAACATAATGATTTGATATTTGTATATATTAGGAAATGATGAGACAAAACATTAATATTTATCACTACATTTAGTTACAATTTTTTTTCTTACAGTGAGAGATTTTAAGATATGATCTGTTATGGGGCACCTGCTCACTTGGTTGAGTGTTGGACTCTTGATTTCAGCTCCGGTCATAACCTCAGGATTGTGGGACTGAGCCCTGCATCAACCTCTGAGCTGAGTGTGGAACCTGCTTGTGATTCTCTCTTTGTCTATCTCTGTTTCCACATCTCTGCCCTGATTTTGGAGCTCTCTCTCTATATCATAAATAAATAAATAAATAAACAAACAAATAAATAAATAAATAAATCTGCTGTCTTAGTAACTTTAATTTTTTTAAGATTTATTTATTTGAGAAAGAGAGAGCAAGAATTATTAGATTAGGACACAAATCAGATTAAGTCATGTGTCTACCCTTACCTCTTTCAATGCTTTTGCATCTCCTTCAGACCTATAGTCATATGCCTTCCACAGGCTGGCTCCCCCTTTCCTTTCTGACTTCATTTCTTCTCCCAACCCCTCAACTCCACACCGCCCTCAACTACTCCATCTTCACCTCCTTTAGTGCCTCTACTATATCAGGCAGAAGATGCCTTATGACTCTTGCACTTATTGCACTTTCTGCTTGAATTATTCTGTCCTCACTTATCACTGTGCCTCATGCTCTCAAGGCTTTCAGGTCCATATTCAAATATCACTACTTTGATTAGAAGTCTTCCATGACTATCCAGCCTAAAATGACTGTTTCCTCTTCATTGTCTACCCCCTTACCATGATGGATTGCTTTATTTCTTTTCATATCTCTTATAACCCCTGGACATGTTAGATGGTACTTGTTTGATGTCTGTCTGCTACAAAACATAAGTTCCATGAGAGCAAGAGTGTTGTCAGATTTGTTCCTTGAGAAATTCTCAGAACATAGGATAGCACATATTTATAGAATGGCACGTTATTTATTGAATAAATGTCTAAATCCTTTTAAAGCCAAAAAATCCATATATCATTATCAATCTATTATAATGACAGTAAGGAACACCTAAAATAGAGGTCTCAGTTGAGTGGAAGAGAGCCCCTGAGTAGTATGTCTTGCTTGCCACTAGAGGGGTCTAAGATAGCCTTTGTCAATAACCTCTCCAGGGCTTCTCCCTCTTTCCAGTGCCCTGCCATTTGAAATAGCAGATCCTAGGAAATACTATCAGATATGTTCTATTCAATGAGAAGTAATCAAAGAACTCATAGTGCTGCATACCATCCCAACTCATAGTTTAAAACTATGTTTGAACTATTTATTTTCTCAAGATAGTACTTGTTTAAAAAGAAAAGAACAGAAAGGAAAAGAAGAAAAAAAAAGAAAAGGAAAGAAAACAAAAACGAGGAAGAAACAGGTATTTTTAGTTTTTCATTTGTGATCTACATAAGGACACACCACTTGCTTCACGTGTCTAGCAAGAAAGAGCAGTAGTGAGCCATTAAGAGGAAGAAGAATCTGACACTTCCCGACTCAAGTCTAGCAGACTGAACCAAAGTCAGGTGCTACAGATAAACAAAAAAAGATGATAAATTGTGTATTCCTCAAGGTTGGTGTTAAGTGACTACAAGTGTCTTATTTTTAAAGAAAGAAAGCTAGAGATGGGGATATATGAACCACAAAAGTAAGCAATGATGGAAAGAAGATAAGCCTCAAAAAGAGAAGCCACTTTATTTTATAATTACATCATCAGATTGAAGGTTGGTTTCTCAATCGAAAAACAAGATATTCTACCAAAGAAATGATTAAATTTATCAGTAGGTATAAGAAATAACATAGATGTGATGTTGATGAGACAGCATTGTGGAGAGAAAAGAGATGTCAAAATTGTATTATGTCATTCTTCAGATTGAATTTGAATTCAATTTCAGAAAAATATCAAGTATGAATGTTCATTCTGAAAAGCCTAGTGTTTCCTATTTCTAAACCAAAATAGACAGTGATATTTAGCTTGGCAAAGAAAAATATCTCAACTTTAATGTTTTCAAGACACTGGCCTTATTGGATTACTGGAGAAGAACTGAAACTATACTTTCCAGAATCATATCTCTTAGGGTTTATACATAAGGACAACTTTTAAAATTTCTTACAACTGGAACTCTTCAGAAATTCTGTTTCTGGAGAAAAATATCCCTCCCTTACCCCCATCCTTACTTTGTAACCTGGCTGATAACAGGCCATCCATTTTTGTAGCACACTTTTCAAAAACAATTAGAACCTGGTCCCATCTTTCTTGGGCCCGGATCTGCTTTTACAGCAGGAAGAACAAAGCCACCAACTTTTACATAGCCTGGCTAATCATGGAAGTGTGTCCAGGCTTCAAGTAACTTGACTTTTAATTTTTTTTTCTTGGCAGAGTAATGTAAAATTAAAATGGGGAAAGATATTTAATATTTAATACTAAGCTTTAACAAGAAACCTGCTATCATTGCTATTTATCTTGATGCAAAGACTATAATGATAATAAAAGAAAGTACAGAGGACACTTGGCATTCAAAGAAAAAAAATAAAATTCCTTACAGCTAATAACTGCAATATTCTGTATTTTGAGATATTATTAGTTAAAAAATATTACCTTTTTATCTGATATTGTCAACTTTGAATAGTTCCTAAGGAATAGTTATGAGACAGTAGTTAGGGGTGTATCAACATTCATCTATGCCAACTAAATCCTTGGAGATAATTGCATCAAAAAGCCAAGGATGTAATCCAATGAAAGCAGCTAAAGAGTTCAGAAATTTAGATCCTGTTCATTGTGTCTGCACTTTTCCTGGAGAACTTTTAAGTTCACATCAGCAGTCACATAAAATTTTTCTTAATTCTTAGTAACCTAATCTTTATTAGCAATTGATATTAGCCAAAGTATTCATTTTGAAATATTCTCTCTCTTCTACTAATTACACATCACTGATCTTATTCTGCCCTGTTCTGGGATTCTTTTTACCTACTACCTCCAACTATTCTGACTCTGACACCTGCCATGTTTTTATGTTTTGTTTTTCCCCCTCAGCATTGATTTTTATTCTGTAACATATAAACCTTCATCTAGTATGACATCTAAATTTTATTTAAACACAAAATACATTAATCTAGTTTTCGCTGTACCTAGAGATCTCTCCATAGACATATATACAGAATTTTAATTCATATATAATTGACATAAAACATTATATTAGTTTCAGGTATATAATATAATTATTTGATATTTGTATATTATGAAAGGATCACTATGATAAGTCTAGTTAACATCCATTATCACATGTATTTACAATTTTTTTCTTTTTAGTAAGGACATCATCTTACATCTTTTCTCTCTTATTACTGTCCTGGTAGTTGAAAAAAAGAAACCTTTTATGACTTCAAATATCACTTTTACGCAGTTGATTATCAAATATATATGATAAATTTGACTTCTCTACTAAAGCCCAAGACTACACTTCACTTTTTCACTTAAGGGTTACACTTGCATCAAAACATTAATATGTGAGAAAGACTCTTAAATGTTTGTTGAATAAATATAATCATAATTAATACTTTCTTTCTGATACCCTAAGTTATGAAATATTATCATTTCTACATATCTCAAATTCATAGCCATGATTTGGTTTCTATTCTTACTACCACTAATTCAAATCTTCCTTATCTCCATGGATTGTAAAAGGCCTTCCAGTTTCCATGTTTAAATCTTTCTCAATTAAAAAAAATTATATTTCTGCTCTAATATAAAGTCTTACCAAGGATGGCTCTCATCAGGTCAAGATTTGGTAACTCCCTATTGTCTTCAGAATTCAGAACCATCCTACACCATGCCTCAGCATACTTCTCCAATTTTATTTCATTTTTTCTTTACTTCTGCACATACAGGTTTCTATCAAAATAAACCACTTATCTGCTAAACACAATCTCAACTTTGACAACTCTATACTGTTTTTGTTAAAAGACTGTTCTGGAGTGTAACCGTCTCCTTGCCACTCATTCTCTTCATATTGAACTGTCAACAATTCAGTCATCCCTCGAAGTTTACACTAAATGTTTCCTTCTTTGAGAAGTTTTCTAGATCCTAACCACAGAACAACATCTCTTGTAAGGAATCTCTGTGCATTTGGTTTATATGACACACACCAAAGTGTATTTTATTTACTTATATAATTATTTTTTTAAAAAAGATTTTATTTATTTATTTATTTTATGAGAGACACAGAGAGAGAGGCAGAGAGACACAGGCAGAGGGAGAAGTAGGCTCCCTATGGGGAGCCCAATACAGTACTCGATTTCAGGATCCTGGGATCATGACCTGAGCCAAAGTCAGACGCTCAGTCACTGAGCCACCCAGGCACCCCTACTTATCTAATTCTTTTATGTCCACAATATCATTTTGTAGAGAAGATTAGTCATTTATTTTAATGACTTGAATAACAGGAAAGGTTTTGCTTATAGGAAGAGATAATTTTCTTTTGATTTTAATTGAACAGAGTCAGTGGGCTAGCAACACATAAAATATTATCTTCCTTGAATTCAGTTTGATGAATACAATTCAAGTTATAAGTCTGAAACTAAAATACTTAAATTCTAAAGAATGGTCTATTCTTACCAATAAATAAAGTAAATATAAATGCTACTTGAAATTACAGTGGAAAATTGATGGCTAAAACCATAATAAAAACTATAAAACATTCTGTTAAAGGTTTAGACAAATCCTTAGAACAATGGAAATCCATGCACATGCCTCATGGCTCTCGTCATTTAAGATCTCATACATTCTAGTCTGTCTTTGAATGGCAAATCACTGGTTCTCAAATAATGTTCTTTTTTTTCCCCTTTCAGTGTTTCACTTTCCTTGCTTTATGTTATTGCCTCCAAAAAATCTAAATATTTTTGAATCATGAGTCTAATTGTTATCCTTTATTCTACTTTATACTGTAATAAATATTAAAATGGTAAAAGAATGAACAGTTTCAAGAAAGAGAGAATGGTTAGCAAGACACAAGGGACATGAAGGTTGAAATATGGGAGGAGATTTAATTTGACAGTAAGGAGGTTCCAGAAAGCTTTTCTAAGAAGAATTTCAGAGAAGTGATGAGGAAAACACTGGGCTGCAAGGGATTGAAGAGAAAATGTTCACAGAGAAAGAACAGAAAGTAAGTTTAAACAACTCTTCAAAGAATATTCTTGTTGAAGAAAAACAACTTTAACTCATATTAAATAATATTTATAGTCTCCCTGACCTAATTGATAAAAATAATATTTTTAAAAATACATTGAAAAATTCACATCTTTTACTAAAACAAAAACCACTTAACCTGCCCAGCATATTTAGAACATTTAGAAAGCAATTTTGCAATAAACTGAGACATACTGCAAATTGGAATCTCTCTGTACCGTATCAATTTTTCATGTTCATTCATTTATTCAGTAATTATATAAGCTACTTAGTGTTTAGTTTTTAGTAAGTGCTCATTAACTTTCATTTATTATAATTATCATGTGTCTATTTTGAATGTCATATTCATATGTGAATATGAAAAATAAGTATTCTATTTAAGTTCAATCATTTTATAAATGCATTAGCTTGTTTAACATCTTTGTTCATAGAATATTTTTTTTCAAGCTTTGCATTAACTTTTTAAGACCATAAGTCTTTTGAGAAACTGATCAAAGCTATGGACCTTCCCCCTCCAAAAATGAACATGCATGCAATTATACCAAAACATGAACAGATTTTTTTAGCATATAATAACATTTCATTTATCAGAAGCTGATACAATACAGGTAGGGGCATTTTTTAGAAAAAAAGATACTTCAAAACTTTTCATTCAATTTACTTGAAAAAAATCTTTCTAAGATATGTCACTCATTTTCTTGTCATCTTAGTCAAATTATAGGCACTTTTATCTTGAGGAATAAAGGCCATGATTTTTATTTTTTTATTTAATTTTTTTAATTAAAATTTTATTTATTTATTTATTTATTTATTTATGATAGTCACAGAGAGAGAGAGAGAGGCAGAGACATAGGCAGAGGGAGAAGCAGGCTCCATGCACCAGGAGCCCGACGTGGGATTCGATCCCGGGTCTCCAGGATTGCGCTCTGGGCCAAAGGCAGGCACTAAACCACTGCGTCACCCAGGGATCCCAAGGCCATGATTTTTAGATATAAATTGTGATCTTAAGTCTTAGAATCAATGTTCTCAAAGGTTAGCCATGAGTTGGTTGTTCCTACAGAATGGGCTCCATACTCTGCTATATTCTTTCAGTACAGCTTTGTCCCTATTGTTTCAGCATTTCAGCTATTATATTTGCTATATGTGTGTTTTTTACAGCACTATCTCTGCTTCCAACTCATTCTATCTAAACCAGGAACCAAAAAACAGAAATCCTGAAACCATATTTAAAGTTGAAATAAAATAGTCTATCAGTAAGGTTCTGAGACTCTTATTACACTCTATGGTCTTTATAATATTTATTTTTGGCTATCAACTATATCCCATAAAAGTGAGGTGGTAATGCACACAGGCTTTGTGGGAAAAAAAAATTAATCTACTAAAAGACATGATGACCTCTTGTGGTTCTTTACGTAGTCTTAATCCAACACTCCCTGAAGAAAATGAGTATAAAGAATAAGCAAGCTTCCTTTAGTTACCTAATCTCTACTTATTATTCATAAACTGTGTGCATATGTGTGTTTACATGGGCATACATGAGCACACATGTGCACATGCATGCATATGTCTGTGTGTGTGTGTCTGTGTGTGTGTGTGTGTGTATGCTTAGTATAATGAGCTTAATGTTGGTTAATTAATATTTGGACAAAGAATGTAAGACAAATGAATGACAACTCACATATTTCACAATTTGCTACTATAAATTATTCTCTGTGTGTGTCCTTGTCCAAAACTTTGGAAATATCAGCTAAAACAATATAATGTTTTATATACACTAGCACCAAATTGTATAAATAGTAATTATTATTTATATTATCTAATTTGATACCAGTAGATTGTGATGATTAATTACATGTGTCAATTTGACTAGGCTAAGGGTTGCCCAGATAACTGGTAAAACATTATTTCAGGGTGTATCTATAAGGATATTACTGGAAGACATTAGCCCATGAATCAGTTAAACTAAGTAAATAAGATCTCCCTCACTGATGCAAGTGGGCATGATCTGAGAGCCAAATAAAACACAAAGGCAAAGGGCACATTTGCTCTCTCCTTGAGTTGGGGCATTCATCTCCTGCCCTCAGACATTGGTGCTTCTCGTTCTCAGGCCTTCAGGTTTAGACTGGGAACTACTTGATCAGCTTTCCTGGACGCTAGCTTAGAGACAACAGATGGTGGGTCTTCTCAGCTTCCATAATTTCATGAGCCAATATTCCAAAATAAATCTCTTCCTATATATCTACTTATGTCTTATTGGTTCTGTTTCTCTAGAGAACCTAATATATTGATATACTTTGGAAAAGTCCAAAATATTATCGAGAATAACCTAATCTACTTCTAGACATTAAACTGTAAGTCAGTCTCTGGGCTAGTATTAGAAGGAAATCAACAATAAATAAAATCTCTTTTAGGTTTTACAATAATGTTTGGGATATTCATTCACAGAATATAACCTTTTTAAAAAACAAAATTATTTATACATAAGTGATCAGAAGGCCAAATCACACTGTCTTTACACAAGACTGAAAACAGTATAGACAATGCTGGCTTTATTTGCAGCACTAAACTGCCTTGAGTTACTATATCTAATATACTTCTTAAAGTTTAGCGATGATAAAGGAAGTAGGCAAACCTAGAAAACAGAATCTTAATGCAAAAAATGCACGAAGTTTTCAAATACGTAATTTTAGTAAATCAAAAGAAAGATAAAGAGTAATAAATGTTCATAATTTATGGGATTTTCATAGTAAATTATACTAGACTATAGAGGATTTTATTACTGTTATTCAAACAATGTACTTAAGTCTAAATTTAAGTTTACTAGACTCTGAGATTGACATTTCTTTTTTTACAGTTTTTTTCCAAACTGAATAAATGCCATGTATCAATATGATACTTTTTTAAAAGATTTTTTCATTATTTATTTATGAGAGAGAGAGAGCATGGGGGGGGCGGGGCAGAGGGAGACGGAGAGAGAGCCTTAAGCAGACTCAGTGCTGAACATGGAGACAGACGTGGGGCTCAATCTCACAACCCTGAGATCAAGACCTGAGTAGAAACCAGGAGTTGGACACTCAACTGACTGTGCCACCTGGGCACCCTTCAATCTGATACTTTTGATTAGCAATGGCTTTATAATTAGATGTTAACATTTACAAAAAAGAATCAAAGAAACAATACCTCTGTGTGTTTTCCCCTTAGTCTTCCTTGTAAATTATTTTGTGAATGGACTAATCTGGCACAGCAGCCTTCGTGGGTCCTCCTCACCATAGAAGTCATAAGGTAAAGCCCTTCAGAGAGTTGTTCCAGCTTGAATGACCAGCATCCCAAGGATCTCTCTAGGTTCTTCCTTCCCTGAGCTGGAAAATGCATAGCCCAATATACTATCCCTTTTTCTACAGAGTTGATCTTACTTCTCTTTGCCTAGCCATTTTTAGAATGGACATTTAATTTGGATTTTCTCTGATTTCTGAGTTTATTCCTTGACAAAGATACTATTTTTGGTCACCTTTTCTTCTCATCACTCATTGCTTAGAGCAAGAGACAGTTCACTCCATTTCTGAACCAGCACAAGCTGCTAAACGCCCACTCAAAGGGAAAGTCTGGGCCTTTAAACTTCCTCAGAAGGTGGATTAAAACATAAATCTAACTGGAAGGTCTTATGCTGCATGAAGATAGTAGAGTGGCATGGAAATGCCCCCATTTAAGAACTGTACTGCATAGATCTTCCTCAACTAAAGAATATTATCAGCAATCAGTTATTACCCATTGCAGTTTGAGGTCATTCTGATGGAAGATATCTTAGGATCAATCACATGGGTTCCTTTAGGACTCGAATACCTTCAGAAGAAGCCAAGCATAAAGTGAACCAGCAGAAGTCTTAATCATTTATCTATATCTATATCTGTCATATATCCCATATATCCCATGTTTGTGTGTTCTGTACTAGTTGAATGCCTCTAGTCAAACACTCCACCAAGTTAGGTTTCTTGCTGATACAGAAATTAAAGCTTAAACATGCTATGAATATAAATCTGAGGCAAGCCATGTTTCTCTATAGTTCAGTGGTCTTCAGGGGAAGACTACTCAGGCATGACAAATGACAGAAAACTTGAATCACAGCAACATTTGAGAAGAAACTTTTAAAGAAATGAGAAAACTGTAAATCTATATCAACTCAAGGGGATCCTTGAGCGGCTCAGCAGTTTAGCGCCTGCCTTGGGCCCAGGGCATGATCCTGGAGTCCCAGGATCAAGTCCCACATCGGGCTCCCTGCATGGAGCCTGCTTCTCCCTCTGCCTGTGTTTCTGCCTCTCTCTCTCTCTCTTCCTCTTTCTCTCTCTCTGTCTCTCATGAATGAATAAATTTATTTTTTTAAGTCTTAAAAACTATATCAACTCAATACATCAATATTTAAGGAGACTATTTCTTTGCTCTTGCCATGTTTTTTTACTACAAAGAGTAATCTGCCATTTGGTTAACATTACTGCTGTTGGCTCAATGTGATTGTGGCACCGTTAAAGTGTGTGTAGGTTTTGCTTCTCTGTGTAATTCCTCCATATTAGAGACAGCTTTAAAGCCAACTAAAGGAAGAAATATACTAGACATAAAGTCTTCACTTTCTGTACTCTGACAATACAGAATCCACCACAGAGGGCTCAGAGGAATCCACTGTGCCCTGGAAGTTACTCAGGAAAACTGCACCAGCAGCAATAGCACCATGACCATGACCCTTACAGCTATTCTGAAACATTCTACAACCTATGCTGATTCAGCACATCTTTGGGACACCTACCCAGAAACTAACTTGGCATCCTCATGAATAATATATGGAACATGAAGACTTATTTAAAAAAACACACACAAAATTATTTATTACATATTTTCAACATTAGGTCAGATAGCAATGAACATTTGGCAAATGGAAAAAGCAGTGCATATTCTCCTTTACATATACATGTGCAGACATAGGGGAGATAAACACTAGGAATCCATACAAATGCATGTATGTATGTGTGTTTGTGTGTGTGTGTAATGTATATGTGATTGGGCCTATTTAAAAATCAGACACGAATTATCCATAATACATTACTTACATATGCTTGAGGATGAGCAATGACTATTACACTTAGAAATGTATGGCGAAGATACTTGCAATTTTTTTTTAACTCAGTATGATTTGGAGAAAAAAATCCCATTTCTTACCTACATTTCCAGTCATTAAGTATGAATTCTGAAAGTCCATCATCCCTATTCCAACAATGTGTATAAAATCTTCAATCACCTGCATTAACTCTATTGAGCCAGGATAAATCTACAAAAACAAGCAAAAATTAGAAGGAATGAAAAGCCTATATGATAGAATATATAACTGGAATAACAAAAACTACATAATGAGGTCACAAATGAGCTCAGATTTCTGTGAAGACATTTCTGCAACTGGCAGCAGTTGTATCTTTGAACCAACAGTTGAGAATGATACCAGGTGTCATACAGCAAGAACTCTGAAGGTGAAATGTTGCAGTGATTAATCCTCCATAAATCTAAGGAAACTAAAAATATCTAACAGATTGTATACTTGAAATTGCCCATCTTTACTTTTTATAGGATCCTTCCCTCACTTAAATAACAGTACAAACACTGAAATTTGGGGGCTTTTTATAATTTTTACTTACCTATATAATGGCCACTGGAAAATAAAACCACATTAATTGTCATCATGAAGATACTTACAAACTATTAAGTTCACCACAAAGTAACTTTTGTATCTTAGGAGAAACTTTTACTTTTATAACTGTAATAGCTATTGAATGAATAATACTTTTAGCAACAATTTTAGGATCATGACAATAGTGTGGGTGCTTCACATGTACATATACACAGCAGATCCAAGACCATGCCACCTCACACACTGCAAACAGAGGAGTTTTTGCTTAAAGACAACCTGATATTGGCTATAGTTCATAGTGTGTGGGAAGTGAAGGCCATTTAGAAGGTCATATGAGTGTTGCTATGTGTAACCTATAATGCTTCTAAAGTCAGACTGCATTATATAACTACATTAAAGCAGAAAGTCTTTTGAAGTTAGGTTCATTTCTTTTAGCCATTCAGCCCTACTGCCCCTTGTAGCCATTTAAAAAATTAAGTAGATTACAATTGTAGTGGCTTTATCTTTACAAAGGCTAGTGCATAGGGGAAGAGACAATCTCATCAGCAGAAAAGTACACAATCAGAGCTGGAAGGGAACCAGAATAAGAGGGAGACATGTTAGGCAGGGCAGACAGCAGGTGCAATGTGTCAAGTTTACAGGAGATTGTGGCTGTGCCCTGCTAAAATTAAGACCCTGAGAATGCATAATATAGTTACATAAATTTGAAGACATGAATAATGGCTATTATATTCAGTGATGTGTGGCATGGACACCTGTAAATTTTTTAATTTGAGGAAAATTTGGGGAGAGATGTTATTTCTTACCTAGTTTCCAGTCATTAGATATGAATTCTGAGAGTTCATCATCACCATTCCAAAAATCTGCATGAAATTTCCAACAGCTCCAAGCTTTCTGCTACTGCTGTATTTTTTTCTACTGTTTTTGTGTAGGTGTATATGAGTATGTGTCGTGTAAGGGTAAATACGAATTAAAACTAAGAGGCTTAATTCTCTCTGCTGAAAATGAGAGACTCCTTCTCCCAGCCCCACATCTTTCACCCTTTTTCTTAAAGCATTTACTTTTGAAAGCTAGTAATTGTTCTTTCTCTGTCTCTGTGCAATGTATGTAAATCTTTTTAAAAAGCTAAGTAGACTCTCCCCAGCTTAAAGACCCAGAGATGCCTTTCAGAGAGAGAAAGAGGTAATAACAAGGGGAACAGGGCCTTGATCTCTCATTTTCTATGGGAGGAGTGCTAACTTCAGCAGGCACCTTGCTCTAAGTTGCAAAACTACCTTCATGAAGATAGAAATCACTTTTTTTTAAATAAAGCCAGTTAACTAACAACTGGTCACCCCATTGCCAGGTGAATTTAAGATGAACTCTGTGTGGCAAATGGGGTTCACCCTTTGTGCCACAAACTGGGAGACTCCTTTACCATGTGGCTGCATTTATAACAAAATCTTTTAGTAAAAGCTACAAAATAGTTGTTTATTTTTTTAACTTTGAGTAGTCATCTTTATTTATATCCAAGTAGTTATCTTTAAAAAGCCATTAAGGACTATCAGTACTGAAAAATATTTAGAAGATAAGAATATAGCTAACTCAAAATCACAAATAAATAGATGGATTAGGGATTCAGGATTTTCCATTGACAAGAAGTTGTACCACTACTCACTGTTCATTCAAGTTGGGACCTCACAGAAAATAATACCATCTGATGAACTACAGTCTTGTTTTAAAAAGAGTATTATACATTTGTTCTAAATATATCCATAATTAATAGTCTCCTGCATTCTGGAAAGATGTACTTAGCCTCTGCAGCTGTATTCTAGGGAAAGACACAATTTCCTTACAGTGAATGAATGAGGCTCTCCTCTAGAAAAAAGCCAAGGACAAATATATAATTCAAGCTAGCAGAAAAAGATAGATTTAGGGTCTTACACTAAGGAGTGAGTGATCTTTTCTTCTTGCTATGGCCAGAAGCACAGAATTTGTACCTTATAATGAGGTAGATCCACACTGGACTATTTTTAGATCTCCAGCATAACAGGAATAAAGGGCATGCTTTGCTCCTGAAGGCCGAGAACATGATTATAAGGGGAAAAGGGACAGATAGTTCATTTAAACCTCAGAAAATATTCTTATTTTCAAGATTGTATTGTTCTCCTGGAATTAGCAATGGTCAAGTAGAAAACTTAAATAATTTTAATACACAGTTAAATTAAATTTCCACAGGATTTTTAAAAGCATGCTTATTCTCCCTTTCTTAGACTTTAACCCTCTTTTTCTGTAATTAAAAAAAAGTGTTATTAACCATACTTATGTCAGTATAGCATAAATTGCAGTGAAAGGTATTTTAAAACAATAATTAAATCAACAAGGGCACCTGCTATACTGGTCATGTAGACCAGAAAGAGAAAAAAAAGCAGAATTCAAATTTTCTTATGAGAACTCTTTTTTACAACTCTTGGCTTTGAATCCAAATGCACATCTGCATATGTGATCCAGATTATACATAGTGTGGTAGTAAATGCAAATGATTTTACTTGTTATCACCCCACAGTTAGGTTTGTAATATGTGCTTTTGGATTTGTTGTTTCTACCATAGTCTGTAGGCAGGAAAGAAAACTGGTTGGTAAGGCATATAGTTACTATATATTGATACCTCAAAGTTATGAATTACTTAAACCTGTTTAGTTTTTTCACATTTATAATATCTTTCAGTCCACTGATCGTGAGGATAAAAGAGATCACTTATTTTCTCTAAAATTAGTATAACATAATCTAGGATGACTTTTCAAAGTCTCCTTTTATGTTCTTGAAACAGTAAAGCCATTAATTTTTCACAGATTTTTTAAGACTTACTTAGCCAATTTCATTTTAAGTATTGAAGCAGCTCCAATCTTACCTGTTGTGCATCCTCCCATTTTTCCTTGTTTTCTTCATCTAGAAGGTTGCTAACTATTTGAAAGAAGTTCTGCAAATTAAATTAGATAAAAGACTTAATGTTACATGAGGGGATATACTTTTCAAAAACATTCATTTGAACTGATTGTGTGGTAATGGTATAAACAGTTTGCCATATTGCTTTCTGATCCTAAAATATTATTCTAGAAGATATCTGAGGGCCCTCTCTCAGCACCATACTTCTGGGATTTCTCTATACCTTCACATATATACCTCAGAAAACATCAGAATAGGTAAAATACTTATGTTTACTTACAATTATAGGTTTCATTATAGTCTCTATATTGTGTTCTGTTACACTATCTTATAATTATTCCTTACAAATAAGTTTTCTTCCTTGAATACTGAAAATCCCTTGTATATGTCTAATTACAAGTTATCCAGTTAATTATGAACCATGATTGCCAGTTACACTGCTGTTCTGAAGAACACTGTAGTGAAGACACAGACTGTGGGTAAGGATGCGGCATGTGACAGACTTCCTCAGTTGGATCCTGGGACTGTACTTCCTGGCTATTATTTTTCTTTAACTTTTCCAACTACCTATTGCAAAGATGACATGGGCTTTTCCAAGTACCTGACATATAGCACATGGTAAGTGCTCAATAAATCCTAGCTATTTCAAATAATTATTCTTTTTTAAAATATTTTATTTATTTCTTTGAGAAAGAAGGTGAGCAGGAGAGCATGAGCAGGATCAGGGGCAGAGGGGGAAGCAGACTCCCCACTGAGGAAGGGAGCCCAATGTGGGGCTGGATCCCAGTACTCTGGGTCATGACTTGAGATGAAGACCGATGCTTAACCCACTGAACCACCCAGGTGCCCCTCAAATAATTATTCTTTATTCTGTCTTTTGCCAGCCAGCCAAAATGGAGAGGGATGAATAGACATAGTAGCATGTCCTTATTCAAGTGCCAAATCCTCATCCTCATCCTTATGGCCTAATTGCTCAAGATCTATTGGCTTTAGTGTTTGGTTTTCCCTTTCTGTGCAAATAGGTGTGTTTGGGCACTCATGTTTCCTTTCCCACCTACACAGGGAAGACACTCAGTTCTGTTCATCCACGCAACCTCCCATTTCACACACGAGGGGTCTTTACCAGACAGAGACCTTCTTGTCCTCCCATACTAAACTGTGTCTTCAAAACGCAGGAGCCAGGAGAAGAGACCAGAGTGCCATTTGCTCAGAGTGCCTGTTGAAAACTAATAGTGACTGGGGGTCACAGGTGACCTGGGAAGTGCAAAGTGAAGCCATGGCATTTATCTTAAGCTACATGGACAGGGGTCCCTTGGTGTGTCCTCAAAGCCCATCTCTTCGGCTTGGTTTGTAAGTAATGTACCAGGAGCACTGCCTCCTACTGATACATCAACTCAGGACAGGAGCTCCCTGAGGGAAAAATAATCACATCTTTTTAGACGCATCAGCCTTCCTCCCTATCTAGCTTTTCAAAAAAAGGTCTTATTTGGGGCATCTGGGTGGCTCAGTGGTTGAGCGTCTGCCTTTGGCTCAGGTCATGATCCTGGGATTAAGTCCCACATCAGGTTCCCCACAGGGAGCCTACTTCTCCCACTGCCTATATCTCTGCCTCTCTGTGTCTCTCATGAATAAATAAATAAAATCTTTAATAATTAAAAAAAAGTATCTTTATTCAAATTCCAAAGAAAGTCACCTGGGTGAAGAAAAACAAAGCTCCTCCATTTTCTCTTCTCTTGTGTTTTGAAGCTGTGAATATCTATATTTAATTGCCCTATTTGTACTATTTATTTTAATAATTCCTGGTAATCACATGGTTGAAACATGTTTCAAGTCACAGCCTTTGTAAAAGTCACAGAATATTTTCTGCAACTCTTGAAAAAAACTGCAAGTCCTTTTTAGACCTGTTTTCAGTTGGTTTAACCTTTTCGTACTACCAGCCATTTTTTCCACTTAAAATTTCCTGGTTGGAGTGATAACATTTTAATGGCTTAGTCCATTGAGCTGTAATTCTACCTATGAGCAGAAAGAATTAACCTTCAGAGTTCTCCAATTGCCTATGGCTGGTTAACTCAGTAGGGGACATGGTGTTAATGAGGCAAAAGTTGCAGATTTCATCCTCCTACATGCCAGTTAGCTGTGCTGAGGTCCATGACCGTGGTCTGCATCCTAACCCCTGCCAGCTTTCATACAAATGCATGCCTCCACTAACAAGAGACACCAAGAGAATGAGAAGCAATTTGTGCAAATGCATCTCTGTTTCTGAGAAAACATTTCACAAAGCATGTTTTACCAATAGTGGGTCAGTGACTCTGCACTATACATGACGGCCAGAGAGCACACACAATTCCTTGATCAAAGTGATACATTCAGAGTTCAATTTTTCTCCTTAAATTGCCAATGGGCATATACAAAAAACATAAATTACTAAAATATACATTCAACTAAGCAAACAGAGAGTATAAGAAATGTTCTTGTATCACCTTCCAAGGCAATAAGTCAGACTTTACTAAACCAGGGTTGGGAAGTAGTACAGAATAAAATTCTTCCTTGTCCCTGTCGATTGGAGTGGGAATGATCTGCTCTAAGACCATGCAGGCCACAGTGAGCTAAGGCTGAAATTCCAGTGAGGGAGAGGGCAGCACTTATGGGGAGACTGTCTTCCTTATTCATCAGCATATCCTCAGTACACACAATCCCTTGTCCTTGGCAGGTATTTAATAGAGTCCTAACTTAAAGGAAATAATGAAGTCACACAGCCACTACACAGCACTCTCGAATAAAACTCAAGCCCCATTCTTTTGAGCTGACCCTGCTCTCATCCCTGTACCAATTCACTTTGACATTTGCTCAAAGATCAGACTGAGAACAGAGTAGAATCAAACAGAGTAGTATTTTTTTTGAGAAAGGGACATATAACATTTTAGGCCACTTGATTGAATTTTTGAGGAAAGTATGAAGCAACTTCCATGGCAGCAGATGCACTGCTCCCTAGAGTTCTTCAGGAACTCTGCTAATTCTGGTAGTATCTCTCTTTTGATGACTTATGGGTCAGGTCACTTATGTCAGCCCCTGAGTTGCAACTGTCAAGAAGCTTTTGTTTTTTGTTTTTATCAGTCCTGATCTCTGTGACCTAGACTGCTCTGAAAAATTATATCCTTGGTCAAGTCTGAGTTTAGCACTGGAACAGGGCAGACCTGGTTTAAAATTTCCCCAATATTCATTAACTGTGTGGTTCTAGGCTAACGTTACTCACCTATGCCTTCCTTCTCTAACCCGTAAGATAGAAATGGTAGATAATTGCTGCCTACCAGAGCCATTGTGAAGCTTAGGGCTAATTCTTAGCACAGTATCTGACACGTGGTAAGTGCTCAATATATGGTGGCTTTATGATTTTATTCCCTTCATATTATCTTTTTTATGACCGGTGGCATGATTTGTATTTATGGTCACATTATGGTGAATATGTGCCTATAATGCTGCTATAGACTTTCACAGCCAGGGGTTCACTCTCCTTCCTCTTTTATTGCCTCTTCCTCTCTAAGCAGTATGTAGGGCACAGAGCTTATTCACCACTAACTTCAGGACCTGTCATTTGTTGAGGAGACAATTGTCCTTCCTAAGAAATGTACTCTGCTGGGAGGGTTTTCAATGTGGTTATTATTGGACACCTATTAGGTGAGAGGCATTACACAAACATTTGTTGGACACAAAGGTCAGAGGGTATGACTCTTCACTTATTCTTTGTAGGAAGTATTATGAGATTCCGTGTAGTAAATGTTATAAAGAAAAGCCATAAGTGTTTCTGCCACATTTAGCCATATGAGACTAAAAGGCCACTCTATTTTATGCGAACTGGTAACTAATTATTTGTTTTACATCTGACTGGCTTCTGCTTGATAAATTTCTCACATACTATATAAAATTTTCTATAAATATACTAAAGAATATCTGAACATTTAGCTTTTACTAAATTCCTTGTGGGAACAGAGCTGTAGATGAAGCTAGTGATTTGAGATATTCGAGCTCCAGGAAAGAGCTGAGCTCTTCCTCTTAACCCATCAGCAAGATGTTTGGGCACTGAGAGACAAAGAAAAGCCCTAAGGAATAGATTTAATAATGTAGAACTAAAAGTTGTAAGGGATCATGATAGTCTTTAAGGAATCATGATGATCCTGACTAGAAACACAGGAGGACCATAAAAAGGCATTAAGGCTAAACAAAGAGGCAGGGACAAGCCATTAGGATAAGGATGCACAGACCAGGACAGGCCATTGATTCCCCAGTCTGTACAGCATTTGAGAGCTGCAAGGCCATGCATGATCTAGCCCCTTCTTATTGCTCCAATTCTATCTTAAGCTATCCTGCCCCAGTCTATATTGCAGGTTCATCAGACTTCTCCATTCATCCCACTCTTCTGTTTAGCCTCTGGACCTATAAAATGATGTTACCTTTCTTTGTTCTACTTCCTGTTCTTTACTCAAATAACTCTTTCTTATTCTTCACATCTACATTTACATGCAACTCCCTCAAGAGAACCTTATCAGATCACCACCACAACAATCCTAAGTTTACAGGGTCTGCATATCCTGATTTTAATCAGTGAACATTGTTATTTTTCATTTACCAATATCTCATCATTTAAAATTGACAAAAAAGAAAAATCCATGGACAAAGGAAACTTTCAGTTCACAGAAGTAATCAACCATAAAAATATGATGTAGAGGAAGTGGTTATATAAGGGGCTCTTGTGCTCTCTCCTGATAGTTGGTTTCCCCCAAGACAGGATGAATTAATATGCATCTCTGGCTCCACTCCATCTCTACATCCCTGCATAAGCAACTCATCAAAACTACCATGCCGTGATTCAAGGATGAACAATTGCACTTTACCCTAACATAAAAGAAAAGATAGTGATGCAGGCAGCCACCCAGCTGTATAGCGTCCACTTAAAAGGTGACAAACATGCTGACTTATAGTTGAATTGTATAGGCTTCTTTTCAATTATATCATCATTTTTAAAATTATGATATACTTGTATGATGGTCAGTTTAGGGCCAGTTTTCCCTCTACCATCCTATAATCTGGTTTTGTTCAACCTTATGCCCTAGTATAGCATAACGCAAGGAAAATGTAAATACTCAGATATTTCAAAGTGATTAACTACATGCCTACTGTGCAGAAGACAATGGGCTAGGCACTGAAAGAATTTTTTAAAAAATCAATAAATGGCCTCCACTTAATTATCTGCCTCCTTTCAAATTCAATACCCTCTTCAGCCATATATCAATGCCAGCAGGATCCTCACTATGTCCAGGAGAGGAGATTACTTTTACAGATAAGAAAATTGACTATGTTGAATGAATATGAGATCAAATCCTTCCTATTTAAAATGGCATACTGAAGTCTTGAGGTCACCCTAAGCATAGACACATATTTCTTGGAATAGAAGTTGTAGGGCTTAAATAATGGATTGTAAGCAGCTGTGGATATTTGACTCTGGTCCTCAGGTTTAAATCCAGCAACAACTAATAAAGAAGGCCTCCTCTTCCAAAAACACAGCTCACTCTTTGGCAAACACAGCAAGCCCTCCCTCCTACTATAATTACCACTGTCCCACCCCTGGCAGAATAAATTTGGTCATAGAATTGACACTTTGTTTAACAAAAGAGCAGCATAACGAAAGTTATAAAAATATAACCAAGTCAGCAAAGCATCATGGGCTTTGGCAAGGAAGAAGACTGGAGAAAGGAACATCAGTAGGTAAGTTTTTCAATAGCTCAAAAGAGCAATTACGAAGACACAAAGGAGAACAGTGGATATGAGAATGTGAAGGTGAGGGAAGACATGGAAAATACTACAGAAGCATGAATGTATCCATCTATCTATCTATTGCACACCTGTTAAGTACCTGGTAGTGTTGTAAGTGCTGAGAATACCACAGTGAATAAGGAAGACACAGGAGGGTTCCTACTCTCATGGAGCCTACACTGTAGTGGATAAATAGAAAGCAATAAATAAGCAAATAAATAAGATGATTTCAGGTCATGATACAAAAGAAAAAAAACAGTTTATGGGAAAAGACTGATGGTTTGGGGAGGAATGTGTGCACATTTATGCAAGACTGCTCTGGGTTGAATGTTCAGCAGGAAACATCTTTCTAATGAGGTGACATTTAAGCAGAGAACAGAATGGAAAGAAAGAGGCAGCTGTGGAAAGACCTGAGGAAGAGAGTTCCAGGAAAAATGGGAAGAAAAAGTACAATTTCCCAGGGTAAAGGGGATGGTATAGATAAGTTTTTAAAAAAATTGAGAGAAAGCCAGGGTAGCTGTAGTGGTCTAAAACAGGGAGTGGATGTGGAGGAGGAGAGAATATGAACACAGGGTAGGAAAGATAGGCAAGAGGTCAGATAAAGGGCTTTGATCCCAGGCTATAGTTATATGGCATGAGTTTCATTAGAAATAAAAGATCTGCCTCTGGCTGCTAAATGGAAAACAAAGTGCAGAAGAGTGAGAGGGAAAACAAGGAGGTCAGAAAGTAGTCTGTCTTGCTTATTGAAGCCGGAGATGATGGTAGCTTGGTTTAGGGAAACAATATGACATGGTGACAGATTGCACAGAAGAGAGAGTACAGCTTCAAAGATCAGTCTTTGGCTCCCAGCTCAGGCAATTTAGAATGATGATGTAGTTAGCTATGCTAAATACCAAAGAGGAAATAGCAGTGTTGCAAAAGAAGACAGTTTCATTTTGTTCAGTCTGAGGATGAAGAGTGCATACTATATCTAAGAGAAGAGGCCCAGCAGGCCATTTTAACTACAGGTTGCAAGCTTAAAAGGTGAACATTTGTGAATCATTAGTTCTAGTTGAAAACTGGAGGGCAGCCCTGGTGGTGCAGCGGTTTAGCGCTGCCTGCAGTCCAGGGTGTGATCCTGGGGACCCAGGATCAGTCCCACATGGAGCCTGCTTCTCCCTCTGCCTGTGTCTCAGCCTCTCTCTCTCTCTCTCTCTCGGTGTTTCTCATGAATAAATAAATAAAATCTTATAAAAAAAGAAAACTGGAGCCTTTTGGGGGGTTAAAAAAAGAAAATTCAGAAATAGAGCTGAATGGGATGAAGTCAAAGTTAAAGCACTGGTGACAGACTAGATAGGAAGAGGAATAAGTAAGAGAGATGGGAGATAAGAAGGTAGGAAGAGAAACAGGATTAAAAGGTACCAGAATAACATTAATTCAGAAACAAAACACTCCACTAGGGAGATTAATCAAGAGGAGGTAGACAAAGCATTTAACAAACGTAAAAACCCAAAGAGGATTCAAGGTGTAGTACAGTAAATCTCATGTATTTTTTCAGCCTCTAGGCACTTGGCCAACGACATATGCATGTGGAATATACAAAACCATGAACACACCCAGATTACAGATGAAGACATAGATGACATATGTTCAACCTCCTCTGATCTGGCTGTGACTCTACTTCTTAGTCTTCTATTCAAAGAAGCATACAGAAGTGAAATTGAGAAATATCACTATACAGATAATCTTGGGTTTGTCCTAAAGTATTTTTTTAAACTAACCACCCCTAAAGAATACCTGAACTTAATTTTTTTATAAGAAGTGAACAGACAAAATACTTCACAACAAATTAAGACATAGAATCATGATACTGTGGTTTAAATCTTTTATCTAATATATCTACCCAAACAGCACATGAACTAGCCATTGGCAATGAGAAACTATCAAGGTTCAGGAGGTCAGGAAACTATAATCCAGGATTCCCCCCTGGCAGGTTCTGGGACAAAGATATATAGGGAAGGTTTTTTCTTCTTCATCTGATCACAAATCTCACAGAAACTCTGACTCATTTTGAGAACTACATCAGAACATCATTCTGGGAACACTGGCTGTCCTTCACACTAATCTCATTGCTCTGCCATGATGTAAGACAATTTGACCTGTAGACTTTCTGAATTGCTCAGATGGGCAATTTTTTACTCAATGCTACCAGTCTGCCAGGCTAAATTCAGGACCAAGGGCTCTAGCAGAAGGTAGCAAAGAGGGTGTGCTTTGAGGTGCAGTGGATGTGGGAGGCTAAGGGAAAAAATAAAGCCATCCAACCTTCAGTGCTTTCAGGCATGAGATAGGCACTATTCGAGGGCCCTTGTTTTAAAAGGAAAGGTGAAAAAGTTAGTGATACTTAAATGATTAAATATACTAAGGATTATTAACCAGAGGTAGCCTGGCAGAGCAGCCAAAATTATACACAAACATAACTCAGTGTGGCAAAATCAGCCTCAAATCCAGACAGAGAAAAAAAAATCCAGATGGAGGCGGCTTCTTCTTCTTCTTCTTCTTCTTCTTCTTCTTCTTCTTCTTCTTCTTTCTTCTTCTCTCTCTCTTTTTACATTTTATTTCTTTATTTGAGTGAAAGAGAGAGAGAGAGAGCTAGCTCATCTGCACAAGCAAAGCAGGGAGGAGCAGAGGGAGAGGGAAAAGCAGACATCCCAGAATCCTGGGATCATGACCTGCACTGAAGGCAGATGCTTAAACCGACTGAGCCACCCAGGTGCTCCACAGAGGCTGCTTCTTAAGCAAGGAATGATATAACGATCTATTACCAAAGTTTGGGCAGTCCTGGCTGATACATCGAAGAGCCAGCATCTGCAAGAAGCATGCACACATCACAAGTTTACCTGGCAACACTAAAGGCAGTGGCCATAGTAGGTCCTGTCCTGGTGTAAGACGCCTTGCACATGCCTCTTTGCTAACAGGAAATTCTCATAGTCCTTCAAGGTTTGCCATCATGGGATGATTGTGTCCACTCCAGATATGAATGCTGAAGCCCTAACCCCCAGCCCCCCAGTGCCTCAGAATGTGGCTATATTTAGAGACAGAACATTTCAAGAGGTAATTAAGTTATAATGAGGCTGTTAGGGTGGAGCCTAATTCAATCTGATAAGAGTCCTTATAAGAAGAGGAAATCAGGACACAGAGATACCAGGATCATGCACACATGGATAAAAAGGCTTTGTGAGGACACAGTGAGAAGGCAGCCAGATGCAAGCTAAGGAGATAGTTCTGGAGAATCCAAACCTGCTGACCTCTTAATCTTAGACTGCTACCTTCAGAATTGTGAGAAAATAAAGTTCCACTGGTTAAGCCACCCACTCTGGGGTATTTGTTATGGAAGCTCTAGCAAAATACTGCATTCCCTAATAATTTTTTAAAAGAAGAATCTTTGAGGGGAGCCTGGGTGGCTCAGTTGGTTAAGCATCCCACTCTTGATTTTGGCTAAGGTCATGATCTCAGGGCCGTGGTATTGAGCCCCATGTTAGACTCTATGCTCAGTAAGGAATCTGCTTAAGATTCTCTCTCTCCCTCTCCTTCTGCCTCTCTGCTGCTCATACATTCTCTTTCTCTAAAATAAATAAATCTTTAAAAAGAAAGAAGAAAAGAAAGAAAGAAAGAAAGAAGAAAGAAAGAAAGAAAGAAAGAAAGAAAGAAAGAAAGAAAGAAGAAAGAAAGAAAGAAAAATCTTAGATGATAAGTGGGATCACAACAGAAAACTACCGGTATATTTTGCTAATGCAAATCCCAGTATTTCCTTGACTCCACAGGAAATAACGAGTAATTCTGAAAGGACAAAACGGTCAGATGTTTTATTGTATTCTTTTAAACTCATCCTAAATAAGTTATTTACATTATATGGCATTTACCAGTTGATAAGTGGTACTACACATATTCTAAAAACTTTTTTTGCCTCCCTTCCACTTCCCACCTGATTGTTGCACATACTTTGCAATGTCCTCTGGAGACTGTGAGTTTCCCTCGGCTAGAAGTCATCTTCTAAAGTTTGTTCTTGGTAGGACTTAATCATATTGATTTGTGAAGCAAAATTCATTGCTTAATATCTCATCCATTTAAGGACATTATTTGGTGCCTAATTTCTTATTTTCACCTTTATAATAAGGGTGAGGTTTAAATACTACCTAGAAAGAGCTGTTAGTTGTACAGGGCTCAATGCCACAGAGAAACCGTGGGAGGGAAATACTCTCAGCCTGGTAAGCATTGAAAATAGTAGCCGTTTATGACTGGGAGTGATTGCCAGCTGGGAGTTGTGGTCCTGTTCACAACTCGGTTCTCACTGAGCTAGAAATACTGGTTATTGGTGTCAGCTATTCTCTACATTCACTTCCTTTCTATCTTTAAAATGGCCTTGCAGTGAACCTTAAAGACTAATGCTTCTTTTCTGACTCCTATTTTCCTTGACACATTCTTTGTCCTTCTCCTCTGTCATAAGTGATTAATAAAAAAAAAAGTGCCCATACCACCTTAGGCAGTGCCATGAGGAACATCTGACCTTCCTTTCTTGAAGGAGAGATACCAAAGTACATATGTGCATTGGCAGCAGGTGACTGATCCAGATGCTTCAGGTTTTTGATCCATCAGAATTTCAGCTTCTCAGATAATCAGAACAGCTACATTTCTTGAGCTTTTACTATGCTCCGTGTATTGTGTAAATTTTACATAGATAATTTAATTATGAGGTAGGTGCTATTACCCCATATAATGGAAGAGAAAATTGAGTCATAGAGAGGTCAAGTAACTTGTCTAGCATTCCATAGCTGGTAAGTGTCAGAGATGTGACCTGAGGCTCAGAGCAGTCACTCTTAATCATCACACTCTACTGCCTTCCCTAACTCTTCTACTTATGTTCAAGGAAATTATTAATCTTCCTGGTTGCACAGTGTTCTTTAAGCAAAGGATTTCAAGGTATCAGGTTGTGTCTTAAATGCTAACACTGTGTCATAATTCCAACCCCAAGAGTCCTTACTGGATCTTATTTAGTCTAAAGAATTAGATTATTTGAACAGATGAGGCTTATCAGTACATGATAGCATTATATTATCATAGTAATAATTGCTTCCACATTTATCAATCTGGTATTTTGTATGCAAAAAGTAAAAGTGTCTTATACTAAAACCACAGGAAAAATAATGCCCAATATTCTCCCTGGGTGACCTGCCACAATCGATGTGCAGCAGCATGAAGGAGGTCCACAGTGTAGCATGTATGTTTGTTCATCAAGAGTTTTAGGGGAAAAGATACTTGACGTATCTGAAATCACTAACTCTACTTTAGATTTAATTCCTTGGTCAGTTAACTTTGAAAATTTTATTTAGAATATGGTTTGCATTTTAAAAAGAGACTGGAAGCTGAGGTTTGAGCTTTCTGTTAACCTCCATGGTTGAGAAATAAATTACTCAAGCTTAGGGAATGTTTATTTATTTTTTTATTTATGATAGGCACACAGTGAGAGAGAGAGAGGCAGAGACATAGGCAGAGGGAGAAGCAGGCTCCATGCACCAGGAGCCCGACATGGGATTCGATCCCGGGTCTCCAGGATCACGCCCTGGGCCAAAGGCAGGAGCTAAACCGCTGCACCACCCAGGGATCCCGCTTAGGGAATGTTTAGATGAACAAATGACTTTCAAGTGTTAGGTGGTCACCTGATAGAGGGTCATGATCAACTTTTCATAACAAAATAGAAAGGAATAGAAAATATCTGAGTGTATCAAACACACTGAAGTTTTCAACTATAGTTTTTAAGATTTTATTTATGTTTATGAAAGACACACAGAGAGAGGCAGAGACATAAGCAGAGGTAGGCTTTCTGCGAGACGCCTGATGTGAAACTTGATTCTGAGACCTCGGGATCACAACCTGAGCCAAAGGCAGAACACTCAACCACTGAGCCAAGCAGGTGCCCCCAGTTTTCAATTATATACAGATGTAAATTTTGTCTCCTACAGTGGATCACATCCAAAGCATTTGCAAAATATTGAGTTAGATCAACAGAAGTTTTATCAGGAAACAGAGAAATGCCTGAACAGAGATCAGTCTCTGCTTTCAGAGAGTTTGAGGGGCACAACACATGATGAGTCTTTGTGTATACTCCATGTATGTATGCTTTCCAATGTCTTCTTTCTTTATTCCTCAAATATAAACTATCTCAAGGGTCTCTCTTTCATTTCATTAAGAGATTATTCCTCCTTTGCTGATCCACTATCATGAAAGCATGCTTTCTTCTCTCTTCACCTCTAGACCACTGCTGTAGCCTCTCCCTGGGGTTCTTTCCCCCAATCTTCCTTTACTCACTAATCCTCATTATCTTCCTCTGCCAGACCATCTTTCTAAAAATACCATTTACATTTCAGTAACTCCATTGATAGAGAATCAAGTCCAAACTCTTCTCTGGCCTTGACTCTCCTGTCTTTATGATCTATCTACATCTTCCAACATATATCCCATTTTCTACGAGCCTTAGTCTCTTGAATGTACCATGCTCATATCACTTCTATGCCTTTGGTTGCACAGTTTGACTACTGTATCTGTGCCCAGCTTATTTCTCCAGATTGTGTCTCAAGTCCTAACTCTCCCATGAATTCTTTTCTTACTGGTGCCCTTCAGCTTTCTCTGTTTCTAGAATTCCTAGAAGTGAGGCATACTATACTTTATCTCTCTTCCTCATTACCACAGTTTACCCTCATCCATAAGTTGGATTTTTCCTCTTTCATTATATTGCAAGTGGCTTGAGAACAAGCCCATCTTTTACTGTTATGTTAAGAACTACAATACTAGCAATAATGGAATTATGGAGTACCCACTAGGTGCCAGAAACTTCACAAATATTATTATGCATAGATTATGTATTTAACTTATATTATTGCTAAGCTTCACAACAGCCCTGAAAAACAGTTACTGTTAATCTTTGTTTTTTGTGATTCCATATTTGCAAACTGACTACTTGCAAAAATCTATTTGTAACCCCCAAATCAAAACTCAGTGCTTTTACAATCATTCATGGACACGTGCAGAGTGGAAAAAATTTGAGTCACACAATGCACATACATATACCCAGCTGAGGCCAAACATAGCAATGTTCTGACATTTTGTTTCAGCTTACATAGTGTAAAGAAGTTCCTTTCCATGGCTAATTAATTTTTTTAAATTTTTTTCCATGGCTAATTTAATGCCCAGGTTGTTTTTTGTTTGTTTGTTTCTTTTTGTGTGTGTGCTTTTTATTGGTGATTTCACGGTTTAAAATGTCCCATATTTCAGCACAGTGCTGAAAGACTACCTAGTTTTCTTAAACTCAAAAGACTGTCATGTGCATTACAGAGAAAACATATGTATCAGGAAAACCTTTTCTGGCATGAGTTATAATGTCTTGGCTGTAAATTCAATGTTAATGATTAACAATATACCTTAAAAACGATGTCTTTTAACAGTTACACACATAAAACAAGGTCATGTATTAATTGGTTGATGAACATGGTATGAAGAGATTCTCAAAGGAAACTCATCCTGTATTTTCCCTAGGAGTAAATGGTCAGTATTCATTAATTTAGTGTTTGCTGCAAATTTATATAACTACCATGTATAACGAGAATGGACCATACTACTATATCTCCTCTATTACTTATTTAGATATGAAGAAATAAGGTAGAGAAATATTAAGGAATGTGTTTGAAGATACCAAGATAATTATTAGACAAGTTAGAATTTCAACTTCCATACATCTGATTTAAAGTTCCAGTGTGTGTATTGCAAACTCAATCCTCTACTGATAGAATGAGTTTTACTACAAATTTTCCCAGGGGCTAAAAAATAAGTAAATGAACATGTTTTTCTCTCTTTCTCTTTTTCTCTCTAAATTGGATATTCAGAGTTTTATTTGTGTGTGTGTATGAACAATGTAAATTTCCCCCAAATTACCATGTTATTCATATTCATTTATTAATTATTTCAACAAATAATTGGAGTATCTACTATGCTTCAAGACAATCATTTCTCAACAGGCTTAAAATCTACTGCTGAAAACAGACCTAGAAACAAATAATTTGACTATTATCAGAGATGTTACAATGTTATGTAAGAAAAATGCTAGAAGTAGAGATATTTACAAGATTCCAAAAGGCCAGACAATTAAGAAAAATTTGAATTCTGCTTGGGATTTGATGAAGAGACTTTTGAGTAGGAGGGATTTTTGTGCTGGATCTGGAAGGAACTTGTATCAGATTGGAAACAGGAAGGATAAACTACAGAGAGAACTAAAATAGACTTAGAAATATGACAAAGCCCCAGGGTTTGGAAAAGACTATCAGAAGGGAAAAGACTTTTAGAATATCTTTTCTACCAGTTTCTAAAAACGAAACTATTACTATGCTTTATCATTCTAAGACATACAACCACACTTTATTTTTTTCTCCAACTTTAGTAGGTTGTAGCCATCCTAGCTCAATTTTATTGATGCATCAAATCAATCTTTTAGTAAATCCAGCATTACTAGGCATTTTAACTAAATGCATTACACATAACTACATTGAAAAGAATGCATTCTCTTTAAATAATTTTGCTTAATCTTTTTTTGTTCACAGTTTAAAAAAATGAAAAAACTCAGTGATACTTATGTAAGTACTAATTTTATTGTTAAGATTCTATGCTATATCTTGTTTGAGGAGAGAGGAATCCTGGAGCTTATCTGGGATACAAAGATGGATCAGAAAAATGTCTTTTTCAAGATTTGCTAATAATGTGAGATATAAAGAGATACAGGAGAGAAAGTGCTATTGGAATTCAGAGGCTCAGAATACCAAAAATTTGCTTTAAAAGACTAAGACAGGGATCCCTGGGTGGCTCAGCAGTTTAGTGCCTGCCTTTGGCCCAGGGCGCGATCCTGGAGTCCTGGGATCGAGTCCCACGTTGGGACTGTGTATCTGCCTCTCTCTTTCTCTCAATCATGAATAAATAAATAAAATCTTTAAAAAAAATAAAAATAAAAGACTAAGACAGACCAAGTCAGCCTGAGGGCACAGAGGAGGCAAAGACCAAGAGTTAAGAACATATAGTACAATCAAGAAGCAGGAAGTGGTGGAGCACCTGGGTATCTCAGTCAGTTAAGCGTCCAACTCTTAGCTTCAGCTCAGGCCATGATCTCAGGGTCATAGGCTTGAGCTCTATATTGGGCTCTATGCTCAGCAGAGAATCTGCTTGGAAGATTCTTTCCCTCTGCCCCTTCTCACCCTCTAAAATAAATAAATTAATTAAAAAAAAGGAAGAAGAAGCACAAAGAAGAAGAAGCACAAGTCTGTGAAGAGGAAAAGTACCTCATGCATTTGGCTATAAAGATAGGTAACCTACATCCTGTGGAGTGTACTAGAAGATGACATAAAGGATTTGAGTTGTCATTCAGGGGGCCTTGGAGCTCCAGTGAAGGTTTCTGATCTAAGAAGTGACATAATCAGAGCTGTCCTAGGAGAACTAATAGGACTATGATGTACACGATGAATAGAGATGTAGGTAAAGATCTGAGGGAAGATTAAAGGAAAGAGACCATGGAAATAATGTAGGCTGAGGCAATTAAAGGCTAAATTAGGATAGCAGCAGTGGGAAAAGAGAGGAAAGAATGGATAGAAAAGATACTGTGTAGGCATATCCTATAAAAAAGGAAAAGAAGGAAAAGTCAACATAAAATTATAATTCCAGCCTAAAGACCAATAATTCTACAAAGAGAAGTAGAATATGCAAGAAAACTTGCAATTCAAGATAAGCTTACTTTATACCGTATTAATCCTGATGTGCTAGCCAATCAGAAATGTCCAGAGCCCTTGGAAACAGAGGACTGAAGTTTAAGTAAGGTACAAGCGATGTTGAGTAAGGCTATAAATGAGAGTTTATAATCAAGCAAATATGATAAATATATATAATATTTCTATAAAATGGTGGAAAGTAGAACAAAAGAGGTCCAAAGTTGTCTGGGACTTCAGAAAATTGAAAGATCATTTTCAGATGGAGTTTGGGGCTTGCTGGTCCGGCATTCAGAAAGACTTGCTAGATCTAGGCTAAGATTCTGACAGACAGGGATGGAAGAAGGAATTCTAGAACAGGAGGGCATTCCAGAAGCCTGAAAAGACACCAGCAAAGACAATGAAATAGAAAAATTCAGCTCCTGTTTGTGAAGAAATGGTTAGGACACCAACATGCTGAGAATTTTGGATAATGTGGAGGATTAATAAGAGAGGGGGATGGAAATTTCTGACTCTTCATTTTGGATGCCAAAATGAAAACAAAATAAAAAGCAGAATTGCTCTAAGTCAAACCAGCTAATGTCCCCATGACTGGTTAAACTAATTGTTCATTCAGCCAATGCACTCTAATGAGTAACTCAATCAAAATATGTTCCCAGTATAACCCGGTAATCTTGATTTCTTCAGTTTCAGCATCTAAAAATCTTAAAGCCTTACACTAATGAAGGTTAAAGGTGGTCCTACAGATTATTTAGTTTACCATTCTACCTGATGTTTCAACTGTATCTACTGTTTTTTGAAATTACATCTTTATTTTGCATCAGGGACTTCAGATATTAGTTTTTAATGTAAATTGTAATGGATAGAAGTATTTCAGAACTACAGGGAAAATACTGACTTGGCTTACTTTATCGTGTTTTTCAAGTTTGAAAACTTTCATTCTTTGTAAAAAAAAAAAGTGCTGGAAATGCTTAAATGACAATAACCTTCCATCCCCCACATTTTTACAATTAAAATTGTATTCTTGGACACTGATGATAAAATATAAAACTCAGCACCAATAATTCTCATTTCAGTTACTTTCAGCAGCATATGAATATAATTTAAGTATCATATGTACCTCTATATAAATCAGGGGATCAATATTACTTATGAATGATTCCATGATTTCAAAAAGTCTTCTTTTCCTCTTTTCCTCAATAGCTGATTAAACCAAACCAAACAAGAAAAAACCCTCTGCATTCTCCAAGTGAAATGCAAATAAAACTCCCAAATGAAGAGTCTGCTGAAAGAAAACTACCTGACCTGGGAGTTTTGCCAAACCCTTATTTTCATGAACTTTACGGGGAGATACAGGAAGAACATTATGCTGGAAATGCAGAAATCAACTCAGCATTCTTGGCAGCAGTACATGTTAGCCTACAGCACAAAAGGAGTTAATTTTGAAATGCAAACAGGAGTTGCATTAAATGTGCTTTGCTTGCCATTCAACAAGCTTTGTTTTAATGGCAAAGGCAATACTGAAATTGGGTGAGTACTTAAACTTTATTATGCAAATAAAGGATGTTGCTCTAGAAGTCTTCCATGACAAGAAAAACATACTGTGAAGAGTTATTGAATTTCTTATTTTCCTATCCAGAACAATTCTCTATTTGCCCAATATTTTCAGGCAATGATTCCACAAAATTAAATATGGCTTTCCTGCTTCTGATAGCAAAACCCCAAACAAAACTTAAACAATGTCTCCTTTGCATGTTATAGTTAATGTGCTTTCATTATGCTTAATGTGCTTTTAATAGTCTCTTATGGCAAGATGGTGATATTAAATGTGGAAATAAAATATCCATGATACAACCTTGAATTTGCTATAGTGCCTTTTATCTGAGGGCTCAAAACACTTTACACACATTCTCATTCAGCATCTCCTTGAGGTGTATTATGTGCATTTTATAGTTGAGGACACTGAGGTGTACAATGACTAAGGGAATTGAGGTCATTTCCAGAGCTCACACTAAGCACAACCTGAATATGTCCTCTGCAGGAGTGAGCACTCTCTCCCTCCAGGTCTGAAGACCTCAAAAGTGGCTGCAGTACAGGATTCTCAGGGCCAAACCTGAGTCTTTTCCTTCAGGGGACTGTCTCTCTTACCTGGACACCATCAGACGCAGGGGTGTAATTTGCCCTTTTAAATGTGTCTGTTACATTTCTGAGAATTTCCACAGACATCAGAAGATCACCTGCATAGAAATTTTTCCTCTGAGTTAAATCCAACAGTGTCTTGGTCACCTGGGACATTCCATCACCTGCCAATACTCGTTGTCCCTTAGCAAGGTGTTCTTTGATCTGTGATGGTCAAAAGAACAAAACAAACATCAGAATCTTCATTGCTATTAATCTACATATTTCCATCAAACAAATTTATTTAAAATTGCAGAATTAACTTTAAAATAGCATTGCAAAGCTGTAAATTTTGTGTATCCCACACTCAGATGGATAAGCAACCAGCATGCAAAAACTAACGAGCGTATACACTTTGGCAGGCATGACAGACTTGCCTTTTCTAGTACTCAGAATACACAATTGAACACATTGGGAAACGTTTGTACTAATTTGGATTTTTAATTGTGGTAAACATTTAAAAACATACATTTGTATATTATAAACAAGTGAGATAATTCAGCAAGGTGTGATCAGAGACAGGAGATTATAAGCATTTCAAAGTATCCATTTTTCTAACTTCCAGGAAAGATGGTGGAGTAGGAGGACCCTAAGCTCACCCTGTCACTCAAAAACAGCCAGCTAACACCCACATCAGTGTAAATAGCTGAGAAAATGACCCAAAGACTGGCAGAACAAACTCCACAGCTAACTGTAGAGAAGAGGTGACATCAAAGAGGATAGAAAGGATAGAGAAATGGGACTATTGGTAGCGGGGAGGGAGCTGGTGTTGAAGGGAGAAACAGACTGTCACACCAGGGAGCACACATAATGGAAGACGAATCCCCATAATATTTGGCTTTGAAAGCCAGAGGGGCCAAATTTCCTGAGTTTTTTACATGGGCAGGAGAGCCAGGGGGGTGAGAGGAAACTGAGTTCCTGTCCTTAAGGAGATAACTCGACAAACAGCCCCATGGAGATACAGCACAGAAGCAGCAGTTTGAAAAATGCCTGGGATATATGGGAGGGAAAAGCATTTGTATACTAATCTTGAGCTTGAGGGGTAGGTATAACTGGAAGTCTTCTCCAGGAACAAAGGAACTGGCAGGCTCCATTTCCCTCCCCTGCCCAACCTAAACATACACTCACCTTCAGAAAACAGCTCCAGGCCAACGCTCATTACCCAACTTGCTAAAGGTACACCACAGCCATCAATTCTCCTGCAGACACACCCCCTCCAGCCAGGCCCCCACTGCAGGTTCCCTCCCATAGCAGAACCCCACAAACCTTGCAGATTTGCCACTAGGCATTTGGTCAGCACACTTCTGTAGACATACCACCTCCAACCCAGCCTGCCTTGGTCCTCAACAGGTTTAAGTTATCTCCCACTAGCACAAAACCAGCTGGCACCACATGCCCTGCCCCCACATTCTCCTGCAGTTCAGTGCTACTACATCTCTGGTAAGTGCTTGATCTGAACCAACTTAAGTCCAAGGCAGCCCCAGACTGGCCCACTAACAACACAGGGATCAAACTTGCCCACAACAGGCAAGAGAGCTATTGCTGATGACAGGACTGAGGCAAAAGTGGCTCAGCCACAACAGTAGGGCACATGCAATACATAGGAGATACCTCTGAAGTTCCAGGTTCTGGTGAACAGGGGACATTGCACTCCAGGGCACTATAAGCCCTCTTCAACATAATGCCACTACTTTCAAGAGTAGAAGTAGTTAACTTTCCCAACACATAGAAACAGACACAAAGCATTAGACAAAATGACAAGACAGAGGAATATATCCCCCCTAAAAAGCAACAGGACAAAGTCAAAGCAAGAAACCCAAATGAAATAGAGATAAGTAATATGCTTATAGAGAATTTAAAGTAATGCCATAAAGATACTCATGAGACTTGAGAAAAGAGTGGAAAACCTCAGTGAGACATCTATCAAAGAAATAGAAAACAATAAAGAACCAATCAGAGATGAAGAATTCAGTAAATGAAATAAAAAATGCACAAGATATGTCAACAAGATACTTAGAAGCAGAATAAACAATTAGGATGCAAGACTTAAATTAGTTTGATGGACAGAGAAATCTGCCACCAATTTTTATATTTGCTTATCTCACACAGGTCAAGGGAAGAGCATCTTATAATGTGGTATACAAGCAAATTAAGAAAAGGTAAAGGGATAGCAATTGTCCATTATACTTTTACTTGTTTACTAAAAGGTAAATCTTGATCATCCTATGGCTAAATTTGTGATAAAATTAAATTTTCAAAAGGGTATGTAACAATAAAGAATTAACACACCGGAAATTATCGAAATAGTAAGGTTAATGTATAATAACTGTAATTATCAATTTCCCATTAAGAAATGTGCCAACAAATCCTTTAAAGTATGCAATCAATCTGAACTAATCCAAAAGTTATGATTTTCTGAAAAAAAACATATGTTACAAATTATCTTGACACTTCAGATGATACTTTTTTCAAACTCTAAAACTCTGTCTAAAAATATTTTGATTGGGCAGCCCCGGTGGCTCAGTGGTTTAGCGCCACCTTCGGCCCTGGGCATGATCCTAGAGACCCAGGATAGAGTCCCACATCAGGCTCCCTGCGCGGAGCCTGCTTCTCCCTCTGCCTGTGTCTCTGCCTCCCTCTCTTTCTCTCTCTCTCTGTGTTTCTCATGAGTAAATAAATAAAATCTTAAAAAAAATAAAAATATTTTGATAAAATAAACATCTTCGGAGACATACTCTATTTCCATTGTGTTATGCTAAAAAACGTAACACATTTAGATGTTTTATTTCTTCCTATTTTTTTCTTTCATTACTCTTCCCATCTCTCCTCAGTGGTAGCCATTGGCTACTGACTAAAGCCCAAAGGATTGGATGTCATAATGATCTAGCCCTTACATCTTTATAAAATCTTAATGGGCCTTGCTCTGGAGTGAATTAACATATTAAACCATGATAGAGACATAGCATTGGCCAATCAGAAAGGAAACTGATCCTCAGAGTAAAAGGCAGCTGGTTTGCCAAAAAGATATGTACTACCAAGTTGAACTTCAGTTCTGCTATTGATAACTATTTGCAGTTTTCTGTTCAGGTCTTGTATGCCATAACTTCATGTTTTTACACTGAATATTTCACCCTCATACCTTACCGTAGCCTGTGTTGATGCACTTTTCCCCTCATTCATTATACAACATTAAGTACATGCCCACCTTAGGGCCCTTGAACTTGCTTTTCCTTTGGCTTGGAGTAGTCTTCCCACAGATTCACATGTGTTTTGTTTGTTCATTTGCTTTTTGTCAATTCCTCAGGTCTTAACCTGACTCCCAGTATAAAATGGAATCCTTCTCATTCTCAATCAACTACCCTTCACTGTGCTCAAACTTACCAACCATTGTGTGTCTGTCTCTTGGATTATTTGTTTTTCTGCGTCTCCCATGGGAAATGTAAGCCTAATGAAGAAAGAAGTCTTGTCTATTTTTTTACTGTTATATTCCCTGCACCTAGAGGACTTTCTCAGTATATTGAACAAATGAATTAAATGAACAAATGAATATGTCGGTTTCCTTCTATGTTTATGTTAGGTATTAAGATTAAGTTAGGCACACCTGAAAGCTGTCCTAGCTTATTTATCAACATAGAAAACACTGAAAACATAGGAAACGGTGACATCAAACAGCATGGAATAAATAAACTTCCTGACTTAAAGAGACAATGCAGCTTCTGCCTGAAGAGTGTCCTGTTCAGTAGATACAGTGTGAGAAAAGTTTCAAAGAGACATGAAATCATTAGGGTCTACCTAATAAAACTCAGACTTCAGTTTTGTGCTAGCAGTGCAAATTACAGCTGTGATACTCAAAGCTGCAGAGAACTTGAATGTTCTCCATTAGGAATAAAATGCAGCAACAGTTGCCAAGGTAAACATCATCTAACTACTTCAGATCAGCTCTATTATTTTGGCAGCCCCTATTGCTGCCTGTGAGGGATTTTACTCACACTCATCTATTGCATCCTTTCCTTCAAACAAAAACATCATAACACTGACTTACATCTTCAGGAATAAAACATTTAGACATGTATTCTATTTGCAATAAAAATAGTACAGAAGGCAGTGGATGGCTCAACTAATCAGAGCTAGGAAAGGCAGTCTTTCATGTCTGGGTCAGCATCAAATGCAGCCCAAGTCAGTAGTAAATTAACATCTTTGCCATCTGACAGCTGCTTAGCAGGCTTATGTGAAATGAGTTGTTCTCAGTCCAGCTCTTTGCAGACAGGTGCCCCGATTACAACACCAGCTCTCACAATTGGCACTAATTAGTATCCTTCCTGGCATTGTCTGTGAAAAGCACCCAGAACAAATATCTTGTAATATTTGTCCACATGAGTGTAGACTGTTGGCAGCATTTATAAAGGGTATAAAGAGTGTTCAGATAAGGCAGATTTCCATCCAGAACATACTTAGTTGAAAAATAATTCCAAGTTCTCAATCTTCCTTCCACAACACAAGTATACTGTGGAAGTTTCTCTCCTTACTTTAAGCCTACTCTTTTGCTACCCACTTCCAGAATGACCAATCCATGTTTATCTGCTGGACAGTTTTTCTCTTTTCTGGATCATGAAGAAGTAGAGTTCAGATTGAGCTTGCTCACCTTCCGTGTTCAAATTGTCCCTCACTTGCACTCCACCTCTCTTCTTTTGTTTTTATCTCTATGATTTTATGAATGAACACTATGGTTATCTCTGATTTTGAATCCCATCCAGTCCTCCTCAATCTTTCCCTCTCACAAAAATATAGCCTGCATAGTATATCTTATTTTAAATACTGCAACTTCCCTTTCAACTACTGTCTTCTTTCTGTTTCTCTTCAAAATCAAAATCAGAAGTATGGAATCTGATTTGAAACCTAGAATTCTTTAAGTTGCAAATTAAACTCAACAATTACCTACTAATTAAGCATTGTCTCTGGACATCTTACTAGTATATTACATTTCAAGAATAGCTGGAATCACAAAACCTGGATTTAAATTGTGGTTGTACTGTTTACTACATGGGAAACTGGACAAATTGTCGTTTCCCTAGTATTATTTGATTTTTCTGTGAAAAGAAACAAATGTCATTATATGGTTGTTATGACAGATTAATACAAAGAGGATAAAAGTAGATACTCAGTGACTGTTACCCTTTCTTATCTTCCCATCTTCAATTTCTAAGTCCTCTGAATATTAGCTATGTACAGTTTCTTACATCCAGCCTTTTTACGTATAGGCAAGAGATGCATGCCAGTCCAGGTCTCCAGTACCACATCACGCTCATTACAATAGTCTCCTAATGGTATCACTGAGTCTCCCATGCTGAGCTATCCTACTTTCGCATCTCTGAACATGTCACTTCTCTGCTCAAAAAACACAAAAATAATTGCCCCCTCAAAATCCATCCATTTTCATATTAAATAAAATATACTCTCAATTGTTTGATTTACAAGGCCATCCAAATATAACCTTAACCTAAAATTCTAATATTTTATCTATCTCACTGTATCCACCCAACCCTATTCACCCATTATTTATAGTAAGTCAGTGATTATTTCAGTCTTACTCTTTCATTTTTATTGTTACTTAGTAACTTAATCCACTCTGCTTTGAATTCTTCAAATTAATGTTTACTATTATTATTATTGTTTTTTATTGATTTTTAAAAACTAGCAATACTTTTTAACCAGTCTATTTATTCACAGTTGCTTCTTAACAATTGCCTCTTGGGTTTTCTTCTTTTAGAGTGTATTTTCCTTTTTTTTTTTTTTTCTCATCTTTAAGTGATTATTTTGATAGGGTTCTGTAAATGGTAACTCTTTCAATCTTAGTCTTACCTTTTTTAAAAGTTATACTCACTTTCAATTGATCTTTTAGATAACGATGCTTTTATTTTCTCCATAGCATTTTCATAATATGATTTTAGTGTCCTATTTGTTGCAAGTGCAAAGTCTCTTATATAGATAGCTGATCTTTTGTAAATTACCAACCCCCTTCCTTTTTTGTGGTAGCTTTAATTTTTTTCTTTTTGTCTTTAATATAATGCATATTACATATATTTGAATTTGCTTTTATTAATTTAGGACTTTTTCAATCTGAGTATCTTATCAGTCTTCAATTAAAAATCAAATTGTTATATACTCATTCATAGAATGCTGCCTCTCCCACAATTCTTTGTGGTCTCTTTTTGGAATACGTTTCTATTAAATGCATACTAAACTTTCTTGTTCTTGTCTTGATTTTATAAGTTATCTTTCATATTTTTCTTTTATAAATCTGTTCTGGCTTCTGAGTGATCTTTTTTCTGGGCTTAAATTCCAGATTATTAGTTCTTTCTTCAATTGTGTCTAATTGGCTATTTATTCTCTTCATTAACTGTAATGACAATGTTTTCCATTTATAGAAGTTCTATTTAATCTTTTTAGTTTAATCTTATATTAGTTTAAACAAATGTTATCATTCCTTTCATATTTTCTATGATTTTTACTTCTTACATTGCTAATGATCTTGATTTGCTGATTCTCCCTAATGATATTTGTCATTATTGTCAACTCATATTTATTGAGATGCATTTATCGTTTGGGAGGCCAAGCTGCTGGTTTGTGAAAGAGTTGTTACAAACTAGTTTTGAGTGTGTTCCTCTTAGTGTGGGGCCCTGAGTCAAGTCAATGATGATGAATCATCTTATGCTAATTTTCATATTAATTCCTTCTGTTTATAGGTCAGACTAGGAGTTTCGGGTTTTTTTTTTAAGATTTTATCTATTTATTTATTTATTTATTTATTTATTTATTTATTTATTTAAGACACACACAGAGAGAGAGAGAGGGGCAGAGACATAGGCAGAGGGAGAAGCAGACCTGTTGTGGAGCCTGTTGTGGGACCCGATCCCGGGACCCCAGGATCATGCCCTGGGTTGAAGGCAGGAGCTAAACTGCTGAGCCATCCAGGGATCCCAAGTTTCAGTTTTTGAAAAGTGATCTGATTTGTTTCCTCTTACTTCTAAAAACCTCATATAAACTACATATTTCTTAGACACATCCTAGACCTATAAGTTTTTTAGGCCTCATGGGAGGCCAGAGCAGTGAAAATAGTGCCAGCTCACTGCAGGGACAAGGTATAGTATCACTGTTTGTGTGGGAGGGGGTCTTGTCAGTTATCTCCAAAGGGCTTTAGAATCTTAGCCTCCAGCACCTAGGACTCATACATAATCTGAAATTCTCATAGGTTGCTGAATCATCAATTTTTCCCTAAAAGCTCTAGTTAGACTTTTTTCCCCTTCTTCTAAGTTTCTGGTATCTAAATATCTCCCTATCTTTCTTTTGAGCCCAGCTACAATGCAATATTTGCAAATATATTCTTGCTAAGGTTTATACAAAAGTCAGTATGATATGTAAAGTGTCAACTTGGTCTGTCCCACTGTTCTACCACTGCTACGGGTTCTTAATAACAACCAGACTGAACTAGTCACCATTTCCCAAAGAAAGTCCATGGATCCTGCCTTTGCTACCTGACTTAGGCTCTTCTGTAACTTTAAATGTTCCCTCCAAATCCATTTGTCAAATTGTTATCTCTTTCCTGAATTCTTCTCAGATAACTGCAATCACGATATGATCTCTGCTTTCAAAACTCATAGAAGTACTCTTGCTCTATCTTATATTATTATAGTGTTTGTGTTCTTATCTTATCTATTGTACTAGACCATAAATTCCTAAAGGGCTTACAGTTTCTTATTCATGTATGTGTCCCCTGTAATTTCTAGCTTACTGTCTGCACACAAAGGTATCTGCTCAAAGGGCTTGCTAAATGAAACTGAAACTACAGAAGGATTTTCCTTTCTGTAACCATCAACTTCACTAGTTGACAAGATAAAAACATAGCAGTCCATGATTATTCAAAACAATGAAATATGCAATAATGGGGAACTTTCACATTCCCTGACACAATTACCTTTTAAAAGATATCTAATTAATATAAATAGGCAAATGTTTTCAGAAATTTTAAACATCTACAGATATAGTTACATAACTGCTACCTTTTGAAACAGAATAACAATTACAACAGTGATAAAGCACTTACTGAGAACCTCTAATATGACAAGCATGAGGCAAAATGTTTTACATGAGTTACCTCATTTGACTTTAAAAAAAACTATTGCAGGTTCCATGATTATTCACACATTACAGAAAAGAGTATTGACTTAGTTTGTGAACTGCATTCCTCAGCTTTTGAATTGTGCTAAGATTTAAGCTCAGGCAGTGGATTTCAGAGTTCCTACTCTTAACCACTACATGCTTAACTGTTAGAAACTGTCAAAATGTTTACATATTTAAAAATCATTCTCAGGCAGCCCTGGTGGCTCAGTGGTTTAGCGCCGCCTTCAGCCCAGGGCATGATCCTGGAGACCCGGGATCGAGTCCCACCTCAGGCTCCCTACATGGAGCCTGCTTCTCCCTCTGCCTGTGTCTCTGCCTTTGTCTCTACCTCTGTCTGTCTGTCTGTCAGTCTCTCTCTCTCTGTGTGTATCTCTCATAAATAAATAAATAAAATCTTTAAAAAATAATCATTCTCAATCATGTTTGTTTCAAGGAGACACTAAATATTTTTTTCATATGAAAAAAAAGAATACAAGAAGGAAGAGACTTGAAGCAACTTGCCAGGCTGTTGAGGTACTGCCAATTATTTGAGTAATGGTCATTATTTTGGGATGTAATGTGTAAATGTTCTAAAGCTATTTGCCAATATCTATAAAAGACTTTGTAAATAGTGTTATTCGAGTGGAGACAAAACTCTCCCATGGATATATCAAGGATTCTTTTTCCCTTAGGTTGTATTTTCTAATTTTCTTTTTAATTTAGTCATTGAAGTAGTTCAAGTTTATAATTTTAACATTTCCTTTAAAAATTGTAATTATCAGTAATTTAGTCTGCTCACACCATAGCACTCTGTGAGCATCTTTGTTCTAAAGGGCAAGTCTTAAAAGTTTCTGTGTCATTCACATTTAATACTGTTGACAAGATCGACAGTGAAAGGAAAGGAAAAAAAAACCTGAAGTCTAAAAATAGTTGCTTTTCATAGTTCTGGATTAAGCCTCCTTGTTCTTTATATAGATAGATACAGTGAGGCTCATGGTTTAAAGAGTAGATGTGTTTCTGAAATAACCTATTCTTTTCACTCTATGCCTCCTACTGCTAGCCACAGCTGTCTCTATTGTGTGAATTCTAAAAAAAGGTTTATCGTAGTCATTTTGTGCAAATGACACACTTTAAACATCATTTATTTATGTATTATTTTCAGCGTCAACTCCTACAATCCATCTGTAAGGTATATTAAAGGTTCTCACAGCTCTAAGTGGCTTCAATTAAAAGATAATTATACATGAAACTTCTTTTCATAAAACAATAATCTAAATATACACCTTTGCTTTGGTTCATAACTATCATTCTTCTAAGATCAAAGTCATTCATTAGATGATGGTATCAAATTATTTACAGATCTATCTGGTGTCTCCAGGAAAGAGAGATCATCTTGCATGGAAAAGAAAGCATACTTTTTGTTCTACTATACTAATGGTTCTTAATTCTGCCTCTGTTTGATACAAAACAGAGTATTCATCTTAGAGTTGTCCTAGGGTTAGGAGTTCAAATTTGAAAAGACAATTCTATCATAAATAAATAAATAAATAAATAAATAAATAAATAAATAAAGACAATTCTTATCTGGAGACAATTTGATGGAGAGATTTAGTCTAGAATCCTTCTGCATAAATTATGTATGTGTTGCACAGAATCCAGGATAAATAAACTTTGGCCAGTGGTATTTGGTATCACAATTTCTTGCCCCAGGAGTTCCTGAAGTGAGAGATAGTATGCCATGATTATGAGGATTCCAATTTATTGTTATAAGAATAAATTGAATCATGAAGAAAACTGATGAAGAAAAGTGTATTAGGGATACACTATGCATAACTCCCTGTAAAACCTGTAAATTTCTAAAGAATAAGAGCATAGTAAATTTACCTAACAGGAAACACACACACACACACACACACACACACACACACACACATTAGCATTAGCCTTAATTTTTGGCTAGAATTAGTCAAAAGTACAATTCCTGAGCAAAGAACATGGGTAGATCAGATTTCTTTTCTCAATACCAAATCAGTCTAGAAGCTCTTCTTTTTTTTAGTCTAGAAGCTCTTATTAATATTCTGACCTGGGAAATAGAATTAGAGCATGCTCTATGAGTTCAAAGCAGTCATACTCTCAGTCATAGACTGAGACCCAAATTTCCAGGAACCACCTCAATGGGAGACAGAGCACTAAGTAACCCAATATTTCTCTATGTTTTTTTCAATTATATTTCCATTACTTAAATTTCCTAGTTCTTATGATATTGTATCAGTCAGAATGAGATAGGTTATGCTGTGATAATAAACAACTTTAAAATATCAATGTCTAAAAAGAAAAATTTATTTCTCACTCATACTACATATGAACTGAGGTCCTCAGTAAGGCTTTGTTCATCATAGTCAATCAGGGGCTTAGGGTGATCGAGTTTGAAAGATTTTGCATTGGCAACAACATTTCCAGGCGCAACATGACAAAGGCCACTTTCATACACAGCCCATTCTAGTCACATGTATATACCTAACTTCAAGGAATGAAGTAACACAATCCTCCCACATGGAGGAAAATTAGATATCCCTTAACACAGTTATGTCTTGTGATGGTATGGAACTGGCCAGGAATCATTTAATTTCTTTGCATTCATCCAGCAAAACTTTACCTTTTTTACATTTTACTTTTCTTTTTACATTGTTTACCATTTTACTTCTTTGCATTCTTCTGACAAAACTTCAACCTTAGATAAAATCTACCACTGTGCTTCTTAAACTTTAATGTACATATGAATCACAGGAGGAGCTTTTCAAAATGCAAATTCTGACTGAGATGGTCTGGGACATGGTTTCAAATTCTACATTTCTAACAAGTTCCCAGGTGCTGCTTGCTGATTCTTCTGGTCTTCGGAAAACATTTTGGCTCCAACAAATGCCTTCTCTGCACCTGCGTCCAAGTAGCTCAACTGTGCTAGAGAAAAATCACAACTAAACTGACTAGCTGCACTCTAAGTTCTATTTCAAACCTCAGTACAATACAACTTTTGGCAAACCCTAAGCACACCTGCCTCAAACTATTCTTTATTGTCCTGCCTTCCTCATTTCCGAAAATGACATTACCATCAGCCAAATGTGCTCACTCAACCTTAATGAAGGATAACTTCATCTCTCATCTGGATTACTGCAGTAGGCTTGACAGGTTCCAGTCCTGCTACCCTGTAGTCTATTCTTAGAGAATATCAGATGACGCTCTTTAATTATAATGAATTACAGCATTCCTTACTATTAAAGGCTTCCCATTGTATTTAGAATAAAATTCAAACTCCTAGCAAAGGTCTTCAAAGCATAGAATTATTTTTACCCTACTTAGTTCTCCAACTTCATCTCATGACATTCTCTTCTTGCTCACTACCTCTGGCCACTAGATCATCTTTCTCTTCCTTAAAGACTTCAAAGTTTTTCCAAGTAGTATTCCCTCAAATAGAATGTATTCTTATTCTTTGATGCATTCTCTTCACTCTTTGCATGTCTAGATCCATCTCATTTTTCAGGGCACAGCTTTAAATGTTATCTCCTCATAGAGACCTCTATCTTTTTTTTTTAATAAAAGATTTATTTATTTTATTCAGAGAGAGAGAGAGAGAGAGAAAGACTGAGAGGCAGAGACACAGGCAGAGGGAGAAGCAGGCTCCCAAGCCTGCAGGGAGCCCAAGATGGGACTCGATCCCAGGTCTCCAGGATCACACCCCAGGCTGTAGGTGGCACCAAACCTCTGCACCACCGGGGATGCCCTGACTTTCTTATCTGAAGCAGTCCCCAAACTTTATCTCCTACCTTGATACTTTGTTAATTTCCTCAACATATCACAATGTGTAGTTATATATCTTTTCCTGTCTACTTTATTTGTATGTGTCACATTCAAGTTTCATCTTCAGGCCCCGGCACTCTGTTGCACATAAAGGTCAGTAGATATTTTTAGAATAAGTTAATTGGTAATTGAACGGATAGATGAATGATTGAATAATAGGGTACATTTTCTTTTATAAAGATTTTTTTCCTTTGACATTAGCCTAATTCTCTATAAAGTATATTCTATTAAATCATCCTATGAATAAGTTTCAAGTCAATGAATTTCAATGGCTAAAACTAACCCTAATATTTCTTCTCCAAGTCACACTAAATCCATAATTTAGGAGAATCTTAAAATTCTCCTAGGTTTTTATAGATATAATTAGTAATACATTTTCAGTTTTAAAAAAGGAAGTAAAATATACCTTGAAAAGTATTTCATTATATATCTATAAAATGGATTCCTTTAAAATTTCCTAGGAAACATTATTATATGTGTATTTAATTTTTTTCTTTTTTATAATACAATTGAAATTTATTGGTTTAGTATAGTAATTCCTTTAAGGCTGATGCTTTTGCCACTAAAACTATAAAAACTCTATATAAATTACAGAAATCATACTCCTTAGAGCATCAGAGAGCTATGGATGAAATAAACTAAATTTCCAGAAAAAGGAGATCCTTTCTAAGGTAACCAACAATTTTAGTCATGGGTTTGTTAAATCTGGATAAGAAATGAGGGACAGGTGTAACTCTGGAAGAGGAGCTCTAGTGAAGAAAGAGAAATTAATGTTTTTCAGTTGCCCAGGGTTAGGGAAATGTATTAGAAATTTGAAGATCCCTAAAAATCTTACTGGAATTTTTCTCCATGAGACATTTGTAAGTTTTTGAAATGTGTAGGAAGCTGAGAAATTAAGATGAAAACTTCTAAAATGCAGAGTATAATTTTCTCCATCCTTGTTAAGTATGCATTTGGAAACAAATTTGAAGTTGCTTGGGCAGAAAGCACTGAGCTGGTACCTTTTGAAGGGCAGAACTGAATCCAATTTCTCAGTGCTGATGGGATAGGCAAACATAGGCTCTCCATCCAAAGCCTTTAACATACACAGTGGAGAAAGGAGGACTAAACAGAAATAGTCTGACTAAAACTGCAAATCATCCTCAACCCAGATCAAAAGTTGATTGCACTGAAGTATCAGCTCCTCACTGTATATGGATAACAAAGAAAAGGAGGAATGCTTTTAGTGGACACTGACCTTATCTAAACCCTACATGTGCTTTACACAATGTCTGGCACTTAATAAAAATGAGTATATATGCCAGTTGATGTGATTAATAATATAAGCCCATTCACAAGTTATCCAGATATTAGATTTCATTGGTAAGTAATTTAAAATGACTATGGTTAAATTATTAAAGATAATGGAGAAGAAAAAAGGACAAAATAGTCTCTGTCAATTCTTTGATGGAGAATTCTACAAGAGTTGAAATCTTAAAAAACAAGACAAAACAAACAAAAACCATTTAAAATGTATATTTTAGATCAGAAGTTAGTGAACTCTAGCCTGTGGGTCAAATCTAGCCCATTGCCTGTTGTTGTACAAAGTTTTAATGGACCATTATCATGTTTACTTATTGTTTATGGCTATTCTTGTGCTATGACAGCAGAGTTGAATAGTTAGAATGGAGACTGTACAGGATGTAAAGTCTAAAATATGCACTGTCTTCTTCTTGAAATATACTGTGAACTTTAACATATGAATTGCTTAGAACTCCAATATTTAGTTAACATCTTACTTCTTTTTTTTCCTCCCATCAACTTCTTTAGGGTAGATAGCATTCAATAAATGTGAGTTATTGTTATTTGCTGAATACTCTGTGAACTCAGAATTTTATTCGGGACCACATAGTTAGATAGTTTGGAATTGTGAGCTTGAACTCAGATCCTAAAACTTTAACTTGTGCTCCTGAATGAAAATAAGAGGCTTCTGTCCATTTTAAAGAAAATAATGTTCTTCAACTTTTCCTTGGCATTGTTGAGTTTTTCAATAATTATCTGAGCTCTGGGAGTGAGGGCTCTGACAAACTTGAAATTTGGCAACAAGAACAAAGAGGCATCCAGTGCTTGTCATGAGAACTTAACAAGGGTGTCTACACTCTTCCAGGAGGCGGTCATGTAATTAGAGGTATGTGTATATGAATGCCCAAATAATGTTGCAATTAGTAATAATAATAGTTAACACTTACTGAATGTGTACTATGGTAACAGTTCCATTTAATTGGTCCTGGGTGACCCCACTATTGATGTTTTTAAAGAATTCCCATGCAATCATAATGTTCACCCAGGATTGAGAAACCTCTGATTTAGCTTCTTCTCCCTGCTTTCACCATCATCTGCTGTGTTCCAGCCATATTATATCACAAAAAAAACTGCCAGATCAAGTAACTCCTGTATCTCAGGTTCACTTACTTCCACTTAATTAATGACTATTTGAACACAAAAATCATCTGCTAGTTCTCCTGGCTGGTTGGGACATAGTATTGGGATCTTTGTTTCCTAATTGCTCATTAAAAAAAAAACAAGACTTACATATTTTTTTGGCTCAATAAATATCTATTGTAAGCAAAAACTGTAGTGGCTATTGTCTTTCCTCTAAATAAGCTGCAGTAATAAAATTTATTTTCCTCATTGAATCACTATATTGTACTCTTTTTAAATTTTTTATATTTTTTAAAGATTTTATTTACTCGCGAGAGACACAGAGAGAGTCAGAGGGAGAAGCAGGCTCCATGCAAGGAACCTGATGCGGGACTCAATCCTGGGTCTCCAGGATCAGGCCCTGGGCTGAAGGCGGCACTAAACCGCAGACCAACCCGGGCTGCCCTCTATATTGTACTCTTAAGACTAATATAACACTGTCTGTTAACTACACTGGAATTAAAATAAAATAAAGAAAGAAGAAAAAAGTATTATCCTTTTAGGCAGTGTGCTAGGTATTTATGCAATGAGGTATTGCACAAAAGTTGTTAAATGTGAAGAGTTTTATTACAATGGAGCAAAATTCACCTGCAAGGTAGAAAATATACAAAAAAAAAAAAAAAAGCAGTACATCTATTCTCTGTCTCTGTCTCTCTTTGTCTTTGTCTCTTTAGGTCTCTTTCCCTCTCTGTATTTCCTTCTTCCTTCAAGCCTCCCCTAAAGGAAGATATCTCTATTTCTATCTCTCTATCCTAATAAACCACCCACAGGAGAAACAAGTTCTCAAACTAGGACTCAAGCTCTTTGACATCCCCTTCCACAAAGTCAACCTTTTGATGATAGACTACTGCTCCTACTTCCATATTTCTTTGTTTGTTAAATGAAGGTTTGAAAAGTAAGAGTTTTAAGGGACAATGACTCAAAAGGGAACATTTATACCTAACCCTTCATATTTCCATATGGAAGGCTTCCACTAGAGCAATGTCTTTGACCTTTATCAATCTTCCATCACTCACTTCCAAGGAAAGAGGAATGACATATGCCTAATGAATTTAGGAAAAGGCATTGGTACATTTGGTTCAACTTTTATTTTAGAACTCTCTACATGCAGAAATATATATCCTGCCAGTTCTATGGAGTCTGTCAGTTCAAGTGTAGGGGAGTGTATGTGTGTGTGCATGTGTGTGTGCATGTATGTATGTGTATTTGTATGCATGTAAAAGAGAGGAGGGAGAGAGAGAACAAGAAAAACTCTCTCTCAGAGAGAGAGAAAGGAGAGATAGGAAGAGGTTGTCTGTGATTCCCCCCAGGTATACCAGACACAATGAGATCTGTTTATTTAATCCAGGGAGAGACTGCCTGCCCCACTTTGCCCACAATATTCATTCTTCTTCCTCAAAGAGCTTTATGAGTAACAAAAAATAGTTTTCTCAGTTTGTCCGACTCCTCTACCTGTTTCTCAATGGATTCTAAAATTATTTCTACTTTGTATGGTATGAAATTCAGAAAATATCCCAGAATTTGGAAGGAAGTATTATGCTAATACAGGACTTTCAAGAATCCTATTACAGTTTATTCTACTCTCAATGTTTCAAAATTTTGTGCATTCATTTGTGATTTGTTTTTTTTATAAATAACAGTTGGATCATGTTTAATTTTATATCTTATAAGGTTTCCAACAACTTCCTGATTATTAGCTTATTGAAATTCCTCTGCAATGGCCAGATAATTTCATAAAATAATGTCATCAATCACTCCACATTTCTAGATACTTTTGGGCTAGGAAAATTCCACATGAGGGATAATACTTATTAATTTCATGTGGTTAAAATTCATGAACATTAAGTCTGGTGTATCACCTGAGAACCCTCCAGCTGCCAGTATGCTCCTACTGATTAGAAAAGTGGCAGAGTCATTCTTTATAAGCATCTATGGAATATCTAGTATATGCTTAGCATTGTGTTCGTTGGTAGAGAAATAAAGATTTAAAAAAAAAACATGGTTTCTGTCCTCAAGGAATTCAAACTAAATGTTCAGTGTGACGGATTAGTGATTTTATATATTAAACTGATTAACAACTTCATTCTATTTACCTCAATTGGGTTATAATTATGAGAGTTCATAGAACATACTGAACTAATGTTTTCACTGATGAAAAAATGTCATTTCAAACTTAGTTTATTACATATAATTTTGTAAAATGGGTATTTAAAATATTGTAATCTATGTGGATATGTACATGTATTGTACACATGCATATGCACATGTAAAAGAGTTGGAAAACATCTACCTATTTAAAGTAATTCTGTGTAGTAGGTAATAACATTTAATGAGTTTTATAAGTAGAAAGGGGGCAAAAATGAAATCTCTTAAAGAAAACAGAACAATTAAATTGTGAAATAATATTCTACTAAAGGAGAAGATACAGAGACTTCAAAGTAATTTTAGACTTTATGGCATCAGAACTATTTTTTATCACAAGTACTATCTAGCTTTGCTACTCAGACAAAGCATGAGAAGCAACAGGAATAAGAGTATGAAGCGAAGTTGGCTTTATTTTCATCTCCAGTTGACTTATTAGAGTACACATGATTAAGTTGATGTATCAGGTAAGTATTATTTAAGGCACAGATTTGTCCTATACTTCCCTAAATATGTAAAGAAAATCATGACCCATAGGCAAGTACTAGATGTGTGTATGTATGCATATGTAAGTCTGTGTATATTTCTGTATGTGTATATAAACATAATTCATTTGTAATACATGTGACATCAATCTTATATACCCATATTCTAACCACTCATCTATCTGCCTTCCTATCTATTCCTCCATCTGTATCTATTTATATTTTTCCACATGTACAGTTCACATTAATATGTTCAGTTCTAAAATTTTACTTTTTGAGATAATATTTTAATTTGATGTATTTTCTGTACATGTAGATATTAATACCTCCTGGTTACAAAGATCTTTTAGATTCTGTAAGCATTTCACATATATGGTATATCATCTGCTTTTCTCTAAAATCTCCAGAGATGTTAAGATGATGCTATCAGCTTCATTTTGCAAATAAACCAAGACTTGAGATCACAGGACTTTTCTGAAAAACACAAAACCTGAATTTGCCCTCACTACCAGAATTTAGGGCAGATGGTTTCAAATCAAAAGTTCAGGAGGTAGCATGGCCTCTAGAAAAGATGTTGAGCTTTGGAACAATTGTACCTCCACAACTTTCATTCTTTGCCTCACAAAACTGGATTGTTCTCCTGTAGATTTTCAGATTCTTTGTAAATAAGCCAATGCAGGGATATCCACCTTGTGTATTTTGAGCATTGGAATTGGTTCATCAAAGTGCCCTAGTGCCTGTCTAGTACTTTGTAGGAGCTGAATACACACACTGCTTTTTATTCTATAATATCATGCATTTGATTTATGTATGCCAGTCAGCAAAGGCATAGATGCATTGGCTGTCAAATTATTGATTGAATGATTTCTATGGAATTCACAATTTGAGATCAATTCTTCTATTTCACAGAGTGTTTCTGTTTCTGTTCATTATCAGTTGATCTGTACTCACAGACTGCAAACTCATTTAAATATTACTATAGAGGTGCCTGGGTGGCTCAGTCAGTTGAGCATCTACCTTCGGCTCAGGTCATGATCCCGGGATCCTAGGATGGAGCCCTACATCAGACTCCCTGCTCCCTCTACCTCTGCCCTCTACCTCTGCCTCCCCCTCTCTCTTTCTCTCATGAATAAATAAATAAAATGTTAAAAAAGCAAATAAATATTACTATATAAAGCACTGAATTTAGAAAGTAAAAACTTTCTGCAAACAAGTGATATTTCTTATTAACAAATTTATAAGAATTGATTTATGATTTACTTAATATATGCAATTATTTCCATTCATTACTGGATTAACAAGAGTTGAATATGGATATTATTAGGATTAAATAGACAAAGTTGAATGTCTATAATTAGAGAAAAATTAAATTCATAAGGGCATTTTTGGTTAATCTTAATTCTTAAATATATTGGTCTGAGTATTGACAGTTACTAGTAAAAGAAATTTCACATTTCATATTCTTACATTTTATATCACAAAACAAAGCTACATATTATATTCTGTGTGTATATATATGTGTATATATATGTGTGTATATGTATGTGTATGTGTATACATGTGTGTGTATGTGTATACATACATATACACACATTTCAATTTTGACAGAAATAAGGCTCAGTGAAGCCAAATATCAATTACTGATATACACATCAATATATATTATTAAATATAGGTATTTGTGTGTATCCAGCGTATATTGACATGTAGTAGGTCAGTATTTCTGTGTAACACCCATATGTATACGTATGTGTACATCTATTTATGTATTAATAATAGGAATAAGGTTCTGAGTAGTTACATAATTATCAATTCAATTACTATTACTGATTTGGTAAGTAAACATATTAGCATTTTGTTTTCGGATTTTTTTTGTTTTTTTAATAATCAAGTAAATTTACTTCATCAGTATGAGTAATTATTGTATGAGCTAAATCTCCATCTACAAGGAAGAATCTTCTTTAGATTTTTCTTTTTTAAAAAAAAAGAATTGTGTATATATGTGGGTGACAGTAAAAAAGTTAAAAGAAAACATAATCTCAACAAAACTTAAAGTTTTTAAAATTAAACATCATCCTTGTCAATGTTCACCTTTCCAGCTGGTTCATGTCATGATCATATCTGTTATAAACCCCACAATGTTTATTCAGTTTTTATTCATTGATGGAGTTCCTCCGGATTGTTAGGATGAAATGACAATAGTCTCCAATAATGACAATGACTTGCAATAAATAATCAAGCAAAATTTATCTGTGCTCAAAATATTCATACATCATATTTTCTGAATAATTCAATGATGTGTGGGAACAGAGGGGCTATTTTTGAGAAATTTGGCCCACTTAATCTTTTGCAAGTAATTAATTGGTGCAATCACATTGTCATTCTTTCAATGTCTTAATGTCAAAATGCAGGGAGAAATTTGATACCTAAGTGACACAGCTTATCATTTCCCAAGTACTAAAATGTTAAGGAACATAATTTAAAAATGTATGGTATTTTGAAGTCACTCTTATATGCTATTTCACACACAGTTACGCTGATCATGTTATACAGTGTAACTCCTATAGATAAAACTGAATAATAAATTTTGGTCAGGCCTTGTCCCCACTCGAAAAGGAATTCTTTCATTTAAATAGCAGGATCCATAAAAAGTCAAATCCTAGGAATGAAAGAGTTTAGAACTGACTTCTAAAAATCAGCTTTCTGTCACATCACTTTTTCCTTCAGGCATTTTTTCAGAGATTTTGGCTGATTTGATTAGAAAGCAGAAGGTTAAATTCTCACACAGCTATCATGAGAAAAAAGAGAAACAGAGCAAGTACTAAAGCTGGCTTTGCACCTACTGAATGCTGCAAGTGTCTGTACTCATTTGATATGCATCTTGCAAAGCTCGGCTGTTCCCAGAAGGCCACTCCATGAAGGCTGAGAGAGCAGCGTCTGCTAGTGGTGCCTGAGAGTCACAAAGAACAGAGAGAAGCTTTATAACAGAGATTCTAGAAGGCATCATATCATTGGGAGGCAGGCTAAAAGCATTGGGTTTGTACATTCTGTTGCCTTAAAAAAACATGCATATGAAAATATTACGCTGATGATTTTTATAGCCCATGTGAATCACACAGAGAAACCACTGCATTAGCAATAATTTCTAGGTCTCTTCATTGGCTCCATCTATGAAGCACTTTACTAAAATTACTTTATGAATTGCTTATTGGGCAGATTTATCTTGCATAGAGGACAAAAGCATGACTTCATAAGCAACCATAGCATGCTGTTCGTGGATGGTGATCATCGGGTAGGTTTGGGTGGGCCATCATACTTTACCTGTGGCATTCAGCGGGCACTGATTGAATGCCAAGTCACCTGCCGGGGTCCTTTTCCACACCATCGACATCAGATAATCCTCTGGGCATATTTCATAAGGTGCTGCAATTTAAAACAGAGGGATTCAAATGCCAGCAGTGTTTGTTTTTGTAAATATTGGCAATAAACGGTCCTCAAATGCATCTTTCTATCTGCAGAGCTCTTTTATTTTCCTTAACGTGTATCATTTGCTGAAATCTTAGTGATGTCTTTATAAACAAAAAAACCACCAGGTTTCATTTCATTATCTTCAAAATCTTCACAAAAATGTTCTTTTCTTTTCAAAGTGCTTACTGTGGAGACTTTTTAAAAAAGACATTTGAATTTGCTTATAAAATTGAACATTACATTCAAGCATATAAATCAAAAATCTTTCCAATATTCATAATGTTTTGAAATATTGTGCAATAAAATGTTTTCCAATAAACTGAAAGCCGTATTAGAATTATTAACTCTAAGTGTTAAGACAAGTAAACATAAAGGACAAAAATATGTAACTTTTTATTCTTCCTCCAAGAGCAATGATGTCAATCAGACTACATCATATAAAAATAAACTGATTTGATCTTTTGGCCTTCATATTTTCAAAAATTCAATTTAATTACTGAGATGATAAAGTTAAAGGGAATTTCAAGAATAACAGACGTTTACCAGAAATATTTTAATAGGAAGCCAAAGGCTTTGTGAAGTCTGTCTATACTGGGTCTAAACACCTTGCTGTCAATACAATTTGCTCCTGGATAGAACATACTCCTTTCTCTAGACACCTACTCTTGTGCTTTTCATACAGAACAGCCATGGATGTGTTCGCATATTTGTTTTCCCTACTTGCTTGGCATCTTGTCTTCTCATCTTTGTATCCTGCACCTAAAGGTTTGTCTGGCACATAGAAGTTGTTCAAAATTGAATAAACAAATGAATCAATATTTGAATATATCAAAACCTTTAATAAGTAAATAAGGACCAAAAAAATAAGTACCTCATAGGTATATACATGAGTGTGACTTCCTGGGAGAGATTTCTTCCTTTGAGGACAATATATGATTTAATCCATGCTGATCATAATCAACAGGCACTGATTCTACTTCCAAATTTATGAGTTCATTAGGATATATTATAATTATTAGTGGGCAAGAATACAATTTGAGAAATTATAATCTTGAAATAATTTTTTTTTATCTGGGGTAGCAGGGGCAGAAACATTTGCTCTTCGTGGGGGTGGGGATCAGACAAAATGGGCAGAGGGGTTCCCAGCAGGCTAATCTCCATGGTCAGTGTGGAAGAGGGTGGTTACAGGTGTTTGGCTGGTGGTAGCTGATGCAACCCTTCATTTATTCTTCTGCTGTTTCTATTCTTGCCATATTGGAGGGGCTGTCCCTACCTTCACGTGAGTTATATTATTTTTTTGTGTGATTTTTAAACATTTTATAATTTTTGATTTATGATTACTCCACCTCTATTAATCATCACTAGTTGTAGGCCCAGCAGACTCCGTGGCAAATCATGCTCTTGGGTCCTGGGAAAGGGCCAGGCCAGCCTGAGCTCTCCTGTCCCCTGTCACAGCCTGGACACGTAAGACAAGATAAGATGAATGGTTTAAACATGTGGACATTTTAGAACTGAAAGTGACACTGAAAATCACCTATTCCATTTCCTTCTTTACAGATGAGGGCACCAAGGCCCTAAAGAGGCTTGTTCAAGGTGACTGAGCTGGTGGAGGAATCAACAGGACTAGAGTCTAGAATCCTAACTCCTCAGTAGCCTTTGCTTTGACTTCCTGAATATCCTCTTTGCTATTTGCAATTATTCAAGGTAATTGTTCTCATGCTGAGTTTATATATATATATATATATATATATATATATATATATATATATATCATCTAGGTGCCCATTAAAATATTTAGGAACAGTTTCCAATTTAGGGAATCTTCGTTTGGTGGATGGTTTAGCAGACAATTCAACCTTTACCAGCTCCATTTTCACAATATATTTCCACTTTACCCCACCGGTGATCTCCTAAGGGCCACACCTAATGCACTCATCTCAGTCATCACTCACTGGACTGTCACCACAGTGCTTTATACTCTGACTTCTCCCTCCTCCTTGAGAATACTTTCTTTGGGATTCTAAAAAGCTATTATTCTCTCTCAGGGCTCCACCAGACACTTGGACAGTTCTTTCTTGGTCCTTGGCCCCTATGTCCTTTGAAGAATCATCCATGCCCTATTTTTTCCTTTGTTAAATGCTTTCCTTAGATAATTTCAATGTATTAATAATAGTAATAGTAATAGTAATAATAGTGAGTATTAAAAGCCTTACATGCATGGACTCATTTAATCTTCCCCAATAATCTTATGAGGTAGAGATTAGTAGTCTCCTTTACCACATGGGGAAATAGGCAACAGAGAGATAAATAATAATAATAACAATTATTATTATTATATAATTAATATAATTATATATAGTTATATAACTATTATTATTTAAGATTAATAATGATATTATTATTATTTAAGATTCTAAACATTCTTTTTATTATGTGTTGGTTCTAGAGGAAAAACTAAGTAAAGGAGTAGATGAATGGAGGAGGAGAGGGATGGGGGGCATCATCACCACCCCTCCCCCTTCAGGGGCCAAGTGTGCCCTTCTGACCTCTTCAACTTATCCAGGCTATGATGGGGGCAGGAGGTCTTAGGCTGGCTTACCGGAACATCCATCCTGTCCCATTTGAATGAATGGGGAGAACCTCATTGGTTCACTCAGCATGTACCTGACCTGTGCTATGCTTTGTTATAGGGAGAGTCAGAGGTGCATGAGAGCAGCACTCTCGGCCCCTTGGAGCTTCCAGTTAAAGGGAGGAGGCAGAAGGTCAAGCAATTGAACATACCATTACATGAGGACAATTATGATAAGCTCTGAAAATAGGAACTACAGAATGTTATTTCAATCTAAAATTTGAAGAACGGAGAAAGGCTTCTTGGAGGAAGTGACACTTTTCTGTGACTGGCTGGCTGCCTGGAGTGCAGCAAGTGCTGTAGGCAGAGTGAACTGTATGTACAAAGGCCTGGAGCAGAGAAGAGGTTGGGGCCTCAGAGCAGTGGAGTTGGAGGGAAGAATTTTAGGAGTATGAAGTGATGGGCTGGTGGACAGGCTAACAGTAGTGCCTGCAGGGACCTACAGGCAGCTACTAAGGGTTAAACAAAATATCAACATAATTCAATTTTTAATTTTAAGAAGATCGGTTTGGGTGATGGACATTAAGGAGAACACGTGATGTAATGAGTATTGGGTGTTATATAAGTCTGATGAATCACTGACCTCTACTACTGAAACCAATAGTAGATCATATGTTAATTTATTAAATTTAAATTAGGGCAGCCTGAGTGGGTCAGCGGTTTAGCGCCGCCTTCGGCCCAGGGCCTGTTCCTGGAGACCTTGGATCAAGTCTCACATCAGGCTCCCTGCGTGGAGCCTGCTTCTCCCTCTGCCTGTGTCTCTACCTCTGTGTGTGTGTGTGTGTGTGTGTGTGTGTCTCATGAATAAATAAATTAAATTAAAAAAAAATACAAAAATAAATTTAAATTAAAAAAATTAAAGCAAAAAAAAAAAAAAAGATCAGCTTGCTTTCTCTGGGCAAAAGGGATGGGAGAGTAGTAGGTAGGCAAGACAATTGAAGAGGTTAATGCAGTCCTTCAGTGCTGAGACGATGGTGGCTTTAGGTAGGATCTTTAGACTACAGATGAAGAAAGAGGAGGATCCCTGGGTGGCTCAGTGGTTAAGTGCCTGCCTTTGGCCCAGGGCATGATCCTAGAGATCCAGGATCGAGTCCCATGTCAGGCTCCCTGCATGGAGCCTGCTTCTCCCTCTGCCTCTCTCTATCTCTCTCTCATGAATAAATAAATAAAATCTTTAAAAAAAAAAAAAGAAAAGAAAAGGTAGGCACAGACAAATTTAGAAAGTAGTAGACTAAACGATGTGGGGAATGAAGAATATTGCCTGATTTCTGAGCTGGAGAACTGGGCATAAAGTGAAACTATTTATTCTCTAGTATCTTCTACCTTTAATCCAATTTTCATGCCATATTAACAAAGTAATCTCCAAAATGAAGCTTAATCCCATAACTTGCTGCTTAAACCCTTTCCATGGTTCTTCAATACTGACAGGATAAAGATAACCATGCTCTCTGTGTTAAATAAAGGCCCTTCTAGCAAGCTCTAAGCTAGCATTCTGGTTATGGTTCATATTTATACTCCTATACATCAGCTGCACAGAATTAATTCTCATCCTCCAAATATTCCACACCAGGTCACACATTCTCCTGTGTTTCCGTAAATGTGAACCAAAACTACTTTAGAATACGAAAAAGAGGAAAATCATAAGAAATGTTAAAACTCACAAACTACATTATACATAGTTTATGACATAATTGAATTCTATGTAAAACAGCTAGTCTATTTTTAATAAAGGTACACCATTAATCTATTAGAAACTTTACACTTAATTATTCTTTTTTTTTGTTCCATCTACACATCCACCTCTGTTCAATATCTTTCTCCTTAAAACTTTATTTGTGATCCTTCACTTTCACTTCACTTGTATTTTATTCCGTTTGTCAATGTTTTTAAACTACAATTTTCTTTAGTTCCATGATGAAATTTGAAATACATTTCATAAAAAGAGTTGCCAGAGCATTCATTTTTCTTTCTGACTTAATCTTGAACCAAACCAATGAAGAATCAATTTGCACCCTAGACTTCCTCATTCCTCTGTTGTGGGTTCAGAAAGCTCTTCACACCTATTGTTGCCAAAAATCAGCCTCCTTCCCTGCGCCCTTCCCCCACCGTCGGCTGGCTGGTCAGAAGCTCTGGTAATTGCAAGCGTTAACCACTAGATGGCACAGGTGGGCCAACAGGGTGAAATGTTTACCGGGCTCGCAGCTGAAACTGATGAAGTTCAAAATTAAGGTGGGCAGAAGTAGTAATTGTCAGCTGGGGAATATATAGGTCAGCGCCTTTTTAATATATTTATATATTATGATATATAAAATATATATAAAAATATATTTATATATTTAAAGGTACAGTACTTGGGAAAAAAGAAAATTTCTTCTTTTCCAGAAGAAAAGTACGACTTTTAGTGACAAAACCAGCCTCACTTACAAGGCCTTTCAATCAGACATCTTACCTCAACTCCCACCCTCTCCACATTCAGCACCCCTGCCCCCATACACTGACCCCTTTGATGCTTCTCTGATACTCCAGGAAGGCTTCAACCTCAGAGCTTGTACACTTGCTCTTTCTTTCCAGGATGTCCCTCCCTCTCCTGCCCAAATGCCTGCATGGTTTGTGTCTGCACTGCCTTTAATCTTTGGTGAAATCTTGCCTTTTCAGGGATTTCCTGACTTCTCTCAAAAACTCACATACCTTCTGATTTATTCTTATCCAAAATGCCTGTTAGCCTTATAACTCATACACCTTTTTTTTTTCTAATTTTCTTATTTTGCATAATTATTATGTGTTTGTTTATTGCTTTCTCCTGCTAGAATGTGCACCATGAAGACAATAGTTTTTCTGTTTTATTTCACTCCTAGAGCACATAGTACTTACAAGTCTAGCAAATGATAGGTGGATTAACTATGGACATATGTTTTAAACTAACAATTACCAAATACTTCCTAAAAAATCTCTTTTTCCATTACCTCAGTACTTAAGATGACAGAGAATGAAGATGATTCTGCAAAGAACAGTGGACAGTGTGTGTGAGTGTATGTGTGTGTGTGTAAGTAGCAGCGTAGGTAGGAATGTTCACTTAGGAAAAGTAAGAGGGAGTTGAACTACTATAGTTTTCTTTAAAAATTAGCAAAAATGGGTTTTCCAGGGTACCAGGTATTGACAAAAGTTGACTTTCATAGGGCTATGACTGACTTGGCAAGAGTCCATGGAATCTTGGCCAGAATTCTCTAGTGTGATCTGTATATATCCAACCACAGCACTCAATTACTAATTCCTATTTACCTAATGACAGTCAGTATGGTCTCCCTCACCCAGACCAAAACACAAAACAAGCAAACAAACAAAATCACAGTAATTTTTTAAACTTAAAGAGGTCAACAAACTTTGTTTTTCTCCACCATCAATTCATAAAGCTTTGGATTCATTGTGCTTCTCTCCATTGTAGATGGAGAGACACAGTACACAAATAATAAGAAAGGAAGATGACAGGGGAATCATAGATTCAAATTTGCAAATTTGCAGGATTTTCAGCTTTTTAGTAGCAATGTCAAATCCCACTTCTGCTTTAAATATTTTGACAAAGGTGATTTGGCATTCATTGAAGATTATATCCATAAAAAGTTTAGTCCAGAAAATAAGTGTACTTGTGCTCATACCAAAAGCAAAACAGCCTATATATTATAATACAATTTTATTTTTTTCCATCTTAGGCTTGTGAAGCCCTGAGGAGGAAACTTTTTGGGCTCTCAAAAGTGCCACTTGTGGAATTCATTCATTCCACAGATATTTACTAAGCACCCATAATGTGCCAATTACTTTATAAGATACTGCACAGGAAGAAAACAAACAAGAATAGTCAAGGTCTCTCAACTTCCATGATGGTGATGGAGACAATAAGGGGAGAAATTATAATACAGTGGGACGCCCACTGTGATCTGAGAAGTCCTGGCTGCTCTAGGAATACTTTAGGGGAAAGTATGTCATTGGAAGATTTCCAAAAGAAATTTCCAAGTTGAAGTGTAAAGGATAAGTAGGAGTTGGCCAGTGAGGAAGGGAAAAGTGTGCCTTGGGAACCACATGTGGGAAGACCCAGGCAGCAAGGAGAATCTGGTATATCCAAGAAATTGGGAAAACTTCAGAATGGCTAGAGGACAAATTTGGGGATAAGTAGAGGTGGGTAATTATGGGAGTGGGAGGGGTGATAAATGATAGATAAACTAGGAGTTTGACTATAAGGGCAAGCAAAATTTGTTACAGTGTGTTGAATGCTATACATGCAGTTTGGGGAATGGATTGAAAGAAAGTGAGACTAAAGTCAGGGGGCCCTATGACAACCTAAATGGAATAGTTAGGGAAGGGGCATGGTATCACAGGAAGTGGAAACTGGAAGGGGGTGAATTAAAAAATATCTAGTACAGAAAATGCGCTCAGCTCCATGGCTGGACATAGGGGGTGAAGAAGTGAGAGAAATAAAAGATGAAAGTTGGGTTTCCAGGAAAAGTGCTGGCTGTGCTCCATCCAGCTTCAGTTAGAGCGGGTGAGGAAGATACCAGTTGGGAGGGAATATGCTGAAAATAGTTTTGAGTTTGAGGTATATGAGCAACTCTTGATATTATCGAAAAGGCAGTTGGTTACAGAGCTAATGCTCAAGACAAAAACGTAAGCTAAAGAGACAGATTTGTGCTGTTGTTGTTTCTTCAATGCTATGTATATTTTGTAAATTAGAAAATACATAATTAGCTTACGTCCCTATGCTCAAAATAAAAACATATTATTGTAGGGCAATATGAAGGGCTTTTTAAGCCTTAGCAAAGTGGAACAGCAACTCTGTTCATCAGCTGAAAGATGCCACTGTTTGCTATCACTAGTACGAAGACTATAAAAACCCATTTGTAAGATACAACGGTACTTGAAGTCACAAGTATGTAGTTAGCATTCTGTCTTAAAACAAGGTAGCAATTACCTAGTGATTAGCTGTTAATCTGTCTATTCAAACTGATTTTCTGTCTCTTAAAAATAGCAAAAATTATACAGGGCTTAAATCAATTTGATGTGGAAAATTAGTTTTCACCCCTATGCTAGAATTTCAGCATTAAAGAGAAATTGATTCTACACTGTAGAGTTGGCATGCAAGGGAAAAAAGAAAGAAAAAGAGAAAAAGAGAAAGAAAAAATAAAAAAAATGCACTACCCATGACCCCAATTTCAGATTTCACTGGCTGGCAATTCATTAATTCTTATGTTTTGGGAATTCCCTATGCTGAGGGACACAGAGGTGAATGAGATAGTCTATGTGCTCACACAGCTTACAGCTCTAATTTCAGCAGGGAACACACTCATGTAAAGAATTCATGGTGCTGCTTAGGTCTTAGGGGAAAAGAAGGGCGCTTATCGAACGTGTTTTGTAATAACATTTCTCACATAGAAATGGTTTTTATCAGTGTCAGGTTGAAAGAATGTACAATTATAACAGCAATATGCACGTATCACTATGACTTAGGCACTCTTTCAAGTGCATTACATTTTTAAATTCATCTCATTCTCATAAGAATGAAGTAGATACAATTATTAAATCTCTTTTTAAACATGAAGAGACTAAAGCATAGAGAAATCACTCCACGAGGAGGTGGTCCGTAGACCCTTGTCAATCAAACAAGTCTCTCAGTCCATTCTCTGAGAATCTTACACTCTCAGCAAGCATTTGTTGTAGTGGTTAACAAGGCATTTATATATTTTGCAAGAATTTGTCTCTAAGTCTCGAAGGTAGCAAACCATAAACTCTAAATTCATTAGCAGACAATGTGTGTTGCATTGCCTGTTTGAGGACTAGATAGTGTTCTTTACATACACACCGTGGAAAAAAATCTGATTAACCTAGTTTTAATCTTGTATTGCAATTTAAGCAGACAAGGTCACTCTAGTTCCAACCTGTCAACAAGATTAATTTTTTTAAAAAAGATAGCTAACACTAATTGTGAGGAATAGTTCTTTTTTTTTTTAATATGAGGAATAGTTCTAAATAACTATTTGCTAACTTAATGTGAGATAGTTTTATATTGGGGTACACTTGGTGTTTCTGCTAGAGAATTGAATTTATTTGCCTTTTTATATTAGCGTAGGAACTGTTGAGGATAACTGTGCATCATCACCTTTTCCAGGTCATGGAACATGTAGAAAATGGTAACATTTGGAGGCACACTAGGGTAACGGGCAAGACTACTCTAGGCTGGAGGCCGCAGGCCACAGCCTCCTGTCTTGCCAGCTGCCCTGAGGCCTTCAAAATCTCTAGGACCAATCCTAGCCTGACAGGTGGCTATGTGACAGCCTCGAGGAGCTCTGATCTAAATATGGGGCTGAGATTTAGGGAAATTGAGTAACTTACTATAAAAATACATATTTTTCTTACCTCCAACATCTCAATGACTTATTTCTAAAGAAGGAAGGTTCATGCCACAAATTGCAACTACAAAATAAAAATAGCATATTGTGCTAAAAATGTCTATTCAAATTCTACTTAGGTAAACTAATAGCATTTTGAAAGAGTAAAATGATTATAAATGTAAGGCATTACTATCATAGTCATTTTGAAATTTGTATTCACATACTTTTACACAAATTATTGTATTTTCTATTGTATATTGTACTTTATACAAATGGTCCAGTCACAACGTTTATGATATGGAATAAAAACATTCAAAAGAGCATATGATATGCCTAATGGCCTACATTCAACTAGGTTCAATGCAGAGGTGTTTTGGGAATCTGAAAATAGATAACTCATCTGTAATGGGCTGGAATTCCAGTTAAGAGATATAATAATATACAATAATAAAATATAGCAATATATAATATGGGAAGCACAAAGAAAATCTATAGGGGTTCAAAGAAGAAAGCAGTTATGAAATTGTGGGAGAAATAAAAATGATTAAAGGAAGAGACACTTTTAATGGGCTGACCTCCCAAGATACTTCCATGTTACCAGGCGAAGAGGGAAGCAGGACTGGGATACTTGGGAGCCCAGGTGAATAACAGTGCAAGCAACAGAGAGTAAGGACAGAATATGTGCTTCTATACCCAGTCACCAGGGATGGGATCCATTACGCTATGTATATGTTTTATCTATAAATGAGTAGAGAGTGATGACCCTAGAAAGGAAATCAACTGATAGATGGGGATACTAGAATCCCAGGGATTCCAGTATGCATTGAATAGGGTGAGTAATAAGGAGCCACAGCACTTTTTTTTTTCTCTTTGAACGAGAGAGTCCATGAGGAAGGTCACGAAAAGGGGAGGATAATCAGATAAACTTATCTGGAAGAGACTAGAAAAGGTGGCTTTTGCAATAATATGGGTATTGGACAAAGAGGCCCTGGACTGGAATTATTTAATAATTATAATTACCTATAGCATTTTATAATTTCATACTTGAAATGATCCCGAGCACATATTATTATCCCCATTTTGCATATGAGGACACTGAGGTCCAAAGCCAAACTTTGACTCCATATCCCAGGCTCTTTATGTTGCACTGCCCTTCCCCACTAGCAGGCGGTGTCCAGAGGAAGAGAAAGCAGGGCCACCAAAGAAAGATTTCATGGAGGTGGAATCCATCATGAGGAAAGGTAAGAATTAGAAATGACTTTAGCTGACAAGACAGATTTGGCAGTCAGACAGAAAAGCTCTCCTGCTGACACTGAGGATGATCGGCTATCCCAGGTGGAAAGCTTTATCACATGTTTGCAATGGATGAGGCATAAAGATGCAGATTTGTGGGCACTGTTCACAAGTGATAGTTGAAGAGAGAGAGGAGGAGAGAGAGCAACCAAGAGCACCAGGGCAGGATCTTAGGTTTGTTCACAAGTCAGGACATACAAAGAGTGGGATATAAGTGAGGATGATAAACATTAAGGACTAATACTAAAGTTTAGTGTCTTGTAAACTTTAAACCCAAAGAGTAGTTTCACTAATTGCATTAATTTTTAATTTTAGTAATTTAGAAATAATGAAGTGGTTCCTAAAATAGGTTTCTTTTTGTTATAAAAGCAATGTCAGGTGAAATGAAGAAATAAAGGATAGTAAAAAGTGCTGCTTAAATTTTCTGTTTTGAATTGAGAATGATCAGCATATTGCCCAATATTTCTAAATTGGACCAGGTAGGGTAATATAAGATTAAAATAAATTGTTATTTAGGTTTCTGCTGTGACAGAAGCTGTGAGACTTTTTCCCAAAGTCTCAACTGATGAGCAACCTGATAAGACAAATTATGACAATAATTATCTCCATAGCAACAGGTTTGAATAGTGGACATATAGTACTATCTGGTATATACGTGGAATATTTTAGACTCCAGTGGTTCTTCCTTAATTCTGCATATAAAATTAAGCTGATTTGTTGCAGAACTGCAGCCTGGAGTAGGTAATAAAACCCATGTTTTTGAGGAGGATCAGATACTTTCTTAGATATTTATTAAACAATAGGTGCTCTCTCTTGCTTATGGAGTATCTTCAAGTTCTAATTTATTTTCCTATTTTTTAGAATGTATCTGAGGTGCCTTGGCATGAGTAAATAGAACATTTAGATGAAAGAAGTCAATACCAAGTGCCACCTACTCTCAACACTGAACTCAGTAGTTGGTTTTAGGCAAATCACTGGTGTGAACATTTGGGTGCAACATTGTTTGCTATGTTCAAAAATCTTCAGTGAAAACATCTGCCTTAACCTTTAGAAACTGAATAAGTAATAATGTAATTCCTTAGAGGGTAAACACATAATGTTTTATAGAAAAATAATAAAAATCCCAATGGAGTAGGAGCTTCTTAAAAGCACTATTAGTGATTACTCTTGTGGTTTGGAATGAAAGAGGTAGAGCAGGTGCCAATTTGTATGTGAATATTTCAATATAGAGTAGTATACATTTTTTCCCCTTAAAAAAAGTAAATTTTACACTCACATATTGGGATTTCTAATAATGATTATGTTTAGCTTTAAAATGCTAAATCCACAAGATTTAGAATGCTGACTTATTAACTAGTTAAACTCATCTCTATCAAAGACAAACATAGTGATGGTGATTAATTCACCACTCCTCTACCTGGGAACTGAGGAAAGAATAAGCCAATCAGAGCTAAGACCTCATTCTGCTCTCTGACACTTGCCCCTCTCCAAATATTATAAACCTGTGTAAGTATATAGTAGCTAATAGCCTGGAGGATAAGAGGCAGTGAAAATGTCCTCCTGCTGAGGAAGAGAGCTGCTAGAGATGGCAGGACTACGAATATCTGTGTCCTGGCAGTGTACAGCTCTATTTCAAACATGTTCCAATGATACCCACGTTGTTTCTTCTGCTCTCCACGGAACAGGAGCAATAGGAATTGGCAACTGAAAATCTGAAAATGACTAAATCATCTCTTTTGGTCCACAACAACTAGTCAATAGCCAGAATTTTTTTTTTTTTTTTTAAGTAACAACTATAAAGAGATCTTACTTTGGTTGAAGAATGAGTTGGTTAGGGATACTTGAAATGGATTGCCTGTATTAATTTACTACAGGAACAATCCCTCATTATTTGTGAGATGGTATGACAAAATAAAATTCTACAATCTTGTGTGTAGCTGAGGTGGAGGATTGTTTTCCACCTTTTTGTTAATTTTATCACCTAATTTTTACTTATTTATTTATTTATTTACTTACTTATTTGTTTTTACTATAGGCCACTGTAACCCAAAGGTTAATCTGCAAAGGGTAATCTGCAGTATCATCAACATCACATGTGAGTTTGTTAGAAATGCAAATTTGAAGGCCCATACTGGACCTACTGAATCAGAATCTCAGGGGTTTGGTTTAGGAACCTGTGTTTTAACAAGCTCTCTGGGTGATTCTTGGGGTGTGCTAAAATTTGAAAGCACAAGTCCAGACAATGAGTAGAGGCATTCAAAGAAGACATGAGCTCAAAATAAGCAAGAGAAAGAGAAGCTTTTCTCTTCCTACCAAAGCTAAATGAAAAGAAAATCACTCAGAAACTAAATGAAATCTCTCTTGGTCTTCAGAGAAGACATAATCCCATTGGACAGCAACCTTACAGAGATAAGGAACAGTCCGTCTCAGAATGGCATTTCTCCTAAGTGGGGAGGGGGCTTATAGTCACCCTATCACAGGACACAAATTCCAATATGAATGCAGTACAATGTTTAAGACAAGTTTGGGATTACAAACATTACCGTTGACTAGCTTTGGTATGAATACTAAAGAGTTAAATATCACAATCATTGCTACATCTCTTGTCTAAGTTGCTATTACTGTATATATTATGATATGGATCTCTTACTTCCCAAGTATTTCTCAGCACATTCAACCTGTGAAAATATTCATTCACCATTTGCATGCAGTAAAGCAATTGTAACTCCAAAAGGACATTTTATGTATAAATTAAGATTAAATTCTACCCATGAATGGTACATCCCAACTAGCATTACTCCTAATGACTAAAGAATAGTAGATCCAAGAATTGGTGCTATATGAATAGTCAGCCCCTCTCCTGGGAACAGAGCAAGGAGGTTCCCAGGAAGCCTGCAAGGTTACATAGGCCAATCCATATCAGTAGCATTTGCCTTCTGAAGGATATTAACCAGGGAAATATTTGGGAAAAAATACAGAGCCTAAAAATAGTATGTTTTCAAACTGTAGCAACACAAATTCTGAGAAGCTATTACCTTTCTACTATTTTAACCTTCAAAGTCTAGATGAACAATGAGATTGAAATCAATGAAATCATTATTTGGTGAATTTGGACAATTTAAAAATTAGGCATTTTTTCTCTCCCGTAGCTACTCTATTCTTCAACAAACTATTTAAAATATACATATATAATTTTTTCATTCCTCTAATTCTCTTTTCTTATGAAGACAAAACATCATATTTTTGGTAATGAAGCTCTTTTTAATAAGTTTACTTTATTTACCAGCAAAAAAATCTTATTTTGGGAAAATTATTTTTCATTTTCCATTTTTAGTACACATCGTAACAGCTTTTGATTAAATCCAGATGATTAATCATTATTGTCATTAATTATCCAGACAAAGATGTGCGTATATTATATTTCTCCTTCCTGACAACAGAGGATCTCTTGGCAAACTTGATTAATTTGTTTTGCATCCAAATTAAGTGAAGCGTAAAAATAAATACTGTAGTTTCCAGCAATCTGAAGAAAAATTAAGAATAAACAGTATGAAAAATAATACTAGGAAAAAAACACATAATTTTAAAAGAAACAGTTTTTCAGGCTTTGTCAGTGACAAAAATAGAAAAATGTCTTAGTAACTATTGAAAAAAATTAAAAGTCTTCTCAATTTATATTGTCAATATGGGAATTTGGAGCAATATAATGTGGAAATTAGGATTGCTTCTTATCATTTTGAGTTCACATGGCCTCAAGAATTAACAAAACTAATTTTAGATCTTTTTTAAGGTCTGAAAAATCCTACTGACATGTCATTACTTTCAGAGTTCAGTACACTGGACACAAAAATGATATATATTGACCACAGAGAAGTGATTGTGCAGAGTTGGAATGCCAATATATAAATCAAATCCACTATGGAAAACGGAGTTATTTATAAATCCTGCTCTCTTGACAAAATAATGTGGGAATGAGATGACTGCACGTAGAAAAGATAGAGGATAAACAGAAAAGAAATCTTTATCTTGGTAAAAAACACTCTATACAGAGGCAGAGGCATATTTGAAATGAATAATTTTTGATGGATAATGCTGATTCATATACAGGTACAGGTTTAGGATGTTTTCAAAAGCTTGGTAATATATTAATTCACTCTATTCCTGTATAAGCAGTAGTTTGTAAATTATTTAGCTGATTCAATAATTCATTTTAGTTTGAAAATGTTATTTATATACTCGGTGGTTTTAAGAGATTTCAAATATTATTGAAGAGAATAAAATGAAAATGTTAAGGTTAATACCAAATGTATATATACCACAATATACACGACCAATATATAACATACATAAAAGATAAAAAAATTATAGCTTCGTATGACGGTTTTTCAAACTGCCTTAAATCATGAAAGCCAGCAAACAAACCTAGCATATAAGGTATAATATCCTTTTAGTAAGTAGATACGTAAAATGTTTTTTAAACAGCAGGTGGCAATCTTTGTAAATATGACTGCAGCAACACCATTTTAACTCTATGTACACAGATGAAAGACAGTTTTAAAAGACCAGTTACAAACATTGGTATGCTTACACTAGTTTAGATACCTTCAAGTATTAAAAGGGTCTTATTTAATTATGACTACTGTCTTAATGGAATTTCTTCCTGGTCATATAATGTTCTTGTTTAATACTTAATTCTTATGCACCCCAGGAGGAATTTCACAGTACTTACCTTTGGTAGGTCTCCTCAACAAAATCCTACTTGTTGGTTCCTTCTTATAGTTTTGAATGATTTGGCCTTAAGAATTAGCAAAGCTAATTTTAGATCTTTTCTGAGCTCTAAAAAAATCCTCTTGACATATTGTTACTGTTAGAGTCCAGTTTCTATTGGCATTACTGTTGAACTGTGGACTGTCTTTAGAATTCTGACTATGGAGAAATACAAAGTTTTGACTCAGGGATATCACTTAGAATGACTTGTTTTGTTGTTGTTGTTGTTCTCTAAATTGATGTAGTCACGTTTGGTAGAGACAGAAATCCACTGCTTTCTGAACTGAAAAGGAACTTCAAATACCTGTTCTTTCCATACCTACTGGAACCACAAAGTCAGAGGAGAGAAGCTAGCCTGCCTACAAAGCATTACTTGCAGCACATGGACTCTAACAGGGTCTTCAAATGCTTTCAGTTCAGCACTTGCTTTATACTCAGCAGTGAAACTTAGAAATTTCACCCTATCATCTTTCTAGCATGTTTATAACAATTTTGCCTATGATATCATTCTAAAATTCTCATTTTCATTTATTTGAGTTCTCAATAGATCAATAATACTTATGGAATGTATGCACAATTTGGAAGGAATTTATCGTTAATGATTTTTAAAAAAATAGATGATCAATAATCTGGGCAGTTTTTGACCTTGCCTTTTTTTTTCTATGCTTATATGTAAGATCCTTCATTGTAGCAGTATTTCCATTCTTTCACTACTAATTAAGACCTTATATTTTCATTTTAAAATGTGTTCCTTGTAGTAGAAAATGGCACAAGGGCAAGGAAATAGGGATGTCCAAGTCCTACGTGGAGGTGGATTAACAGCAGATTTTAAAAGTTTCTAAATTTCAACAGCATCCCTTTATTTTCTCACTTAGCTATCTACCACGTCTTTCTATTTCTACTATGAATAATCTAAGGCAACTGGTTTTGTGTTCTCAGTAAACAAATATTTCATGAACATAGTGAAAAAAATTGTTCCCCAAACCAATTTAAATACTATCTAGGTATGTTATTGTTCAATGTGGCTTCCTTCGTATTGTCACATTTTTCAACGTGATTTTGCAGCAAATAATTTAAAAACCCACGGAAGAAATAGTCTATGACACATAAACAGAGGAAACCTCATAGGTTATGGAAACAAATAAATTGCCACTTATTGTTAGCAGTCCTCCAACTGAGGAAATGTTGCCCTTAATGATGATAGTTTTATTTTACTCCTTTTTTTTTAAAAAAAAATAACAGAATATTTCCATTGGGATCATCTCAGTTCATTCTCACCAGGACAACGTTGCTCACTGCATCTTCTCACTTCTTCACCTGTGCCTTCACATTGCTGCCCTGTTACTGCAGCACCTTGACAAGTCCTCATTCGCCTTTCCCAGCCGCCATCACAGGATTTGGAACATCCGCTCCAATGACCCCACTGATTCCACTGACCATTTGCTGAAAGAAATGTGTCATGGTCAATGGCAGTAGCCTACTGTAACTGTTTTAGGAATTTGAAAATCTGAGGACCATTATTGTTTGTTTAGTTTTTATTAGTCTACCACGATGAATAAGCCCTATTCAAACATTTGACTTGCTAGTCAAATATAGAGCACTGTGAGTGTCACAAGTTTATATAAATTTGTCAGAATCTTCAAATGGACACAGAAACTTATTTGTAAAAAGTGCAAGTTCAGTGCTGACCTGGATCAACTTAATCTAGATTTAATCTAAGAATCTCCAGAATTTTGTTGCTTTACTACTGTGACATATAGTAGAATGAGCTCTAGTACAATTGATTTCATTTACCAGAAATACATAATTATATAATTATTCCATGACTGCCTCACATGGTTCTGTCACATTTTATAAACGGCAGGCATTCTTTAAATGTAGTGATCAGGACTCACCTGTACACTCAGGGTTATAGCACTCTCTGCTTTCTGCCCATGGCCCTCTGCATTCAGAGCCGCCATGAGCTGCTGCAGTACACTGCCTGCTTCTCTGCTGGGTCCCATTCGAGCATGTCACTGAGCACTGACTCCACGGACTCCACTCTTGCCACTGTCCATCAACTGCCAAAGCAGATAGAGAGACAGTGTAAGGAGATATTCCAATAGAGAAGGCTGTAGAGAAAGTACAAGTAAAATTAACCTTGGAGATGAGCCCCAACCAAGGGACTCTCGGTGAATACAATGGAAAATCATATTGGCACTAGATTCTTTTACTACCCTACCCCCCAAACTACTATTACCTTATTTTCTCACTTCTATTTCCTTTTATGTATCCAATATCTCTTTTGAGCCACTTATTGCTTCAAAATACATATTGATTAGTCAATAATGCAAGACCTTGGGCTAGGAGGCAAGTACACAGAGCAGTGAATGAAATAAATACTGACCAATAACTCATAGAGCTCATGTTTTAAAGAAGAAACCCCTACAACAAGTTAAGCCCTTAATAACATGTTAAATTAATTATATAGTGCTGCTTCAAAGGATAATTTAAAGACATTTTAAGAGCTTGGAGGGCCTGGGGAGTCTTCCTTGACAAAGCAAATTTTCAGACAAGCCTTGAAGAATAATAAGGAATAATGTAATAAATGTTATGAGAAATACAGAAATTAAAAGATTATGAATCCCACCCTCAAAAATCTTGTAATTTAGTAGAAGAATACATTATGCAGACAAATAAGTAAATAAAAGGTTAAAAGCAGTAACATCTTAATATGGTACATGAAGCCTTTCAGATGACACATCATAACTACTTAGGGATAATTATGTTAGATTAATATGGTAAGATTTGGATAATTTAGACAACAGAGACAGCATTCACAAAGGCATAATCCCATAGGCCACAAAATGCAAGTATGCAAAGGAATCAGGCAAAAATATTTACCCAATTTAGAATGCATAAACTAGAATATAAGTGTTATAAATGCACTCATATATGACTGTCTACTTTTCCCCATGTCATTCCATGGTTCTTAGTTTCATTATAGTGAAAGAGAATTCATCATAAATCCAAAGTTCCAACATAAGATGATACTGCTGTGAAAACCTATCCACCCATCCAAACAAACCAAAAAGCTTAGCAGAATATGTGTAAGTGCTGTCAGCCTAATTTCAGGCTTTGAAAGTAGCTATTAAGAAAGAAGATTGTTTAATAGGTATCTAGATCTACTTAATAAACCCTTTGTGAGATTAAAAAATCACAAAATGTCAATTTAATCATCCCATTCATGTAATTTTAGCATTTCACTTTATTAAAAGTATTTGATACAATTTTGCCAGACAAACAAGAGAAGGCTAGTGAATCGATGGACTGTTATAAATTAAGCATTTCCAAGAAGAACATATGCATTATATTTCAGGTATAAATGATGAGATATTTAAAAATAAAAACTATTCACCACATGATCTGCTTAATATAAATTTTTATAACCACTTATCTAAGTACTACGAGGAATAAAGAGACTGCTTTTTTTGTTTGTTTATTGGATGCTTAGCTGGGAATCCTTCAGCCCTTGCATTCAGGTTTGCTCTTCACTTGGCTGAGTATGGAGACAACAGAGAAAATCAACCCTCCTCCCTACCATCTACCCATCCCTGTATACTACAGATTTCCATCATATGTAAGAGATACACCCCAGAATCATTGCAAATCAAAAAATTTGAAAATACTTCAAAGCTTTCTTTCTAAAACTGTGTTCCTATTGAAGATAATTAACCTTTTGTTATTTGGTAAGAAAAGCATTACCAATAATTTGGGAAAATGGAAACACTCCGAACCTCTTCTAATGCACTTGTAGGTAAAGAATGACAAAGAAGCTACACTGTGACTCTACTAGACTCTGGGACAACTGTGGTGATAAAGACTCGCCAAGCTCTGTTCTCATGGAACATATACTCTGAGGGGGTGGTGGAGACAGATGGTAAACAAGTAAATAAATGAATGAACAAGAGAGTTTCTGCCAGAACTGTTAAAAAGACAATGTAATTAAAGAGAGCAATGTGATAGGGTATGCTCATCCACGGCTCTCCGGAAAAAACACATGAGAGCCGAGTCCCGAGTCACTAACAGGAGCCAGAAGTGTGAAGATCTGGAAAATCTTCACACAAGAGCAGTCCTCAGGTCAAGAAAGTTTTGAGTCTTCCAAAAAAGAGAAAAGGCCAGGACTTGTTAGGGGACTATATGGTAGCCCAGACAAAGGTCAGAGTGGCTTAGATTACGGTATCATCAATCGACATAGAAAGAAGTGGTTGAATTTGTGTTATTTTCCAAACATAGAGCTGATAGGTTGGTAGAGAGGTATGGAAAACCAGAGAATCAAGGTTAACTTTTAGGTTTCTGGCTTACTAAAACAGGTAAATGGTGGACCTTTTTACTGAACTGGGCTAGAATTGGATTCAAATAGGTCAGGGATTTTATAGCCCTGAAACCAAAATGTCTATTTTGAACACATTGAATTTGTGATGACATGATCATAATGCTGGAAGTCCTACATTAAATTAACTTCGTTTGAAACTATACCTCCCAAATGTATTTGAAATGCAATCATCCCTCTTTTCTTTTCCTTTTTTCACCCCCTTTTCTGGAACACTGCTTGTTAATATTGCGTTAAAGTACATAATTTCTTCTATAATGTGCACCTAGGTTAACACCTTCTTAAACTTTTTCAATTTCTTTTTGTTTCCATCATAAGAATTTCCAGTTGGATTTTTTATAGTGTCATTTTTCAATTTAGAAACTCCAAATGTCTATTACTTTATGAACCATCCTACAAAGGTGACTAAGAATAGAGAATAATAAGGCTGTGTTTTGAAGCCAGGAGAATGCTGAGAGACCAGCCCGTCTTACCATCACGTAATGTGTTTCCTTATACCACAATGTAACCCTGGGGACAGTTAAAGTTTCACTTCAGCAATGTGACACATTACTAGATTTTCTGGATCCAGAATAATTAAAATTGTAAAGGCTAAATTGCTAGATTCCTGGGGTTTACTTTGTTATATGAACTTTCTCCTGCCATATATAGAGTTACAATTGTGTTCACCTGTCTTCCATGTACAGAGGCCTAATTAAATTCAAATATGTTTTAATGAAAATACTGTGTTTCAGTCAATTTTCACATCTTTAGCAATAACTGATGACAATACAGAATAGGATGGAGAACAATAGCCACAAGATAAAGCCATGAATATTCTGGATAATAAAACTATCATTTTGGCAACTCTTTTGGGTTGATTATTGCTGACTGATAAAGTGGCGGGTGGAGGGTTTGAGGAGAAGAGTTCTGTCCTGTGGTATGGAGGCTATCTGATTTAGTGGTGGCAAATTTGGAAAGCTCAAATTTTTACTGAGTTGAGAGTTACTCAGGGAACTGGAAAGATCTCATGATGGCATTAACACTGAAATGTCAAAAGTCAACCTCTTGGCTTTGGGCATATGCCAAGACGGGCATTTGTGATTTTAAAATAAATCACGAAAGGGGAAAAATCAAAATGAAATATCATTTAAAAAATTAGAATTTAAAATAGAAGCAAGTCATTGTGATAAGGCTAAGAAGAATAAATAGTTGGAAAGTAAGTTAAGACAAAATTTGCTAGAGAAAAAAATATCAAATAGTAAAAGAAAGCAAGCCAGGATTATTAAAGATACAATTTTTAAAAAATCATATAAACTAAACACTGAAAGATCACCAGAACAATGCTAAAAATCTGAAATGACACAAAGTGACATTAGACCATTAGTACAATAGACCAGAAGGTTAAGAAGACAAAATGCAAATTAATTAAAGAACAGGTTAATGAGGCAGTATTTTAGTTTCAAATTCTAACATTCTCATGCAGAGACAACCAGAGACTTTTGAACCAAGGTCAGGCAAATATTTAGCATCTTCCTGTTCATGGTCCTCACAGGAAGCGTTCCCGCAGAGGGACAGTTGGGACATCACCCCCTCCTACTTGCTGAAGAATCAAATTTTAGGTCCACAGGAGACTGAAGCCTCTTATTTTGGATAACAAGGGGTTTGGGTCCAGCTGTGTTCCTGAGGCCCATCTTTGGGTTATTCTTTCATTCTTCTTAGGTTTTGTAAGAGACTATGAATATACCTGAAAAAATACAACCTGACAGGATCTCTCTCAAGGTTCTGGATTCACAGGAACACATTTCTCAAATGCAGGACTCAACAGTGTGGCACAGCTCAGCCCCACAGACTGGCATAAGCCCTTATATATGTACTTCTCCCTAGTGTATAAAAGATGTAGAAGTAATCTGTATGGGCCAAAGTCAGGCCACTCACAAATGCACCACTCTGATCTGTTGATTATTTTAAATAAAGATTACTTAAGAAACAGCCAATGCAAAAATAATACTATGCCCCTGTCCTTTGTATCCAGAAAGTGAGAAGCAAATCTCCCATGTGCAAGGTATGCTCCTTGTGCTAGGGGGTAAAGAGACCTCCTTATCACCAGGGATAGGAACTTTAGAGCCTAGAAGACTATGTAAATAACTCTTGTTACTTTTTCTAATTCATTACCTTGGCCCAAATTCTGTTTAGAATTCCTTATTAATTGAAGCTCCTAAAATTAACTTTTCTATGTTCTGCTAATTCCTTACAGATTTATTGTCTGTCTAAAGGTATCAAAACTGCCTGCCTGGGTTATTTCTTTAGGCCTCAATTTCACTATTGGACCACTGTGCACTTGTAATAAAACTTTGAGTTTTTGGTTCTTCAACTAGATAGAAGTCTTTGAAGGGTAGAAGGGAAAAATTTAAAGCCTCTTCTACAAATCTCTTTGAGTCTATGATTAAGGTTGTCCATAAGAAACAGAGCTCAAAAACTATCATAATATCCTGAATTAATTTTACCTATTTTCTCCAAATCTTTTACTGTTCAAGTAATATTATCATGAAAATCAAGATAAACATCCTCCACTTTATGTGGTTTTATACCTTTCAAGAATCAGTCACCTATTTTTAATCATGTAACAATCCTCTGATATAGCAGGGTAATGAATTCTGGCTCCATTTTACAAATGAGAAAATTGAGGTACAGAGAAGATGAATATGTTGCTTAAGTAAATATTTATAATTAAAGACTGAGACTGAACATTAATCCATGTCTTGTGAATTCCAGACCACTGTGTTTGCCACTGAATCATTCAATTAAATTCATTTCTACTTCTTTCAGCCTATAAATGAAAACTAATTTGTCAATAATTTTTTCATTTCTTTCAGCCTTCAATCTGTTATTCAATTATTACTGATCCCTATATTCTATATTATTTGTACTTTACTAGACAAATTATATCAGAATAAGAACTGTCAAAACTGAAACAAAGAGGACCAAATTTTAATCACTGGTTCCTTCCATCTTTCAACTAGAGGGGGAAGAAAAGTAACACACTACAAAGAAAATTACTATAAACCTTGAGGCCTTGAACTAAGATTTTGAGATTTTATTTTCCCTAAAGTATTTAATTTTGGAAAAGGCTATATCAATTTTATTTTGGGGATACACATCTATATAATTTTAAGAGGGTCTCCCTAGGAAAATGTAAGCATTCCATTATCTCTAACACTTTTCTTTCTCCATTTAATAATATTAATAAAAATCAAAAACATTAAAACAAAAGCAGGTAACATGATTAAATCACCCTAGAGGAGGAATTACTATCAAAGTGACATCCAGGAACTGGTCTGACACTTACAGCTAGACTCAAGGTTGTTAGCTGCTTGCTTGGTGCTCATAGCGAGGCTGTGTTATCTCCTGTTGGATCTAAAACCATCACAGAGAACATTAACAGCAGACAAGGTCACTCTGAGACCCTGATAAAGTGAGATGAAATGAAACAAGGTCACAGCTCAACCCACAGAGTTCCAAACATTATCTTCTCTCAGCTAATATGAGTGACTGCCACTTCTTCACGAATTAAAGCAAGTTTTCCCTCCTCCCGGATAATTCATTAAGATACCTAATAACAGATTTTTCCCCCATCCAGACATTCTTTTTTTTTTTTTTCAGACATTCTTAAATCCAGAACAAAGTCCCACTTCCTAAAACCCTCCTTAAAATCACCCCAAGCAAGACCAAACTCTTAATAAATCTTTCTAACACTATCTTAATGAGATGCTCCCCCATTCCCTATGTTCATTTTCCCTCAATGCCAAGCGTAGTGAGTCCAACTTGCCTAAGTACAAGTGTCATCCAGATGGTATTTGACCATAGGGTACCGACACAATAATAATACTGATACTTATATACGATTTGCTGTTCAGATTCTTACAGCATCTCACAAGTTCTGTAAAATGGGTATGCTATCGTCCCCATTTTATAGATGAAGAGATTAAGAATCAGAGGATTAACACAGATATTAAAAGATGACACTTAAATTTAAGTAAGTGTTCTCTTGTGAAAGTCCAAATTCTGCCACATTACATCAATGTTTTATTAAATACATACCCAGAAAATGTTCTGTAATTTTTGGAGGGGATGATAACTAAAAATTTGGATATGTCCAACAAGAAAATCCATTCAATAGTAATGTATTGGATGCTACCAGTAAAAAGTTGCACAGAGAGATAAACAGGCAGTGAAAGAAAATTTCCTCATATATACTAATTTATATTACTATGAATTTGATGTTTGATTAGGGATTGAAATGAAAATTCAGAGAAAAGAGAAAATATGGACTGCCAGAAATTATACATTTTGTGAGATAAAAACAGACCACAAAGACCATTGGACACACACATACATACACATACCCTTCCATAATATCACATTTAACTATTAGTACAGATAAGAAAGGGAGGAACATGGGATAACATTATGTTTATAGTCAAGGAATGAGTCATAGTAAATACTTTTTGTTGTTCTCTTTTATCTCTCACCCACCTCCCTCCATCAACAATGGTATCTGTTCTTGGACATGGTACACATTAATAACTGATAATTCATACTAGAAAATACCATAGAAACCCTTTCCTTTTTTTCCTCTCTACTTATTTGGATCCCAGGCAGATAGGTTTCCCTCACCTCAAAAGAAGTGGGAGAAAGTTGGACATTGACTAAGGAAAGTAGCTGATGAAAACAGGATGTCATCTACCTTAAAGTTGATGTCAGAATTTGCATAAATAAAACATATTTCATTGTTTGATATGGACAATACACATCGGCCCTACATAGCATCCACTTCATTATGGTAATAATATGTATTTCTTAAAAGCATGATGCTGGAATGCCATTCTGACGTGATCCCACGCTAAAATATCATTGCCCTTTACCACAAGCCACATGGTCAGGTCTTGCAGAGTTGGTGAGTTGGTACCCAATTTGTTGTTTCAGTTGTTCTGTTTCAATTGTTTCCTCTGTTCTCTGGTTCTTTGGCAATTCCCTAGCCAAAGGGAATCAAGTGTATAGGTCTTGGCCTGTTTTATTTATTAATGATATACTGCCTATCACAGTTTTATACCTTAAGATGTCTCCAGGATCTCAGGTTGGAATGTCTACAAGAAATGTAGGCTGAAATCTCTGAGTTATCAAATTATCCCCTCTCTCCACTGAAGTGGAATCTTTATATTTGTTTATCAGAGCTGCATTTAACTTTTCATGTGCTTATGTCTGAATCCTTTGAAGAGATCACAAATTTCTTGAGATCAGGGACTCCATAGTCTTCTCAGTAGTGCCTTACATATTGCTGACATATGATGATGCTTTTATATACAGTGAAGGCACCTGAATTTAGCTATGAGACAGTTAGTTTTAAGAATTCCAAATGTTTACACTGAATAAATATTACATATTTCAAAAGCATAATGTCAATATGTTTGGTTAAATATAAAATATTTTTTTAAAAAAACATAGCTATTTGAATTCCCTTTGAAATAGAAAAGAAATTGGGATACAATATGGTAAGAGTTTTACATTTTTTATGATATAAGTAAATTCAAGAATGGAAATAATAGAAACAACACATAATAAATTTATAAAGTACCCAATATAGATCCATGGGAGAATATGAGCTAGGCCAGCTACAAATAATATAAACATAATTTCCCAAATTTAAAGACCTACACAAAATAAAGACAAAATTCTAATGGTCTTAAAGTGATTTCAGTGACAGTATAATACTTTAATAAACAAAACTAGCTTTAAAACACATGTGGTTAACATTTCAGTGATTAAAAAATTACGTCAAATTAGAAAAATGAGTTTTCTTATATGAATTCTAATAATTTAGCATTCCAATTTCTTGACCTCCAAGCACTTTACTCTTCGAAAGTTCATGAAAAGTAGACTATGAGAAAAATGGTTGATAACATTTTAGCTGATCAGTGCCATTTTTATCTTTATACTGATGGGGATTAACCAAGGTAAAAGAAGTAATAAAAACTAATATATTAAAAGAAATTCTATAGTTAGTTGTCACTTTTAATTCCCCATATTATGTATTTTTTCACACTCCATGGACAAATAAGAATGAACTATATTTGACTCTCTGTAAGTGTCACAGCTCAGCAGTAAAAAAAAATTCTAAAATTTGTATAAGCTTGCTCAAATCTTTGGAAAAAAGACAGGGCATTTATGTGTGTGTGTGTGCATGTCTATGTACTAGTCTGTATGTTTATAGAGAGAAATAACAGAACATAACTGATTTCATAAACGGATTTTCTGGGAGTGATTTGCAAATAAGGAATCATAATTTTGACTCCCTAATATTCATAATTACATTAATATTGAATTGTACAAGTTATATTCATAATTTATAGAACTCATTAAGTTCTAGGAGTAAATATAACTACTACATATTTAAATGGATATTCCTGATATAGGAACCTAGTTGTCTTTCTCTAAAGTAAAAGGGAACAAGCTTGTGAGATGACTGTTGCTTATGTACATTTTGGGGGACTTTCACAGTCTCAAGATGTTTTAGACAGTTAAAATTTCCAGAGGAACTGTATCACTGCCTCATTACAGGATATCCTCACTACAGGATATTACCTTGGGGAATTGAGAGTACAAATGGGATGGAAGGTGAGCTGGATAATATGTTTGGAGCACATTCCCAGGATCTCAGCTATGTTGCTTGCATGCAGAATGGCCAATGAAAAAGTCTCCCAAGGAGTAGATAAATGGTTATTTATATTGGTCTTTGCCATGAGAGCTTTTGCCATTTGCCACTCATGTCTCTCTTCTTCTAAAATATGCATTGGCTAGTTCCTGGGAGATTCTATCATTTCTATGTGTGTATTTTCTCTCATAAGTTGTAAGCCCCTTGAATTGCAGAACAATCTTTTTCATTTTTTAGGCATTTGTTTTTTGTTTGAATGTTTCAACAACCTAAATAACAGCATTATAAGGACTTCTCTCTGAAAAATGGGTGAAATTATTAAGTACAGGTAAAAGAGCATTGAAACATTTTAAAGGAACTAAAATTTAGGATGACAAATATACTCTATGAACAGACTATACAGTCTTCATAATCACATGGAGTTATATGTCATTTGTAAGCTAGCAGTGAATCTATAAAGTCTGCTTTCCTAACAAATACTATCATTTTCACACATGGTCAGTGATGAATCCCTACTCCTTAACTGAATGATTACAAAACAATGACATGGGAAGGACTGCCTTTAAAACCATCTCTCCAGTTATAGTATCACGGCAATAGTCAGTCTTAAGCCTATAGGACTCCTTATAAGTTTTCCAGGAGGGAAAAGCTGAGTATAAATAAAATCTGAATGGACAGAATTAATATAAATATTTATAGAAATTGAAGAAAGATGAGCTTTGGTACTCAGTCAAGGAATTATGCATATGACATTGCATATGACAGAATCAAGGAAAGAACTCAGTTTCAGGCAAGAAACAGTAACCAAAGGACACATTTTCCAATGTGATGGAATAAAAGTTGTAATATTTTCTATGTACACTAGGGGCTACATACAAAGTACACAAATACAAAGTGCCAAATACAGAATATGCTCACCTGGGCACAGAGCAATATTACAAGGCTTATGATGTGTTTCAGGTCCTTCACACGGCCTTCCTCCATACTGAGGAGGTGTGCACGACCTTGTTCTTGTTCTTTGGCCTCGACCACATGTAAATGAACATAAACTCCATGGTGACCACTCCTCCCATACTCCATGTACTGTAATAAAGCAAAGAAGCTTCAACAACAAAAGCAGAGAGATAAAGTCCAAGATTTTTTTCTTAATTATGAAAGAAAAAAAATCATCAAGTAGATAAGTATGAAGATATTCTAAAAGCTCAGTTAACATTCTTAATGCCAAAACCCTGCAAAAGTTAATTTGAAAATTCATTAAAATAATGCAAAATGGCATGTACTTTATTTCTGTACTTGAACAGTTATTTATGTCATAAATTTAAATATTTTCTTTTTTAATGTAAATGCACCTCTCTCTTTCATGGTCATGAATTATTTTTAAATAAAAGTAATATAAACTTATAGTTTATAAGTATATAAGTATGTAGTATAGAAAACTAAATTTCTTATAACAGATATGATCTTCCAGAGTTATATTTGCATATAAGTATAAAAGGGCCAACTTAATTCTTCCAACAACTACAAAATTTCAGGATTCATGACTGATGGTGTCAAAAATGAAAAAAAAAATCTGAAAGTTAATGATACATATTTTAAATAGCTTATTAGCTTCATATTTTAGAAAATAAATGTATTTTTTCCATTTTAAAAAATGTGAGTATTTAAAGTCACTGTCTTTGAATAAGAGGGAAATTTCAAAAACTGTATCTGCTCGCATAAGATTCTTGTCTTTGCCCTCTTTTAAATTGACTGGCAAATATGAAGATTTCTTCCTTTTTGCAATAACTTGATACACTGGAAATCCTGCTAATAAACGAAAATTTCTAGAGAAAGCAAATGATCTAATTAGGATTATTCCTAACATAAGTATACATACATCAATACTTCAATTATGCCATTACAATGAATTCAAATTAGTAAGAAATATTAACATAATTTGTGTTCCTCCATAATAGTCACTGTGAATACATATTAACATCTTTTGCAAGAAGTCCATTAGAGTTCTAAGTTTAGACCCTTCTTTGTCATGATCAAATCACCAATTTCATCCCAATTTTTAATATTTAGGATAGTAAGGAATAGCACTCTGTGGGTAATACAAATAAAAAGAAGCTGGGGAAAATGTGCTCTTTGGTTCAAAAGCTCCTGTCTTGATGTTGAGCCTCTGGTCTTAGTATGCTCTTAGGAGTTCATAAACATAAGTTTGATATGACACCAACTAGAATTAGGAGGGGAAGTAGAAATTTATAATGAGTGATGAAAAAAAATTCACTTTCTCTCAACATCGGTGCGGGTAAGCAGAATCAATATAAAGTGTCAGAGGAGTTATGCGAGTAAATATAGTATATCTAGAATATTTCACATATATATACTAACCAAGTTACTACTTTAAAAACACATACATAATACCTTAATTCTTCAATTTATACTATTGAGTTGCCCCAACTGGTTATGAAAATATATTGCAATGTTGAAAAAGCCAAATTTGTGTAGTAGTGAAAAATTCTTCAAGTTTCTGAGAAATTTGCTGGAAAATATATTTTTTAAATATTACATAGAAAAAAGTAAGAGAGTGAAAGAAATATATTTACATTTTTCTCATTTAAGTTTGGAAAACCAGAGCACTTTGTATCCATTGTCATAAGAATAAATAATGAATCTGTATTTAACTCTAAGGAAAAAAATGCACATATACATATATTTATATATAGGTTATATATGATCAACGATAGCAAAATATTTTTAAAATATTATATGTGAATGTATTTTGTCATATAAAACATATATCTTTAATTAATTGTTTGTTACTTTTAATTACCAAGATTTCTCAATTTAAAAATAATCCTTTCTACCCCTATTATCTATATAATAGAAGTGTTTTAAATGTTAACAGACCATATTGCATTCATATTGTTGATCCTGTTAATTTTCTCCTCAATCAAATAACACTGCCCTGTATTCCTTGAACAAAGCCTGAAAAAAAAAAGTGCTAAATTGGAAGATTTTTTTCTATTAACCTCAAAGAAATGTTGATTAATCTTGATGGTTTAGTTAAATCATGAAGCTGGAATCCTTTGAAAAGTATGTTATTTCCTACTGTTTAAGAATCTTTATTGTCCCATGGTGAAACTTCATGGCTCCTCCACAACATTTTTAAAAAATCAAAAAATATTTTTTTGAAAAGGAAAAAAAATTAATATATTTTTTATTTTAGATACTATTGAATTAGTCAGAAATTATAATGCATATCATTATTTTATAGATGCTATTCATAATATTTATGTTAAGGAATAAAGATATTTTTATATTAGAGCAAATTATTATATAAATTCTTTTACCTTTCAGTAAAGTATGAAAATCTATAAATAATCTATTCATTTGGATAATATGCTTAATAAAATCAAGAAACTTATTAATCCATATTTATAGTTTTCTTCTTTACTTAGACACTAGCTATATTATCGCATCCCTACTCTGTGCTACCTAGAGGTGAAATGAGGAATATACGATATATAAATTATATTACTACCAGATTTTGAAATAAGCATACAAATTAACTTATAATTTACATTGATACATATAAAATAATTCCTTTAAGTGAAAAGTTTTTCCTTAAGAAATATATAGATGTGGATACTGTGACATTTACAAAAAAAAAAAAAAAATTGAAACCATTCCTGAGCCCAAATAAACTTCTAAAGGATTAGAAGACATATTGAGTAGACCAGTGGTTCTCAACCAGGAGTAATTTTGCCCCACAGGTGACATTTAGAAACGTCCAGAGAAATTTTTGTGCTGAGTAATAAGAACTTTTGAAGAGCCTATAATGTCAAAGCAACAATGTGCAAAAAGGCTGGGTGCCTTAGGATCCATATTAGAAGTAACACATTATACTGCAATTTAATTAAGAAAACTCTTCTTTGAAATTAGAATAATATGGGTGAAAGGGGACTAATTTATAACACTATGGATTAGGCTTTAGCAATGCAAATAAATACAAGCTCAAATTCTATTATTAACATATTTTATGGAAAGTGGCTTTAACATTCATTTTGTCCTTGTGTCATTCTCATTAATTAAATGCCAAACACTTGAATATCCACAGTGTAACAACTAGGTTATTGATTCCTGAACTAATTTTCTTTTGGGAATTTAAAGTATTATTTTAGAAAGATACTTCCATCGTTTAGGTACTATTTAAGTTTTTAAATTTACTTTCGGTTTTTGTTTTCATGATATATTATATAAAAAAAAGTGCACATTTACTAGCATGGCAAGTAACTGAACAAAATATTGAACACAACATATTTCATAACAAATATAATAACCATCTAAAAGATATCCCAATTTCCCATAGTGAAATACTTATTCTATATTTTTAAAATAACGAAGTTGCTAAATTAGTGCTCAGTTTTAGAAAATTAAAGAAATCAATGAAACTTTCCATTCTCTTAAATTCAACATCTGAACTATCACAATGATTAAAAGATACATTTTTCTTATTGTCAGTACTATTTAACCAAATTTAGAAAGAAAAATCTATAGTATATGCAGGTGAAGGGTAACTAATGATTAGTATGTATTTCTTCAGTAAATAGTAGGAGGTTAAGAAATTAGGAAAAACTGTACAATCAGAATATAATTCAGTTTTCTAAACGTCAGACACAGAGTGAAAGGGAAAGCACTCTGGTCCCACTACAGATGCTCTCTTTGCCCAGTGAAGGGATTAATCAGCAGTCTCTGGCAGAAAGATGGAGGTTTCCATATGTCAACCATATGAATGTGCATGACAAGTGGTTGGAAAGTAAGCACTGTATGGAGAATTGTGAACACTTTAACACTCTCAGATTTCCACTTGGGGACCCATTTGCCATTAGACTCTACCCCCTTGTATGTTGAAGGGAATTTGACTTTTCAAAAGGATGCTGACAAGATAAATGTATATATCAAGCACAGCTTAATTCTCTATTGACACTTTTCTCATTGCCCAGGATAGGAAGCTTGATCCTGCAACCTTTAACATAAGTCCTGTAAATAGGAGCCAGCTTTAAGTATGAGACAAAGGTACTCTACCCACACCCAGCTGAAAATCCATAAGCATTTACTCATGGGGTCCTTTAAGGTATCAAATTTAGAAATTTGATAATTCTGGAAGCCCCCAGGTCATTTTCCTTCTCTTGCCAAACAGACCTAGAATCTGTTTGTTCTCTGACCTTTGGTTTTGTGTCTTTTCATTGTTCTCCCCATCCATGACCTCCATAAGCACTTTTTCCCTCTGATTTTTTTTTTCACTTGATGTTCCTTCTCATCTAGTTTAATTCCCACTGACTCTCATTGATTTTTCTTGCTTTCAGTGGAAATTATTGCTGCTTCCTGGTAATTCTGTCTTGCCTTCCTCATAGTTTCCTGCCCTGTTTAGCTTTTACTTCTTCCTTCATCTGCGGCTTTGAATCTCCTCATTCCATTATAAAGGGATTTCCCATCTCATGCATCAGCTCTCCTCCACATTCTGCCCACCACTTCCTTTCTCTTTTGTTTCTTCCAGATTGTCTTTTCTTTTATTGTGACAAAAAAATACATAACAGAAAATTTATCATCTAGACTATTTTTAAGTGTACAATTCAGCAGTGTTAAATATATTCCCATTGTTGTAAAACAGTCTCCAGAACTTACTCATTTTGCAAATCAAAACCCTGTACCCATTAAAAAACAACTCCTCCAGACTGTCTTGTAATGGGTTGCCCTTGCTCATTCTGCTAGGAAATTGGGATTATCCCTGTCTTTCCCCCATGCCACCCACTCTCTACTCTTGCTTTTAGCAACTGCAAAATCAGCCATCTCTGGAAATGGAACTCATCAGAAACTTTTACACACAATTTAACAGATGAAAAGCTGCTGCAGTGCTGGTCCCTCTCTTTATGCCCACACCTTTTGGAGGCTACTGGAAAGGCTGTGAATGCAAATTCAGTGTCAGCTGCAATGGTCAATACATTTGCATCACCCATTCACCAAATAGTTGAATAAAAATATAAACCTGGGGATTCATAATATCATGTGCTTTGGAATTCTTGAAAGAAAGCCCAAATTCCTTTTAGTACTTATTTTTACATGAAAGTCAGTAATTTAAGAAGGAGGAATGCTTGTAATATGCACGTAGTCCTCAAATGAGAACAAAATGTTGATGTAACATGGAAAATCTTACCCTGTGTGGACAAGTTACTGTGATGTGCTCCATTTAACATTGAGGATCCCCGCCCCCCCGGCCCCTCCATAATGGCTATAAGGTTTACAATGCAGTGGATGGCTCAGATGAGGACAGTCACTAGAATGAAATAAATTAACAGAATGTCCTTTGGGTCAAGGGAATTACTTTCTCTGATAGAGCCAAATAAGTGATGTTTTCCTAAATAGCTGACTGCTTTAAAGATTGTATCAACCACTGCCTAAAACAATGACATTTCCAGTATGCCTACAATGCCTCAAACATTCAACTGGACGTTTTTACCACCTGGAATAAGGAAAGTTATTATAATCTCAAGTATTATTAGAAACAGATACAGAAATTTCAAGCATATAGTTACAGTGGAGAGGGAGTCACTTATGTAGTTTCCTGACTGCTCTGAAAGCAGAAATAATTACATATATAACAAAATTTTACAGTTGAATAAGAATTAAACTTATCCACTCTAATTACAAAGTCTATACCCAGTTCATATGAAAATAACAAATCTTTCCAAATGCGTAGCATGACACAATTCAATAACATCCACAGTTGTAGTTGCTGCTAACACTACCTGGACAGAGGGCAGTGTTATTGCAAACCCTTGATTCTCTTAATGGGCCGCTGCAGTGTGTCCCGTAAGGTGATACACAAGTTCTGGTTCGCACCTGCGACCCTTGACCACAAGTAACTGAGCATGTGCTCCACTGGGACCACTCTTCCACACCAGATTCACCTGTGTGCAAGACAACAAATAAACATGAAATACTGTTTTGAATATTCATCTACTAAGCATCATACCAAGCTGACATTATGACATGCAAGAATAATTTAAATGTAAAAATGTGACACTACATCAAAAGGTACAAGGAAACATTTCAGAGAAAATACATGTAAAGAGAGATACATATTACACTGATGCAAGGTCCAAGTTTGTTATAACCTTGTTAGCAAAACTACTCTTCACAAAGACACTGTGCTACCAATACTACAAAGGGACCAGTTAGCATTTTTCAAAAACAATGATTGCTGAAAGGATTCTCTTAGAGCCAATCTAAGGCTTTGTCCTTTGGATGGGAGAGGAAGTAAAATGTATTGCTAAACTTACTCTGGCTTTCCTTAGCAGGGGTATATTGATGTATATATTTCCCCCTAACCCTTTTTGGGTAGCCTCTTTTCTAATGCTGGATGAGGTGGAGCCCTGGTAGTTTGGGCATATCTAATTTTTATTGTGTTAAATACTGACTCTTATTTATAGTTTATTCCTAGAGCAATTCTTACTTTTCTATCCTATGACAGCTATTTATTTTGTGATAATTTGTTTAAAAACCTTCTGCTCACAATTTTCCTCATGATCTAGTGTAGAGGAGTGAGTTTTATTAAAATGAAGGAAGATTTCTCCTATGATTTCTATTAATTTATTCAAAATAGGGCCCTAAAAAGCCAATGGATGTCTGAATTCATTAATTTTCTTAGAGTAAGCATCCCACTAAAATTATGTCTAGTTTCTATTATTATGTAAGTCATGTCCCAAAAAGACTTAAAGTCAAGAATTTCTAAGACCATCACAATGGGCTTCTGATTCTATTCTGATAACATGTTCAGGATAGATTTTTAACACTGATTTGAAAACTTGCAGTTGCTTTTCCCCAAATACAAAATTGGGGCATTTACCTGCCAGCAGGAAGAATTTAAATTATTTAGTTGTGAGAAAGGTTTGCAGGTGAAGTAATTCTGAATATTTTGTATCACCGATTATATAAACCAAGGAACAATTTATAGTTTACAAGTTCTGTTTAGAATTTGCCTTTGGAAAAGAATTTTTAAAAAAGAATATGATAATCTATTTGTCCATCCTTTTTTTTTTTTTGAAAGGTTAGTAAATGACTTGGAAATTACTTGCAGTGCTACTCAACGCAGCTGGTCCTTAGACTGGTACTCCAGGACAGAAGGAGGATGAACCAGAATGTAACTCAACTTGCTGAATTGAAATTCTGCACTGAGAATTTCTTTTTTCCAAACAAACAAACAAAAAAGTCAGCTGAAATAAAACATGTGCTTGATAAAGTAGTTGAATTTACATTCTGGTATAAGCTTCTTATCTCCTCAGGGGCCCATTAAAAACTAGTTTGCAGATAAGCATCGGTCCACCAACCATAATTTGGGTAACACCATTGTAAAGATTTGTGCTTAAATTGGTCTGCATTATGTACCCAGAGGCATAGATTAAAGGCATTTATGACTAGCTATATATCATAAGGGCACAGACAGTGGTAACTGGGACGATGCATTTCATTAAATAGGACTTTTTTTCAGCGTTGGATCAGTGTTAGTCCTGAAAGTACTCTATAGATTACCCTTGATTATTTAAGTCTTTTTTTTCCCTTCACCAATTTATATTTAACTACTTCATAAAAATGTTATTGGATGATCATCTGAATAATATTTAAAAGCAAGCCTCATAATTTTTTCGATTATTGGTTTCGAGAATACTCTAAACATTAAAAATGATTATTCTAGAACCCAATAATATGTTAATGGTTAAAACATATATCCACACATCTATGTATATATGAATATATATTTAGGAATGAAAAATTTAAGTGTAAAATTCAGAAAAATATAATGCAAAGCTTTTTTTTCGGTATTTCAACCTGTGTTGTGGATGAGAGTAAGTAACGTAGAAATATTATGGCTGTATCTTATTAATTAACAGCAAGAAAACCTTGAACAATATGAATTCCAAAAGTAAAATGATAAAGATTATGAATAATATTAGTTACATTTTTCCACAAAAGCAGCCCTCTTACCCTTGCATTGTTATGCTGGCAGTAAAAATGTTTTAATCAAACTGAGCAATGCATCAGGATCAATATCTATTTTAAAATATATTTCTGTACAAATATTTAAAAATCTGGGTTGCTCCTGAATGTATACCATAATGATGTTGAACAGGCTAAGCAGTGATGCGTAGATCATAATAGATTGGTAATTAGTGCTCAGAATTGGCCTTCTTCACTTACTCAAATTTATGGTTCATTTTGTTGATCAGAAACAAAATAAATAAATAAATGAGTAAAATATATATTGGCTTTCAAATTACGAATCAAATTTTGCCACTCAAATACCAGCCTACCTATCAAAATGACCTCATTATATCTCCAATGGTATAGTTTCCAGTGACATTTCCACTAAAGAGTTATGATTTCCATGCTGCCACTTCATTCTGAAAAGACTATTCTAGTCAACCACTTTGGATGACTGTGAGAAACAGCTCATATACTTTATGAGAAAGATATATATATATATATATACATACATATATATTTTTTTTAAAACTTGCTGACATTAAAATAGTGAAGTTTGATACAAAATATACTATTTTTAATATGTGTGTCTTTGAAGATAGCACAAACTTCTCTGGTTCCTTAACTTGTAACAGAAAAGCACATTAAACAGCATGGAGATGGCTTCAGTATCTAAGGCGCTATTAGGGCTCTTTATCCTATCACAAACCATGAAAGGGGACTGAAAAAAACACTGCAATCCAAGTCAGAAGACCTGTGTTTGACAGGAAGCTCCTGAAAACTAGTTATGTGACCTTGAGAAAGTCACTTTATTTCTCTGAAGCTTTCAATAAAATGGGTAATACATCCACCTTAAACTGTATGTGTGAGGAACAAAGCAGATCATAGATAAAAGTGGATTTTAAATTATAGACAAAATATTATTATCAAATGCTAGTATGTTTTGCTAGTATGTTAAAATCATTAAATTAGAAACATACTTTAATTTTTGTATTTCTGTTTTAGGTAACATTCTATACATTATTAATAGAGACACTTTTCTCTGCTGGAATACAGGGCCACTTTTAAAACATGCTTGTAAGAGCTTTTGATGAGTACGATGTTAAAAAGCACCAGTAAGTGCAATTAAATTGTCTTAAGCCATCTTCTTGTATTTAATTTAGATGCCTATATTGAATATCTGTATCTTATCACTTCGTTTTATTTCTCCTTACCATAAATATAAATTGTGCTTTTGGAGCACTGATCACTTATATTTAAACTAGTCTATCTCAATTACTGGACTGACCAAAATGATCAAGTTATTTTGATAAAGTAATATTACTTTACCAAATGTTACTCTTTTAAAAACAATTTCCACTCCTGTTATTGCTCTATCGAAGCTTACTTTTCAGATACAGGGTACTGATCATATTGGTTGAATAAGCCAGGTTATCATTTTGAGAAGTAATTCTTAATTATAAAGGCTTATAGCTTTTACTTTGTTTTCCCCCATGACTAATATAAAATACATAATAATAATGTCTTTCATCATTCAGTTTTACCTCTATTGTATTTTTCATCATTCTCCAACTATGTTAACAAATGTTTATCATTGTTTATATGTAACACAAATTTCCTGGTTTGAAAGACCAATAGAAAAGTTTTATAAGTAAACCCTAATTTTTGTAAGATTTGGTTGTGTGACACTTAGATGTATTCAATCAGACTACCTACCTTCACACCTACAGGGAGTATAATCTCAGAAAATATTGAAGGGAAAAACAGCCTCTCTCTTTCTAACTTTATAATTGCTTCATATCAAATGACATTTTAAAAACTATTTAAAATAATGCAGTTTTCCAGTCTTTTTCTGTATTGTAGTGATTTAAATTAAAAATAAGTAGTATACATTTACCTATACTGTTTGTGCTTTAAAATAAAATAATAAATATTTATTGTGCATCAATTCAAGCAGCCAATCAATGTTTTCAGAATTTAAGTTTTCATTGCCTTCTCTGAATTATTGTTAACAATATACGGAAATGGTTTTAATGCTCCTCATGGATCTATTTAATAAGTGTCTAATCTACTCTTCAAATCATGTATCATATTTTATTTTATTTTTTTTTAGAGATTTTATTTATTTATTCATAGAGCCACAGAGATGGGGTGGGGGGCAGAGGCACAGGCAGAGGGAGAAGCAGGCTCCATGCAGGGAGCCTGACGTGGGACTCGATTCAGGGTCCCCAGGATCAAACCCCAGGCTGTAGGCTGCAGGCGGCGCTAAACCGCTGCACCACTGGGGCTGCCCTCATGTATCATATTTTAGATACAAAACAATGCTTGAAAAAGAACTAGTAAATGAAAACAGAAATTAGTAATTTCCCACTAAGAAAACATAATGTTCCTTGTGATTTGAATTTGTAAAAAAGGTTTTGGCTTAAAACTGAATTCTCTTAGTTTATGTCATAGGCAAATATAAAAGGGGAATTTATATAAAGTCTCTTGGCCAATTTTTATAATATTTATGCATCAACTAACTTTACTACAATATTGGGAACTTAAAACTATAGCTCACCATTTCACTCCCAGAGACCCCACTTTTAAGAAGTTTCAGTAACCCAATGACTGACATCTCTTTTACAAAAAGGAAGAACATCTCTGATCTTGCAGAAATGCCCCTGTGAGATGACACTCAAAGGAGGCTGAGTCATCAGCCCATGCCCTATGCCTCTCTTTAGAGTCAAATATTTCCCAATTTCTGGTCAGTGGTTGGGACCTTTTGCTCTGTGCAAGGAGAAAAATACATTTAACAATTTGAAAATTTACTTGACCCTGGCAATGCACTTTTGGACCTGCTCAAGCAAATAGTAAAAATATATCACCTTTATTAAATAAGAAGTTGCACAAAAAGCAATCCAGATAAGCAAGTTTTCTTCAGTTTTAGGGTCTGGTTGCAACATATATATTTAAAAAGCTAAAAATATGTCCTTAATGTAGAATTTATTGTAAGCATCCTTCCTTTTACAAGCATTCTTTGACCTACTTACAGCTAATGTGTTAAACTCTACTACTCACCCATTACCAAGAGCACAATCCATTAAGAATATTTGCATTTTTAAGTTGTAGATTCAAATCTAAGGTTCAGAATAAATATCCTAAGAAAATATAAACTAAAGGAAATATTCATTCAAGAGAATTTCACCAAAATCAGTCAATGTCATGTCAAAAAGCTGATCAAGTACTTGACACTTCATTATTAATGGTAAAACAGATAATCCAGATTGGAATATATCAAACTTTATAAAGACATAGATAAAACTGTTAGTTTGCAATTTTCTGAAAATGTTCATAACACAGTTTAAATACATTTTCATCTAAAATGTACTCCATGCAATGTAAACAGATGGAACTATAGCCCATTTATTATGATGAACCAACATATGAATGCAATTAATTGTACTATATGTATATAAACAAATAAATTTTTTGAGGGAGGTATTTGAAAGTAATCTAATTAGTTTAGGATTAAAAATTTTACAAACCAGAAAGTGATTTTTGTTGATATTTAATTGTTTGGAATGCATTATAGCTTACTAATAAACACTGACCATTTTTTTTTATTATTTAGCTTATTGAGCATAACTCTCTTTTCAAATAAAAAAAATAAATTCTGAAAAATGTTTCTAATTTCCATACATTTTAACATTTAATATTTATATGATGTATGACATTTGAAAAAAAATGTTCGACATCTTATTGCTAAGTTAATTTTCATCATTTAAAGACCTATTTAAAATTCTAATTCTAAAATGTCCTGTAATAGCCAATTATTGATGGAATAACTCTGTTAACTTTAAAAGTGTAATGATACAGTTCAAGCAGTTAATTGATATGAGTAAATAATAATAGGTAAATCCTTAATGTCCCATACTGAAAGCAAAATAAATCTTACACATTTTTTTGTGCACTTTTCAACTCAAAGCTACTTCATTTATGGACTTTAACTGGTGACAGAAAAAAAAATGGCTCAAAAAAATATCAGCTCCAAAAACTGACAAATGTGCAGCAAAAGATTATGAAAACATGCAGTGGTTTCATTAAATTAACAACAATAAATAGAAAAATGTAACTAACGTATTACCAGTTTGTGCCATAAATTTAGCAGCATCAGCTTGCTCCTGAGGGACCCTTTTTTCATGAACAGATCGAGGTCGCTGACTTTTAATTGTATGATCTCCCATCATTCCAAATTCTAAAGACAGAATAAAGGTATATGAAAGCTTGTGTGTAGACATTTCTCACAAATTACATTACTGTCTCATGCAATATGTTCCTGCGTATAACTAGAAGTTACTGATTAAATTTACAATTCTAAATTTGCAAGGCTGAATCTACTTGGAATATTTCTAAACTACTTGGAATATTTCTAAACATATAGTCAAAAAAATCTATAAACAAGAGCAAGTTTTCAAGAAACAGTAACAGTCGATAGAATGACACATCAGGTTTTAAGTTAGCTTAATGAACAAATAGTGTACGCTTTTCTGATAATGTTTCCAAGCAATACATCAGAAAAAATACAACCACAGTGTTAACTGTTGTTTTTCAGAGAGAAAATCATGACTGTATGACAGCCATTGTTCTGCTGAGTAGTAATTACCCCCCAAGTTTTTCAGCACTTTTCCTGTGGAATCAATATTTCTGTAACCTGGCTTTCCTAAGGTAAACATTCACTTAATGGAGTATTTGTCCAAAGATGGGGTTGCCCTTAGCGTCCTTTGAAAGCTAATTAAATACATGGTGGTTGAAGTAATTCTTATTCTCTCCTGCTCTGTCCCTAAATAGTTACTCATCCCTTTTCTAACCATATGTAAGGCAGTGTTTTCTCTTTTAAAAGTTACGTTTATAAAAGAGATGCTCCATGTTTCTGTTATTTTATTTAATCTTTTAATGTTGTACCTCCTAGGAAAGGCAAAAAAAAATCTGGGCCCAACTCGGTGATTATGGGGAAGAGAAAAAAATAAGTTGAATAAAAGACAGACTTCATGTAATATATTTTTTAAAAATTCATATGCTTGGAATTCTGCAAGAGTTCCATGCTTCTGGCACTGTTACTTTCAAATAATTTTAATAAAACAAAAGCCAATTTATGGAATAGTTGCTGATTCTGGCTCAGCAGAGGGTGGGTAGGAGAAGGGGATTCCTGAAGGGCTGGCTCTCGGTGTTTCTGTTACATCGAGACAATTGTTGGGCCCTTAAGACCAGGACTTTTAAAAAAAAAAATAAAAAAAATAATAAAAAAAAAAAAAAAAAAAAAAAAGACCAGGACTTTAATTAATACAGGACAAAGATGATTGAGTAAAACATGTTCTACTGTTAGTGCAGATATATTGCTGGAACCAATGTCAAAATTTGAGAATGTATATTTTTTTTTCCAATTAATCTTTAATCTTTTGCTAAAATATTACAACTTACTTTGTGCAATTGAGCACTGCGTTTTGTAAGCACTAATTTTACCTACATTTTTATTTTATGTAAGGAGAAAAGACTAGCACACATTTTTGTACATCCTGGCAAATTCCCACATAAATATGGATGTTTGACACTTGACAGATTGATTTGTCAGAAATTCTTTCCAGATATTCTACCCCAGAGAACATCCCAAGAGAAATCTGAGAAATCTAAATGTGTGTTTGTTTTTGTCAGTTTAGATAAAATCTAAGGCAGGAAATGGAAATCTTCATAAAATGTCAGTTGGCTTAATCTTGTAAAATTCATCATTATTTTCCACTGCTGCCAACACCCTCTCATTCCATTCATTTATGTATTCAGTATGTGCTGTCTAAACTATGTTTATTATGCTAATAAGAAGTATCTAATCACATATTGTTTAATGATTCTGGAAACTGGCTACTTAAGAAGTTATATCTAGACTTTTATGTACTACCCAGTATTTTTAAATATTATGTGTAATTGGAAATTTTCTGGGTCTGAAACAGCAAAAGAAGTTCAATAGTAATTTTTACTAACATTATACTTTACCTTCTGTCCTCTTGAATTGATCACTTAAATTGTGTATGTGTGTGTGTATCACTGAGAACATTTAAGTCAGGATATACGTATGCATAAATAAGGTGCAGGCTTTGATGGTCACATTAAGGTCATTTTGGCACTCGGAGGGAAAAGGATACCAAAAGAAATTTTTCCATGCCTACCACTTTTTCTTCTGCTGCTGCTTCTTCTTTTCTTCCCCCCCTCCCCCCCGGCCCCCTTACAACTTCTTTTAGTAAGTAACTTTGTTACCTGTTCTAGAAGAAAACAATTCTTCAGTGGTAGCATGAGAATTGCTTACAATCTATATTCTAAGTGGATTATCTGTACAAGAACTAGAATCTTGAAGTTTATAGGTCTGAGTGTGTTGGTGGACATTGCTGAAAGAATTTTAAAAGTGTCATATTAAATTTTTAATGATTTCTGAAGTTTAAACATGAGTAAAGTACTTATCTTTAAAAATAGCATCTGTGGGAACTATTTCATATTATTAACTGGAATGTGATTTAAATCTCTCAAAGAGAGATATAACACAAATTAAGTTTCAATTTTCTTCACTACGGTCACTTCTACTCAATTCTACTTATCTTCAGTCATCAATGTTATGTGAGCTTAGGGCTGACACCTAACACTGGGATATTTAGTACTGGGTCACAGTATTGAAGAAGAAATTCTTTAATCATCTATGAACTTGAATATATACATTTTGACAACTAAAGGTTTCAAATGGAAATTTTGATTATTTCTGTCAATACAATTTATCTGAAAAACCACTTTTAAAAACTGAGAATAGGATGGCTTGATATAACTAAGTTACCTGTAAGATGGAAGACATACTAACAATTTATTTCTTTTTCTCAGGGGGAAAAACAACACTATGGTGGTATTTTTTTTAATGTTCCAGACCTATTCTTTCAGACCTAAAACAATCTGAATTTGTAAATGAATTGTGTAAACAATTATCTAACCAAGTGAGTTTCTTTTACCAATGTTTATGTGCCAAATGTTTGAAAAAAAAATACATCTTTGTTTGAGGCTTGTTGTCAATGGTTCTATCCATATCTCACAATGGGATATTTTCAAAACATGTGTGTTCCTTTTAATGATGATTTGATCTTCTTCACGTCTAATGAAAATAAAGGCCAGATGAATCATCCAAACTTAGAAAAAAAATAAGCTATTAGTTTTGCTATTATTTTCTTATGTGGTGAATGTGAGTTGAGGTAAACTTTTAACATTTACACTCTGAATAATAAAAGTTCTACATGGATTGTTGAATTATATTCATATGATTCTGAGTTGGCAAAGATAATATACTACATTAGTTACACAAGGAAAAATAGCATAACCAAATAAAAAGATGATCTGCTTTGTGTAAGCGATGAAAAGCAAGTTATGAAATCCAATGAAGTAATATGCAGAATATTGTGTATGTATATACAGTACATGGCTTATGGAAACACAGGGTTATTTCCTACATCTTTATATTGATGGTATCAATGAAGTGGTGGGTAAATAACTATGCATGTATAAAACTCAAATGACTGGAGATGACTTTCATATTTAGGCACATTTCTCACACAATCTTTCAATATGCTTCTAGATAAAAAGCAGTAGTCTCTGGAAGACATACTCCAAGGTACATGAAAGAAAGGTTTCAAAAATTTATTGTCTTAAGAATAGTTTTATGTCTTCTCCTCCCTCATATATACAAGGATTATGAAGAAACAAAGAGACCTGAAAACTGACCCTTGATGGTCAATTGTTAGTTGTGAAGTTTTTTGTCTCGAAATCAAAGGCTCAAATAATGTGAAATTGCAGTCATTACTAAGTGAAAACACACACACATCCATTTGTTATTTTATCAAATCTTTACATTTTCAATGTGTAGGCAAGTGGAGCTATCAGATTAGTTGCTAAGTTATTACTGCAATCTATTTTTCAGTATAAATGTGAACGTTATTTGTTAACTATCTTTCCTTTGCATTTCCACAGAAACCATCCCAGCCCAGGTCACAGTTGTCTCTCAACAAACTCTCAAAGTTATGTCTTACTTATATTTTATATCAAACTATCCAACTCCAATGCCACTACCTCCATCAACTCTTTCTTTCTTAAAAATTAATTAATTAATTAATCTGAGAAAGCCCAAGTGTGCATGAGAGAGAGAGAGAGAGAGAGAGAGACAGACAGACAGAAAGAGCAAGCTGGGGGAGGGGTAGAGTGAGAAGGAGAAGCAGACCCCCTGGATAGGCAGGGAGCCCTATGCCAGGCTCAGTCCCAGGACCCTAGGATTATGACCTGAGCTGAAGGCAGATGCTTAACCAACTGAGCCATTCAGGTGCCCCCATGAACTATTTCCTAATCACCCAATCATTATCAGACTCTGTCTTTGTAAACTTCAATTTTATGTTGTAGCAATAATTTGACTTTCATTTGAATTTTCAGATTATCTTATTCCACATACTAGATTATAAACTTCTATGAGAAGGAAATATGGTTTATGAGTTTTAAAATCACTTCCTACTTTGCACATAGCTGGGGTTCATTATTAAGTTATTTTGTAAATACATTTCATGTTAAGAGTTGCTTCTCCAAAATGTCAGATTCTAGATGTCTAGAACCCTTTTGTTAGCTTGCTTGGTGAATTGTTTGATGGGAAAGAAATAAAATTTTTAGGAAAGTACTTGAAAGTTAGTTATGTATGATCATGAAGGTCAACATTTCTTTTGTCACCAATGTAAGTTATCCATAAATATATTCAGGTTATAATTTAAATAATTGCAATATTACTTTTTAATTTAATTTAAAATTTTTTTAATATTACTTTTTAAAAACTTAAATCTCAGGGACGTAAAACAAAGTTTAATGCCTTAAAAACAAAGCTTAATTTCTGTCATTAAACATTTATTAATAACTTATGTGTTAGGCACTAAAATTACAAAGATAAATGAAAAATAGGCTCTCACGTTCCAAAGCTCCTAGCCCACAGAAGTCCTCTAAACATGCCCTGAACCTTTGGTATACGTAAACTTTTTTATTTTAATCAAAAAATGAAGCTGTATTCATAGCCCACTTTCTATATTAATTTCCTAAATAGAATATCACCCTTAACTAGAATAACTTGCTAGTGTGTCTCTAAAGAGAAAAATAGATGTTTTTAAGCCATGCAACTGGACATCTGAAGTGACATTTCATTTGTCACAGCATAACAAGTATTTAACAAGAATATTAAATGTATAACTTGCTAGCAGAAGATTCTAACATCTAGCTGGATTATGGTGATATAGACAAATTCTGTAAATAAGCAACCAGACATTTTCTGAAATATGATTATTATATATAATGCATTCTAAGTTTGTATTTTGTCAGAAGCACGAGTTACTAAATGTGTTAATTTTTACACTTTTTGGAAATAAATTTGTCACAATTATTTTCCATGTACATTTTTTTTGTGTACATTAGAGCTGGGAGGTATTTAGATAGTGAAGAGCAGTCCAAATTATTAGTCATTATGATATCTATCTGTTTTCTGAGGTTTTTAAAAAATGTTTTTTAACAATGGTCAGACTTCGAAATTATATTTTTCACTCAACTATTTTAGTGCCTACATAGGTGCTTTCTGAAAAGATAGAAATGTTGGGAAAAAGACTGCAGTATGTATTATCAAAGACATTTCTAGAACTGGCATGAATGTTAGAAACACGGAATGTTAAAATTAGACATTATTAACTGAAATCCTGAAGGACATTGGTTAAAAATATTATTGGTTATAAATACATTATTTTCATTTTCCCCAAGAACCAAACAGGAATAGAATATTTGGATAAAAGAGAATTTCCAAAGAATTCAAATATGAGAGTTAGATAATAAATTAAGAAATTCTAGGGAATATTTAAAATAATTTGGGGGAAAATGGAATTAATAATTAAGAAGTATTTAATATAAGGTAAAAATTAAGACATATTAAGAAATATTATAAATCAGAGAAATCCATCATTAAAATTTAAGAGGATAATGGATATTCTTTCCTCAGTTCCATTGCCATAGTTAGATACCTGGTTGTAGGAACCAAGATGCTATTTCTCACAATAACAAAGTAGAATCTCAGTTTTCAAAATATTCCTACAGAAATTATTTTTTTAGGTAATTGGCCATGACTCTGTTAAGTAGATAGGCAATTTTATGCCACTTCTAAAAATGGACAAAACAGAGAATGGTCAAAGGACACAGTGCTAATATGTTTACAGAAAAATTTTAAATGTTGAGGAGTTTTCAGTTTTCAATTAAGTTGTTAAATTGTGAAACATAATATATTTTGTAGAAGTAATTATCACATATACTTAGCATATACTTACACATGTTTTTTTTTTGACAATGGTGTTATATTTTATCTTTATTCAAAATAGGAACTTTGAAATAATTACATATAATGGTGGATTTATTTTTAGTTATCCTCAAATATGTACATGAAAATTATATAATAAAACAACTCATTTAGAATAATTCCAGGAAATTTAGGGTTTAACCCTTAAATCATCATTTTTATTCTTATTTTGCCATCCTTCTGGGAAATGTTAGTAAATTGGATGCACCATTCCATATAAGAAATCATCAATGTGTGTAATCATGTAGGAATTATTTGTTAATACTTCTTATACATTAGACAATTGCATTTTATGATCTCATCTCTTTTTGAGATAACTATTGAATTTTTATAAACTACCAGTAATGGTTTGCTTGAAAAGTATTTTATTTGTTTGCAATAAGGAAAATAAATGCAGAAACACATAAATAATAAATGCAATTCTACTTCTCACAGTAAACTAGTAGCTGAATGTCTTTTCTTGTTGACCTGTGTTAGAATTTAATTTATCAGTGGCAAAATAAGATGCTTTACTATAAGTTCAACACCTTCTGGCAGAGGACTAAAACTCTTACACCATAGATTTGAATAATCTTATTGCTAAAGTGGTCCCCTAAGGCCCTAGGAAATAAAAAAATATATAAGAAAGTACACTAAATTGTCTCTGGATAAATAATTCTATATATTCCTAATAAGAACAGGGCTTGGTTGATTTCCTGCCAAGCTTTCTGACATGCAGAGTGATCCTCTGTGGGCCAAGTAGACTCTAGAGATTTCCAAATGGAGGGGAATGCTGCTGCTTTGGGAGTGACAAAAGACTTGTCTTTCAGGCTTCCGTGGAAGGACAAAAATGAATGAGTCATCTAGGGATGGGAAGCCAAATTCTTTTGAAGGGAAACAGAAAGGCCTTAACAGTGATCTAAGAACTCAAGAAATGTGTGGTAGAGGATATGGAGAACTGAAGCAGTAAGATATTCAGGGTTTAGTACCACAAGTTGCTATTATTAATAGAAGATAAAGGGTAAAGAATAGGGCCAAGAGATATTCCTGAAGGGATTGGTGGGGAGGGAATCAGAAAGCTCTCTCATGCCTTACTAAGAACCCTGGAATGTATCTCTATTTGATTAAATGTGAAACCTTTGTAGGGGTTTAAGAAGCAATGAGCAAGAAATCATGGTTTAATTTGAATTTTAGATAGAGTAATTGCGGAGCAGATAGACTACGGGGAAACAAAATTAGAGCAGAATAAACTATGTGAAAGGTATTGTAATCACCCATGTAAGACTATTTGTAATTGGGTGGAGGACAAGGTTTGATGGAGAGCTTACTAACAGCTCTTAGCTTGCGTTAGCAAGTGGATGGGGGTACCCCCACTAGATAAAGAATCAGAACCACACACAGAACACTGGGAAGTCCGAACTTCCTGCAGACTGAGTACATCTTTGGACCATTGGGTAAATTGTTGACAACTAGAGCAATTCTCAGTGCCCCCAAAAGTTTACAGGAAAAGTGTTTTGTAAGGAAGTCTTTGCTTAAAAAAAGTGACATTTTTTAAGTATAACTTTGATAGATATTACCTTTGTATATATTATGCATATTATATTCTATATATAATTATATCATGTATTTATTTAGAATTTTTAAGAAAAATTATTCCCATCTAGTTTTTTTTTTAAGATTTTATTTATTTATTCATGAGAGACAGACAGAGAGAGAGAGAGAGAGAGAGAGAGAGGGGCAGACATAGGCAGAGAGAAAAGCAGGCTCCATGCAGGGAGCCTGATGTGGGACTTCATCCTCGGTCTCCAGGATCAAACCCTGGGCCGAAGGCAGGTGCTCAACCACTGAGCCACCCAGGAGTCCCTCCCATCTAATTTTTAAATGAAAACTCATACTCATATGGTACTTTTCAACTTGCCAAAGTTCATTCTCATTTACTATCACAGTATAGTACAGAAAAAATTTAACTTAAAGCAATATCATGTATCAATATTTACTGAGAGAAATAATTTAATAAGATAGTCCATGAAAATAATTCATACATTCTACACTCCAGTTGAAAGTTAAAAGATTAGATAAGTTGCTTGGCCAAAACATTTAAATATATGAACAATAGGTAATTCATGAAATGCCTGCTCTTTATGTAAGGCACTGGCATCCGGATAATTCTGACAAATCCTTATACACATTTATATTCAACTGAGTCTCATGGTCTCAAGGTTTACTAAAGGTTTACCTGGAGATTAGAGAGAAGTACCTCGTTATTTTATACTTTTACTTATCCATTATATTCATACAGAATTACTTTAGAGAATTTATAAATACCAAATTAAATGTTCTAAAGAGATTCTTAACTATAGGAAACAAACTAAGGATTGTTGGAGGGGAGGTAGGTGGGAGGGTAGGGTAACTGGGTATTAAGGAGGGTATTAGGGATGGGTATTAAGGAGGGCACTTGATGTCATGAGCATTGGGTATTGTATGCAATTGATGAATCTCTAAGTTCTATTCCTGAAATTAATATTAGAGTATATGTTAACTAAATTGAATTTAAATAAATTTTTTTAAAAGTAAATGCTTCTGGTCATGTTTTACCATTTACTGCTATATTTTTATAGTTATTACAGATTTTTTTTTAGCTTAAAGCAGTATCACTGCTTACATATTTTCTGAAAGAAATATCAAAACCGACTTCTTAATGAACATGATCTTACTAAAACATACATATAACATTTATAATTTCTATAAATAACTATAATTCCACCCTAACTATTTCCTTAATATTTTAGCTTATTTATCAGGGACAAATGAAGATACATGTAAAATATTTTCAGTATTTTTCTAGGATATCAATTATCCTTAAAATCAAAGAACATATATTCAAACTTATTTCCATAATTTATCATTATTAGTATTAAAGCACACATGGCATCCTAGAGAGAACTAAAAATGTTTGGCCTCTTAACAGCAGTGCTTCATATACCTAAAGACTATTTTAACTGAACTGTAGGCTAAAGTTGAATGTAGAAGGTGGACAAATAAATGGGCAACCAGCAGGTACAGCTCTTATGTCAGAGAATCAAGCCTTAAGTTTTCTTGGCCAGTTTGCTCTTCTTGCAAAAGGCAATTCTGGGAACATGATTCCTAAAGTCTTTTAAGTTTTACAATACACTTTTTTCCCCTCAGGTCAGAAATTGGTCCAGGAACATATGTACTATCTCTCAGGAACAAAGAGGCCTACAGGACCTGACCAAGCTTGACTGATGGGTCTGTACTCAGACATACATGCACTAGAGTCTAAGTAAAACAGAGCAGTATTTGCTTCTAAACATTTTCTTACTTCAATCAATGTTGAACAGTTAACTTGACCCATGTCTGAGCACTAAACGGAGGTTTGCCTTGAATGAGAGGTCTCAAATGGTCTAATACTTATTTAAACATATACATCTATGCTGTAGCTATCATCTACACTGGAGAGGGATTTTTTTTTTTAAAGAAGATTATATATGTTTCCAAAGGTATTTGGAAATGAATGAATTCAGGTCATTCAACAAACATTAAAGAGGTATTCATTACATTCCAGATGGTTTTTAAGTGTGAGTCTTATATATGTAACATATATAGTTACTTATATATATGTAACATATAAAATCCCATCTCATCCTCTTCCTTTTACTAGGAAACTAAACTCACTGGCATTTATTATATTTACTAAAATGTAAAACTTATTTATTGCATCTTAATCTAGGGTTTCTCTTAATCAAGTATCTTGTTTTTCCTTCCTTTTTCCCCTTTCTTAATATTTTTGGATTGACAGGAATTTTTTTGTTCTCTAGATCTCTTACTTCAATTATTCAAACATTATATACTAATTTTGTCACACATACTGAAATATAGTTCTAAATCTATCAATATCATTAGTGAATCAGTATCTATATTCTTTCCCAAACCAACACAAGCATTTGGGTGTACGGTCACTTGTCCTTTGCTTTGACACTCATATGTCATTTATTTCCCAACTTGCTGTATTTACATACTGCTTCAATAATTTAGACTTAACCATTAGTTGTGTTAATTTCCTTGTCGATCTTCTTTCTTTGACTTGTTTTTAATTTTGCTACGGTATATTCTTAAACAGAGAAGGTCCAAAATTGATTCATCCTGCCCTCACACTTGAATTTTTGTTTGGCTAGGCCTAAAAATTTAAGGTTAAGAAGGGTTTTTTTCCTCACTAAATTCTGAAGATACCTTTCACACTGAATCCTGGTATCCGTTGAGATGTCTTTTAGTAAGGGAGTCTTCTTTTCTTTCTGGTAGCTTTTCCAGCATTTTTCTTTTTATCTTTGGAGTTCTGAAATTTTACCAGTATGTGTCTAGACCTTGGTCTTTTCCATTCAGTTTGCTTGGTACTCCATGGCCCCTTTCAACACGAGGATCCGTGAGGATAGGCATTCTAGCTGAGTACGCTGAATGAATGTGGTTTTTTCTGAGCCAACTTTCCCTCTTGCTCCTTTTCTTCCATGTTCATTGGGGAGTTTGGGAGTTTCTGCAAGCTACACTCTGCTTTCATGTCCATCCCCTACAGATTCACTAAGAACTTCTCTGGGAAAACTGAACCCCCCATTTCTGATTTTTTAGAGTTAAGTGCATGACATATTACTTTTCCATTTCGTTCTCTTAACACTTCTTTTTCCTACTTACAGAAACCTTTCCAAGGAGTCCCTCTAGTTCCTCACTTCCCACTCACCCAACTATGGCAGGCAATCTGACTTCAACCTCTTCCTTGAATGAAACTGCTCTCTTGAAAGTCAGCTGCCTCTTAAAAACTGTCACATTCATCTTGATCCTTTCAGCATTTGACACCCTCCCACCCTCCCCTATCCCATAACTTTTCTTAAAATGCTCACCTCCCTTGGCTTTCCAAGCTGACACTTTGAATCTCTTCCTCCTCCTGACTGCTTTTCTGCCTCCTTTATTTGCCTTCGTGACTGTTCATTCTCTAATGTGAATTTTCCCACAGCTCCTGCCTTAACATTCTTTCTCTCAGAAGTCCCAACCATTCCTAGACTAAGGTATCACTTTCTGGCCAACAATTATCAGCAGCCCTTAATCATCTGGGCTGATCTACATCTTACAGACCACTTGCACTAGCACTACCGTGCCCCCTAGATATTTTGCTGGCAAACTTAGCATTTATGGAAACAAGTTAATCACTTCCCTGATGAGAGCGGCTCCTAGCTATGCATTTCAAATGTATCTTTAATAAATACACAGTGCTCAAAATAAACAGTTTACGAATGAATAAATAGCAAAATAAAACTAAAAGCTAACCAGAAATAATGCAGGAAATTGTTTTAGATGCATCAAAATATCTTGATGGGCCAGTTAGCTTATGTGAAGATAGACGCCTGATCTGAAAAGGTGCATAACATAACAAAGTAATAGTCTGAAATTTACAGAGGCTGCCAGGGACAGAAGGTGAGTCTTATTAGGGACATCAGAAAAAGGACAGGTGAGGTTAACAGATCTTGGGAGAGGAATGAACAGAGAGTTATCCATAAAAGTGGTGGGAGGATAAGACCAGAAGAGAAATTGGAAATTCCCTGAGGAAGGACCATCAGAAACAATTTTAATAGCGATATAGTGATATTATAGCGATAATAGTGATATTAAGGTTTAATGTATATACTATGACAGGGTGAAACACCTTTCCACTAGAGTCAACTTTTATTAAAAGCTTACCTAACCAGTGTTAGAGATTGTTAAAATGATAAAAGAAAAAGAAGATTAATTTCATATTAAGATTTATAAGAGGCAGAATAGAAAGGATGGCCCCAGAAACAACTACAAAGCAATGGTTGATAATAGAGCTAAATATATATGTAAGAGTGAATAGGAAAATATATAAGAAATACATATGACCCATCTCTCAAATAATCCTTAGGAATATTAGGGAGATATTAAATTTCTAGTTCTAAATTATGTGGCAGATCACACCAAGCATTCCTTTGAAAATTATAATAAAGTTAGCCTTCAGAAGGCTGGAGAATTTGGGAGCACACTGATAACAACTCCAGGATTATGAGTTGCCATTCTTTTTTTTTAAGATTTATTTATTTATTTATTCATGACAGACACACACACACACACAGAGAGGCGGGGGGGCAGAGACACAGGCAGAGGGAGAAGTAGGCTTCATGCAGGGAGCCCGACGTGGGACTCAATACCAGGTCTCCAGGATCACACCCCGGGCCAAAGCTGCGCTAAACCGCTGGGCCACCGGGGCTGCCCATGAGTTGACATTCTTAAACTGGTGTCTGGGAAGCTCATATTGGTAACGTAGATTAAACATGGTCCTCTGCTGCTTTTATACTTTTGGCATTATATGTTAATGCTAACATAATTTAGCAAGGAGCCTAAAGTTGTTTCCTTATTATCCTAGGTTAGGTTTCTATGGGCCTGTGGCCAAATGGCCAAAGACAGGCAAAAGGAGTTAAGAATGGCATTTCTTACTTGCTAAATCCTTCCTTATTTCAGTTTTGGAGTTTTCTTCCTCCTCCACCCTAACTTTCACAGGCAACACTAGCTCTGATTACTCACTTGTAGTGAACTTTCCCACCAAGACTTAAGTGGGTGAAATAAGATTTTGCTTCTCTGAAAGAAAATAATGTCTCTTTTGTGTGGCAGTTTTTACTTTTTTTAATGTTGTAGCTGTTGTTTCCAGTCAATTATAATCTCTCAAATCTCTGTATTCTGTATATTATTATTTCTTTGCCAGAAGTTTGTGTCAGAGTGTGTGTTCCCAGCTGGGACATATCTAACTTAACAAGTTATTTTAAAATGGATATACTGGTTCTGGTGATTAAAGTTTGATGAGTCAACATCGTAAAATAGTTGTGCCAAATATCAACCTAAACTTTGGTTGCATTTTGAAAATGATGGAATACTTAACACTTGGTTGTGGTATTGATAAAGGAAAAATCTGTGGGAAGAAGAGTGCTCAGAAGTGTGGAAGTGTGACAACTGGTGAGGATGGTCTTTAAAAATTATAGTTTATTGCCAGGCTTATTTCAGAAATAAATTTTTGAGGTCCCAATGATAAGACACTTTAGAGAATCGAATCTAGTAGGAAAATTAGGGAAAGCTTAAATAATCAGACGAGATTGGGCACGTTCAGGGTGGTATGGCCATAGACGAAAGCTTAAATAATCAAACTTTAGTATAGACTTATAAATGTGTTAAGTGCCATACAAATAAATTCTTATCAGAATAAAAATATTTAATTTGGATAAAAGAATAAGTGGTAATTTTCTCTGATTACTTGGAAACCTGTCATGTAGCAGATGGATTATAAATAAAGTATATATATATGTACATATATATATGTATATATGTATGTATGCTGTTTATTAAGAACTCAAATCTATAGGAAGGACTTTGTAACAATTTGTGGTGCATAAAAAGAATGGATGGCCATATGAAGTATCAGGCTTTTGATCACAGGGAGTGCTTAAGCAGTGATTGTGGACTAATGAATATTGTAGAGATCATTCCTACATGGATCTATCCCTGATTCCTAGAGTTTGTGACATTTCTCTTTCCTTGAACCCCATATTCTCTCAATTTTTTTAACTCTTGTCATATCTCCACCCAAAGCATGTCCCAAATATGTCAATGTCTCTTCATCCCCACCACTACCACTCTCCCAGCTACCCCCAGCACTTGGACCATTGCAGTCACCTCCTAAGTGTCTGATGCTTACCCCTATCATCATTTCCCCTGCTTAAATATTTTCTCCACAAAGCACACAGATAGGTCTTTTCAAAGGTAGAACAGGGGGTGCCTGAGCTGAAACCAAGCATTCGACTCTTAGTTTCAGCTCAGGTCACCATCTCATGGTTGTGGTATTGAGCCCCAGGTCAGGCTCTGAGCTCAGTGTAGAGTCTGCTTCAGATTCTCTCTACTTCACCCTCTCCCTTAACCTCCTCAAATAAATAAAATCTAAATAAATAAATAAATAAATAAATAGATAGATAAATAGTAAAACAGATAATGTAAGACCTCTTCTTAAAGTCCTCTTACATATTCCCAATTCTTAGAATAAAATTCACACTCCTTATCCTGGCTTTTACAAAAAGCCAGCCACAGCCTACTACTTCTCCAGCATCATCTCATCCTTCTCCCCATTACTCACCATGTTCTAGCCACACTGGCCTTCTTTTTAGCTTCTTAAATACACATAGCTCATTTTTCTCTACACTAATTTATATCTTTAACTGGGAAACTCTTTTGACATTTGCATAGCTGATTCATTCTTGTCATTTTTATCTAAGCTAAAATTTTTACTTTCTTCAAGAAGCTCTCATTGACCACCAAATGCAAAGTACCTATATAGTTATTTTCTAAGACCTGATTGAAATTCTCTGCACAGGATGTATCAATACTTGTTTTAGGGTTTTGTTTAGTTATTTGTTATAATAGTATCCATCAACCCACTAAATGTGATCTTTATAAGAGTAAGAGTCTTGTGTGTCTTGACCATCACTGTATCTTGTACCTTGCTAACTGATTAAAAAAATGCTTTGGAAGGGAGAAAGAGAGGGAAAAGAGAGAGAGAAAAAAAGGGAGACATTATTATTATTAAGTGACATCACGTTCTTAATCTTACTCATTGCATTCCTCAGATTTATCTTTCAATTCACAAGCACTTCCCTTGGCATGTCCAAGTGAGTGCTTAAGTCATCTAATCAATTTTTAATTTTGGTGACTCTGTTTTACTTTTGGTAATTCTAGTCTTTCCAAATGTATTTTCTTCTATGTTGTTCTATATGTATTCTTTATTATTCTTTTTATAGTTTCATTAAAGATTCCCCCCACCCCTCCCAGTTTTTAGTGTGCTCCTTGCATTGTGTCCGCAGATTCTCCTTCCTGGTCTTTGTTTTCTCCTGTAGTTCATCTTGTTTTTAACTTACCTTATTTCTATTGAAAGTTCATCTTACACAGTATTTCCCCTGTGAAGCTACTATCTGGCCTCAGTGTAAAAGTGTCTTTCCAGGGAAGCCTGGGTGGCTCAGCGGTTTAGAGCTGCCTTCAGGCCAGGGTGTGATCCTGGAGACCTGGGATCGAGACCCAAGACCCAGGATTGAGTCCCACATCGGGCTCCCTGCAAGGAGCCTGCTACTCCCTCTGCCTGTGTCTCTGCCTCTCTCCCTCTGTGTGTCTCATGAATAAATAAATAAAATGAAAAAAAAAAAAAAAGGTGTCCTTCCACAGCAGTAAATTTCTTGGTTTTATGTTGCTACATCAATAGAGTATAAATTCACACGGTACCCCTACATGGTATGTGCTAGGATTTGTTTCTTTTTTGAGGAGCAAGCTTCCTTTCCACTGTGTCCCAGGGCTATTGAGTGATATTTCTCTAGAATTCCTTTGAAACAAAGGATAGTCTTTGAGGCTCCAGGCTATATGTAGTTTGATTGATTTAGTTCCCTAAACCTACATAGAACAAGGACACTCTCCTCTCTTGGAAGTAGCACTGAAATTCTAATTCTTACCCATTTGGAACCTATAACTGTGCAAAAGCCCCCGGCTTACCCTTAATATTGTATCTTTTATCTTTTATTGATGCTGTATGTCTTATGGGCACCTATACATTTCCCTTTTCAGCTTGGCTTATTTTTCTGTCTTGACATTTTATCCAGCCTTTCTATGAGTTTCTAGCAGATCTGGGATCCATCCACATTAGCTCATCCTGCCCTGTTGCTAATTTTTTTTTACAATGAGTGAGGCACTATAATTAGGTGCTACCTTCCTCATGAGTTAGATTCTGTTATTAAATCCATTTGAGATACAGAAAATATGAGGTTTTAAGAGGTTATGGTACTTATCAATCATTATGCAGCTAAGATGTATTGGTCCTGGGACTCAAAAAATCACATCTAATTGTTGCCCAAGCCATGTTCTCATGTGTAAGGCCATATAGCTAATAGGACCACTAGAACCCTTTTCACCTTAAAATTAATTTATATCCTTGCACTTTGCATGGTTTACTTCCCTAAATTGGGATATGTGGTTTTATGGTATTAATCATCATGGGATATAGAATCAGGTAAATACATGCTCAGAATTTTTATAGTCTCAGTGGCAGGTCCCTTCCAACTGCTTTGTAAGTTTTCCTTGGTACTCTATGGGAAGAAAAATATGCTAAATTAAGAGCTTCACAATGTGAATTGATAATAAGAATCTCTTAAAAACGAGCAAAATCTTACAGTGTCATTAACATGAGGTTGGATATAATGGAAATATGTTAATGGTGAGTAATGTATCAAACGGTTTCTTCCTTAATGTTTTCACCCATGGCAACAGATGTCTTTTTAATTTTGCCTCCATTAAAATTTTCTTTATTAAGCATAAATAAGAAGATATATTTATATTTTCAATGAAGGATTTAAAAGTGTGAAATGCAGGCTATATTAGATTCATTCTGGAGGACATGCATATAAATTTATATATTCAATCCTTAACTTGCTGAAACTAAAAAGGCATTAATTTTTATGTCCTCTACAGATTGTAAAGGTTTTCTGATTCCAATTCTAATAAAAGAATAAAATTCTCACAACACTACTCAATTCTTCTTAGTAAATGGCTGAGAAAGAACTGAACTCCTTTACCAGACAAGCAATTTGCTAATTACTCATAAAGGTCAGAACTGAATCACACAAGAATTTAATTTTTCTGTGTAACAGTGCTCTATGTTTTTTTCTCAAACCCTATGGTTTCAGAGAACCAGAGTTTCCCACTACCTCAAAACACTAGGTTGACCTCAAAACAAGTCTGGAAAAAATATCCTTCCAGACATTAAAAAATGAAACACGAACAACTACCAAATGATATTTGACATTTAAGAATGACCTTTGTGTAGCAAATAAAGTCATTTTCCAAAAAGCCAGCATTCAAACTTTCCCAGAAACAATTTGCAAATGAAAATACATCACCAGCTAAAAAAGTAATTACTAGCCATAAAGCTTTTCTTTTTTGCAAACACCATTGAAATTACTGAAGTTAAATGTCCAGATTAAGAAAAAATGCTCCATCAATTCTCACATCATTTTTCCATACTGCTGAATCAGTTTTTATAACTCTACTGAATGTATGTTTTCTTTTTAATTTCTAAATCTTTTTCTCTTGCAGCCTCCTCTATGGATGGAGAGATTATCCTGGCACCCTGTGTTTCATTAAATTTAGTGACTTAGACACCTAAAGACATGATTTGCTGTCTCTTGACTGCAGGTTTTTGCCCTCCAAATATCATATTGATTCTATAAATAAAACAATCTCCAGGCTTTAAGCAGCAGATTATTTGAAAAAGCATGGTTGGAACCATTTAAATCCTATCCTGGGACCAATCAGTAAGTGATATTCAGCAAATAACACTAACAAGGTAACATAAAGTGGTCCTATGAAATTACACTGAGAGTCTACATAAACGTGTGTCAATATTTCCCTTTTTGTGTGTGCGTGAGGACAAAAACATTTTTTTTTCTTTTCTTTCTTTTCTTCTTCTTCTTCTATCCTTCTTTTCTTCTTCTTCTTTTGATACAAACATTTCATTAGCACCTACTGTGTCATTACTGTTTGGCAGAAGGGATTTGCTGCCTCATTTATTTTTCTGTGAAAATAAGAATTCTTACTTTACCACCCACTGTAGAAGTAAAGAAATGAAGGAACATGTAATAATATCATTAGGCTATAAATAGAAGAGCTGAATTTTAAAATTAGGTCTGTCTGTGTTCGAGGCCAATGTTTTTTGTTCTACAATACTAAATGTAAATACACAAAGGCAGGGTATCCTTTCCCCATACAAAAGTAATTCAAATTCCTTGCAGAAAATAAAGACATCAGAAAAAATATATTATGTGTATCTCTACTCCACTACCAAAAATTCTATCTACCATTATTTTTTAAGTTCTAGACTCATTTTGCAGGGGAGGGTTGCATATGTAGTAAGATGTTATGATGTTTTTCTGAGAACTTAAGCCAGGAGTTAACAGCACAAAGATTTCACTGTCAGGAACACATTTACTGAATTAAAATATTCAAAGTATCTCAGGGACATAAGGTCAGCCTTTACCATTGAGAGTCATCCCAAGGTAAGACTACTGGCAATTTTTTGTTTTCATTTTTGTTTTTGTTTTTCCCAAAAAAGAAGAAAAGGAGGAGGTCCTTAGAGAATCACTGGTAAATATAAGGGAAAATAAAACATTTCTTTATTGGACATGCACTTAAATCACCAGGCTTGCTTGCTATCTCAGGTGCTGTCAGATAAAGAAGAGAGAACACCAGTGGAAGATGTTTTTATGAGGCCATGTCAACTACAAATACAGGAGAGGATTAGTTTCTGCAGCTGAGGAAAAGGGATGAGGTTTTGGAAAACTTCAGGATTTAAAGACAGATATAGAAGTAACAAATGTTACACGCTTAATCAACAAATCACAAGTGGAATTACTTATGAGAAACATATGACTTTGCTTTGAATTGAAGATGAGAGTGAAACTTCTTAGTGGAAATGTTAGCAGATGGACTAAGAATGTGGATATGAGGATACAGTCTTACTGACATCTTACTGTGATGGAGGCTGGGTGAGGTCTATAAGACAAATAAGGGCCATGAGCTGCTCTTGGAGAAAGCCCGCAAACTGGTGTTGAAAGAGGAAAGTAGCTACCTGGGTGGCTCAGTGGTTGAGTGTCTGCCTTTGGAGTAGGTTGTGATCCTGGGGTCCTAGGATTGAGTCCCACATCATGCTCCTTGCAGGGAGCCTGCTTCTCCCTCTGCCTATGTCTATCCCTCTCTTTGTGTGTCTCATAAATAAATAAATAAAATCTTAAAAAAAAAGAAAGAAAGAGAGAGGAAAGTAGAACTTTGATGTAAGATGAATAGGAATAGTGAAAGCGGACCAAAAAATTAGGAGTGTTTCATTGGGGAATTCCAGCCAAGACACATTGAGTGAATAGAAGAGATACTCTTGGGGATTCAGGTTATAAGATTTGGAAATTAGGTAGTCATTGCTGACCCACAAGAATCAAATGATTTCCAAAAAAGATAAAAATGAAGTAAGTTGATTAGAAACACAAAAGCCTTAGAATTGATCATTGATCAATTAATTCAATATATGTGTCTTTTGAGACTCTAAAAATCCAATGAGGAAATAAAAATACAAGTAAAATTAAACAGACAATAAATAACTACAGAATGTATTGATTTTAATATTAAAGAGAACATATTTATAAATATTCTTATTAGGATTTCTTTGAAATTAATAATTTTCAGAAAAATTAGCAATAACAATTTAAGAAGCAAGAGAAATATTTAGTTGTCCAATAAATCAAGGAGACAGAAAATGTGGTTAAAGAACTAAATGTATATAAGGACCAGACTCATATACATTGGGGTGGGGTTTACTCTTAAACTTTTATAACAAAGTTATTTTCTGATATATACAAAAAGTTATAGGACTTGAAAATAATGAAAAACTACCTAATTTGTTTTATAAAATTAGGAAAGCCTGGATAGCAAAATATGACAAAGATGGTTAGAATTAAAAACCATAAAGCAAAATGATTTATGTGAAAATCCTAAATAAAACACTAGAATGGAATTAATAGTGCATGAAAGGGAAAAAACACCTCTCACAACTAAGTAGGGTCTATTTGAGGAAGACATGCTAATATCAAGAAATCTTGGAGAAAAATACATTTAAATAGGTCTAGAGAAGCCTCAAATTTGCCAACTTTTCCTAATTAGGATTATTTAAAAGTAGAAATCCTTAATATGGTTAGGAAAAATAACAAGCCTCAAATCAATAGTCCTATCATACTTAGTAATGAAACTCTGGAGACATCCTCATAAGTAATAAGTACAAAACAAGGATACTCATAACAACAATAATTATTTCATACTGGTTTGGAAGTCAATTCACCACAATTAGACTCAAAGCATTTATACAACAGGCAACAATGGGAAAAGAAACAAATTGTATTTGCAGGCAACAGAATTACTTAGCTAGAAAGGCCAATTTTAAAATTGGTGGAATTAATAAGAGTTCATTATGCCTAAATATGTGATAAAAATATTCAAATTAATAACTTTGTTACATCAATGTAAATTACAAATAATTTCTAAAAACATACTAAAAACAAAGTGTGAAACAAGCAATTAATTTAACACTAAATATTCAGAAGCCATATGAAGCAAAACAAATTTTAATCGGAATTACTGAGTGTGTCAGATGCTGCCTAGTGCTTCACCATATTATCTTATTTATTCCTTACAATTATCTTTTGTTTACATTTCATGTTCCTTTGAAGCATGGAAAGACGTAAGACTTGTCTGATGTCTCACAGCAAAGTGGCTGAGGGAGGATGAATGAGGGAAGGAAAAGAGGAAGGAAAGAAGGAGAGGAAGTGGTGATGGCACAGGCAAATATTCAGCAATGTGATAGACTCTGCTGTGAGAGATGTACTGTACATAATAAGAGATTTTTATCAGAAACATCATAATCTAAGATTGAATAACAAAACAGGGAAGATATCTGTGGCAATGTTGCCTGCACATATCATTAACAGACCAAAACCAAAACGATAATAACAATAAACATGCTCACTCCACTAGTAACCCAAATAAGATGAACTACAATAATAATAATAACATTTTTTTGACAAAGAGACAGCATGAGGTGGGACAGGGGGGCAGGGGACATTAAGACAGATTCTCCCAAGTAGGCCCCAAACCCAGACCAAAGCCCAAAGCAGTGCTGGATCTCACTACCCTGCAATCATGACAAGAGCTGAAATCAAGAGTAGGACATTAAACTGACTGAGCCATCCAGGTGCCCCAAGAATAATTATTTTAATCTATGAGATTAGCAAAAATTAAAAGTTAGTACTTTTCAGAGCATCATGAAATAAGTGGTCAAAGAATGCTACTGGAATTTAAACTATTTCAAAACTTAGTCTTTTGCATTTTGGCAGTTTTTACTAGGAACTTTAAAATTGTCAATATCCTTTGATTCAGAAATTCTTTCTTAAATATATCTGATTGGAAATCATAGAGATGTGGTCAAACATGCATGATCAAATGTATATTGCAGAATCACCTGTAATATCAAAAAATTAAAAACTAAGGAAGAACTAGTAAATAATGAAATTAATGCAGCACTTGAAATCCACTTTCTAAGAAATTTTAATGGCAAAGAAAAATGTTCTTGTTACATTTATAAACAGTAAAAACAGAAACAAAATCAAACATAAAATCTAAAAAGAAAAAAAAAGAGGCCCACAGTATTTGTTTTTGTGAGATTAGAAAAATTTTCATATCTTTATAGTTGCATCTTTATAATTCATTGTTCTTTGTAGGTTATCCACAGTGATTATAGAACATTTAAACAAATCATGAAGGGAACATTTTTAAAAGTTGATGTTTATCAGTTTCTCTAAATTGGGGGGGGGACTAAATTTGTGTATTTAAGGAGAGTAGGTAGTGAGGAAATGAACACAGTGATCAATTTCATTCATTCTGTAACTGAAAAGAAAGGAGTAAATTGGGACAATAGCCAGAGGGAAGACTAGAGTTTGAATATTTGGGAAACTTTTTAACCTAATTTGCAAAATTCATTTGAAGACAATCAAAGAACCGCTGTGAAGCAGACATGGGGGTGATCACCATTTCTGCTCAGTGCTGTGGAATGGTGAGGCTGAAGATGGAGGTCATGGACCAGCCTGCAGCAGGTAGTCTCTCAAGTGGGACACCTGTAATTGTCTGGTTGGCCAATCAAGCAGAAAGGGAAGCCTGCTAGAGTTGTCATTGCTATTGCGATCAAAAGAGACCACAGCATATATTGCTGCAAAATACATCTATTCCCAAGTAGCCTTATAGTTTTGGTCCACAATAAAGAGTTTTGCTCAATTCTCACGGACAGGAAAGTAAGAGACGTCACAGAGTGAGAACAGGGTTAACTTACTATTAATTATTCTGAAAGCTAGAGGCTGAAGAAGAGGCTTTGTGGAGTTCATGTCAACTGGGGAAAGGATAAGAGCAGCATTAACAAAGTAGACCTGAGGATGGATTACAAAACCCTTATGTGTATCCTAAATGATATGTTGTTCATCTTTAGGAGTAGAGCTCAAGAGCTCCAATAAACCACAACATAGTCTTGGACCTATTGGGGACTATTAATAAAGATATGTTTCTTGTATAATGACACTATACATTGGCCAGATGATATAAAATATGGGAGAAAGTCTCAACAACCTCAACATTCTTTTTCTTCATTTGGATGTCATCCAATTTGAGTCCCATATCTGTGGTCTATAGACAGTGGTCATGTCCATCTTTATAAATGGGGTAAAATTCAATTCCCATGTAACATCATCAATTTTATAAACATGCCTCATTTTAAATTAAGAGGTTAGAAAGACTGACATTCTTAATAGTCCTAACATTGCTGCAGTAATAGAAATCACAATAAAACATCATTAGATTGGGTGCTTGAGGAAGGAATCACATTGGGAATTAGTTTCAGTATTATAAACAGGACCATGGGAAGGATGTAAGTCAGAACAGAGAGCTCCTGGACCTCCATAGCTGAAAGTATGTCCACAGAAACATCTTAAATGTCTATCAATAAGCAAGAATTACATAAATTAGGATGCAGCCAAAATAAAGAATATTTTGCAAGCAATAAAGTAAGCAGATCTATGTGTATTAGCTTGGAGCGAACTCCAAGGCACATTGTTGTGTGTCAGATTAACTACACTTGATTCCATTTATTCAGATTTTCACCAAAATGTGTGTGTGTGTGTGTGTGTGTGTGTGTGTGTGTGTCTGCGTGGGTGCACACATAAATGCCTCAGAAGACACATGAACAGTGTATTGGCTATCTGTAGCAAAGTCAGATGGGGGATGTTGAAGAAAAGTATGTACTCTTGTACTCTTTGGGGTTTTACAATGAGCGTAAGTATATTCATGTACCAGCTAGGGTCATAAAAGTTTAAAAATGGGCACTGAACAGTTTTTGTTAAAAGTCTGTGGCTTATAAAAAAAATCAGTCAAGTACAGGAAAATTCAGAAAGGTCCTAACCCTTGTAAGTCTACATAAATGTAAGAGGAGATTGTATACCTTACAGGCAGCTATAAATGAGGTGGTTCTGGTTTTGCTGGCACCTATAGGGAATTGGTTATTTAAAAGATGAGAATTAGGGAACTGTGACCAAGAAAGGGATTCTCACAATAGGAGACTATAGTGAAAAGTCACTGAACACCTCCACAACACTGCCCTGGTTTTTAGAATGGTGCAGATGTTTATCTCAAGTCTGAATTTCTGAATTTTTCTGATATCATCGGGGAAGAGTAGTGGGCAATATTCTTTGATTAGTGATTCATAATGAAAAAGGCAAACAATCTCCAGGCTACCGAAGAGATGACATGCTGTTTCTTGCTTAATGAAAGATAAATTAAAGTCATTTGACACTGCCATATGTTAGCAATCATTTCCCAAGCAGAAAAAAAAAAAAAAGAAACCCAAAACATTACTACAGATGGTTTGATTTAGTGTCCTAAAAAGGTTGCAGGGAACAAACCCACTTTTTGTTAGTACATTTTTTGGTGGGATAGTAGACATAGTCTTCAGTGGTTTAAATAATAAAATATGTATGGCTATACCTGCCATTTTGAATGCGAGGTAGCAGTATGAATAATGCGTAATTATGTGGAGACCACTTTCAGAATATAGATAAGAAAACACATGGTACAAAATTGTGGATTCTACACACACTAGAATGATGTTACTAAAAACCTAATGCCATGAGTGATAAAAGGTTTGCAGTGAGTCATCCATACTCTTAGTCATGTCCATTTTCTTATACTTCCTAAGATTAATTTATGTATTATGAATATGTTTCTTACAGATAAGAAGTAAAAAGTTAACATAAACGTTACCAATATAGTACCATTTCTCTCACTTAAAAATATGTAAAAATACTTTTAACAATATTAATCATTTTTAGAGAAAACCCTTAACCATAAAAATATTACCATTCTAACTCAGTACATTGTTTTGCTTTTTAATTTTTTATTTAATTTTTAATTATTTTAAGTAGGCTCCATTCCCAGTGCGGAGCTTGAACTTACAATCCTGAAGCCAAAAGTCACATGCTCTACCTACGGAACCAACCAGGTACCCCTTGTTTTGCTTTATGCGGCTTTCTTTCTAAGCTTTGTCCTTATATATATTTGGATAATTTTTTTTTTTCTGTGTTTCTGTTTAAGATCACTTTATAAGAATTTTCCATCACACTGTGTGGTGTACATGATTATTCTAAGTTTTTTTTTTTTTTAACTTGCATTTTCATGTATGATTTTGTTGTCCTATTGCTTGGCATTTAAGTTGTTAAAATTTCATAGCACTATTATAGAAGTCATGATAAAAAGGGCATTTTTAAAATATCTTCATTTTTAAAAATTTTATTGTAGTAAGTACATTTAATATGAGATCTACATTTTAAACATTTTTATTTACTTAGTGTGTCTAAAATGGTTCTCAATAACCTCGACCTCATAGCATTCACACCCTTCACCCTTATGTAGTCCCTGCAAGTAGAGTATAGTAGATGTCCAGAATAAGTGTCTATTTTAGTAAGAATAAGTACTGTCCCTTGCATAATGGAAGTAGTCCAACTGGTTGAGCCTCTTAGAGAATCATGGCACATCACAGACTCGGTGTTAGGTTCTGCTGCTAGTACACTGGACATTCAGCATTAGATGAAAGGAAGGCAAGAAAGGAAGGCAAATAGTAGATGTAGGGTGCCATTTCCTAAACTGGGATAGAAAAAGATTGTGAAAAAAAAAAAAAGAAAAAGGTTGTGGATTCTTCTATTGAGTATGAACTCACATTCTCTTAGATCATTTGTTCTGGAGGAAGCCATCCACTGTGTTGTGAGGGTGATGGAAAGGCCCATGTAGTAATAAACTAAAGTCTGCAAATAACCACGTGAGCAAGCCTGGAAGGAGAATCACCCTCCCCACTACATCATCAGTTGATTCTTCAGATGAGGCTGCATTATATATGTATATATGTACATATATAATATATGCATATTATTACATATACATATAACATACACATTATATGTGTAATATATAATGTGTATATATAATATACATATACCTATTACATATACATATAATAGTATTCCATTATATATAATATAATTATATATATAATAGTATTGCATTATATATATGTACATAGTATATGTATACTATTATACATCTATATGTATACTATATATATTCAGCAATAAAATGAATGAAATCTTGCCATTTGCAACAACATGGATTGATCTAGAGAGTATAATGCTAAGCAAAATAAATAAAAAAAAGATCAATACTGTATCATTTCACTCATATGTGGAATTTAAGAAACAAAACAGAGAAAGAAAGAGAGACAGACAAACCAGAAACAGAATCTTAACTATAGAGAACAAACTGATGATTATCATAGGGAAGGTGGGTAGGGGGATGGGTGAAATTGGTGATGGGGATTAAAAAGTACACTTTATCACGATAAGCACTGAATAATGATTATAATCATTGATTACCAGATTGTACATCTGAAACAATATAATATTATACATTAAACTGCACTGGAATGAAAATTTAAAAACTTGTAAAAAATCTTCAATTTATTACCACAGTCCATATTTTTTTAGATTTCCTTAGATTTTAATGTCCTTTTTCTCTTCCAAGATCCCATCCAGGACACCACATTAGATTTGGTCATCATGACTCCTAAGGCTCTTCTTCAGCTGTGATAATTTCAAAGACTGTCCTTGTTTTTAATGACATTAACAGTTGTGAAGAGTATTGGTTAGGTCTTATGTAGAATGTCCCTCAATTGGAGTTTGCCTGCTTTTTTCCTCATGATTAGACTGAAGTTATGGGATTTGCGGAGGAAGGTCACAGAGGTAAAGTGCCATTCTCATCAAATCATATCAAGGGTAGATGCTATCAACTTGACTTATCATTGTTGTTGTTGACCCTGATCACCTGTCTGAGGTAGTGCTTCACTGGTTTCTCCACATAAAGTTATTTTTCCCCTCTTTCCATAGTGTACTCTTTGACAGGAGCTCACTATCTGTAGTCTGCATCTGATAGGTGGAGAGTCATGCTCTATTTCCACTACTTTTAAAATAGTGCCAGAAATAACGTGTCTCAAAGCAAATACTCTGAAGTTTTGCTAAAGTGTGTTTCTTTGCATTTCTTGTAGTAGACCTATTAAACCTGAAGTGTTGATATTTCACAATAAAATTACCTCCATCTCTTCTTTCTGCAATCCTCTTTCCATTATCTAACCACTCTCCCACAGCTACCCACACCAATTTAGATCAATTGGTTGGCTTATGGCTAAATGTGTCTTAGCCTGGGTAAAGCAGGACTGATATTAAAGTCTAATACTTCAAAAATGCTGGGAAAAATAAAGTCTAAGGTTGATCTTGTAACCTAGAAGAGCTACCTGAAGTGGCTGTGGGGTGTGGCCAGGGACCAAGAGATTTACTGATTTTCAAACAAGTTAATTAGTTTTTTGCTTTGTTTAAAGTAATAGGTTCTGATTCCACAAATCAAGTGTTAGAAACCACTTTTCCTTAGCAAGAATGTTAGTGAGGGTGGCAACAGAACCAAGCACCTAGTAGACAGGAATTTTTATCCTTGATAACATTGGATAAGGTGACAATTTTGAGTATTATTTCTCTGTAAAATTCTCAATGAGATATCAGATGTTCAAATCCCCATATCCATTCTCATTCCTCTTAAATGATTCTCTCTTTACCCACATATTTTGTGTTTGCTATTGAAGGAACTGATTTGACTGTGAAACTCATACACCTATGAAATTTTACCTTTACAAGTACGATTAATTAAGGCAGGAAGGCAATAGTTTGGAGAAGTTGTAGTCAATTAAAAAGAAAAAAACTGGTTCTTGACTAAAGCAAAATTCTTCTCAGAATTTCTGCTTGCTATTTAACTTTAAAATTGTCATTTTGGGGGAAAAAAGTTAATTATTTATATCTCTCTGTGTCTTTTTTTTTTTTTTTTAACTAGCTGAGAGCAGTTATAGGATGAGCACAGAAAAGAGAGACTGTTGTATCCCTTCATGGCAATCTCCGACCATGATCCCAAGGTAATTTGGATTTTTTCATCTGGTATTCCCTCCATATAGCATGTACCAGGACACAGAGGACATTCAGAAACTATTATAAATTCTTCAATTCTTTTATACACTTTTCTTCAAAACTAACTGATTATTAACTGTCAGATCAACACGTTCTAAGAGAAGAATAGCTTTCAAGGATTACTTACACTCTAATTCCTATCTTACTCTTGTTCATCATTAAATGTACATGTTCCTTTTAAAGGAAGCTTCCAGTTCCAATCACTTAAATCCACAAAAAAGGCTGTACTAATCTTGTTTTTGACTTTGTCTTTGTATCAGAACTTTAAGTTATCCACACGAAATTGTTGCCCACACAAAGATATAACATTGTTATTTGTTTTGCCTCTTGCCCATGGTTCCAGAATTTCTTTTAATAAGAAGTAATCATGTATTTTATTTGTAAAAATTATTACCTTGACTCTTTGTTTTTTTTCTGTGTATTAGTATAGATAGACAGTTTATAGAGACATAAACTGTCTCTTCAAGAATATATAAGTTGATAACCATTCAACAGAAAAACGTTATCACTTAAATTCCCAGGTCCCCACCCTTAGGCATTTAGATTTCATTGATCTGCTGTGGGTCTTGGTGTGTGTGTGTATATATATATATATACATATATATACATATATATGTGTATATATATATATATATACACATATATATACATATATGTATAAATATATATATATACACTGGTTTTCAGATAAGAGAATTAGTTTTATTCTAATTTATTAGAATAAATATTTATTTATTTATAAATATTGGTATATATATATATATAAAATACCACACCAATATTACCTTGGTTTATATATATATATATATATATATATATATATATACACACACACATATATATGTATGTATATATATATATATGTATTTATTTGTTTATTTTTGGCAAATTTCTTGTTGACTTTAAATCTCAGGAAATGCTTAGAAACATTAATCTGAATAATTGACATGCTACGTAGTATATTAATCTTTTATCAGTATCAAATTTCAAGACAGCAAGACTTTATATGCTCATGTTTTTTTTTTTAAAGAATTTTTAAAAAATTTTTATTTATTTATGATAGTCACAGAGAGAGAGAGAGAGAGGCAGAGACACAGGCAGAGGGAGAAGCAGGCTCCATGCACCGGGAGCCCGACGTGGGATTCGATCCCGGGTCTCCAGGATCGCGCCCTGGGCCAAAGGCAGGTGCCAAACCGCTGCACCACCCAGGGATCCCTATGCTCATGTTTTAAGATGTGAAATATTTTAATGTGAGGAAGATTCAACTTATTCTTCTTAAGTAAGAGCATACACTGTGTACATTTCCTGTAGAATGCACAATACAGCTACAGAGTATTGTACGGACCAGTTTGTTCAATTCTACTTTGTTGGTGCATTCTAGAGTGCCAAACTCAGAATGATGTTTTCTTAAGTAACACAAAAATTTGCAAAATCCTAGACAGTAAGTATCCATTCCACAAGACTTGCAAAATTAAACAAAGGAAAATGCATGTGTAAAGGACATTATATTTCAAGTCAGTATGGCTTATTTCAAATAATTTGACACTTCCAGAAGCATAGTCTGCACAACATTGAACTTAGAAAAAAAAATCAGAGTTATCAGATTCAGCAGCTTGTGAAGCCAATGGAATATTTTCTGAACTACAGAAAAGAGTATGCCAAAGTAGAGAAACCTCTGGGAAGGATTATGCTAATAAATATGATCTGTTGCAGAAGAGGATGTCATCCAGACTTTTTGTCTCCTGTGCATATATATATATATATATATATATATAATACCACACCAAATATTTTTTCCACTAATTCCCTTTACCTATGAGATCTTGATTTTGACAACAGTGAGTTGTTTTTTTGTTTTTGTTTTTGTTTTTCCAAAAGTGATGCTTTTGATAAGCTAAAGCATGCAGTTGGTTAGGGATTACAAAATGATAAATGGAATTTCATCTGATTATACACACTGAACATTGATATAAAAATATGCTAATTCACACAGCAAGTGGATTAATAGTTATTTGAAGTAACAAATTAAGCTTGTGTCTTAACTCATGATTTGAAGTGAAATGTTTATGTCAAAATTACTGGGGCACACCACATGTTCCTTAGACTCATTTAAATTTTTGAGTTCAGAATGAGTTAGTGTTTTGACGTAGCTATCTAAATAATTACTTCATTTGCATTTCACAGGCCATTAATGCATTTTTTTTTTCATTCTTACCAATCCATCTGTGTATACAACATGAGTTCACAAGGTAATTATCTACTTTCTTACATGCCCCTTTGGGCAAGGGAGGCAAATAAAGGAAGCACATAGTCTCTTGAGGACTCATGCTGTAAATTTCACCACTTGAGAGTCATCTGTTTTTATGTTCTCAAATTCTTTACCATAGGAGGCATACTTGAGCAACAAATTAACGACATAAACTTTCTAACTCACATAATATAAGACTCCTTTCCCAGAATAGACATTTGGAAGTTCAACAATTATATCAGAAAAACCTTTCATAGCTCAAACAATATATCCCATTTTTATGTCCCAAGTTATCAGATTGCTAAAACAAAGGCCCATTTTCCTTTCATTTTTTAATGTAGGACATTAGCAGGAAAGTGCAGTTATTTCCATGTGTGGAAGTTTTATGATTATCTAATTTAACAGACACAGCCTGCTAAGTAATGGGTCACAGGGTGACTATATTTAATTCAATAAAAAGATGAAAGAATTAGAAAAGAGATTTCAAAAGAAAAGATATTTTATAGTATTATTCATAAGATTATTTACAATTTGGGGACAATTATAACTGGCCTTCTTTTTTTATAATTGAAGCTTAATTTTATATTATTAAAATATCATTTAAAAGTAAATCACATATGTTGTCTATACTTATATTATCTATGCTCACTTAAGAAATTTTATGTTTTTCCAACTGACTCCTGTAGTTACCCATTTGGTTATGGGACTAAGCCTCAATGAAGGAAGATCTATAAGTATTTGGATAAATTTAAAGTTAGAATCTATTCTTAGAATCCGAACTTTAAAAGAAAAAGAATCCAACTTTATTTCCTAGACCCTTAGTATTCATAAAGACTATACATTGCATAAAAAAATTAAATACATGGGATTTAAATTTTAACTTTGATTTGGAAATATATTAAGCATTTATTCAACTCATACTTTGGGGTTGAAAACTTGCCCACTTCATTCTAACTATTGGGTTATACTGTTCCTTTCTTTTTTCCTTCTTTCACTTTCTTTCTCTTTTTTTTTTTTCATTTTTATTTTTAAACTATTGATAGCAGTGGAACAGGAAACATAATACTGAAAAAAAAAATCAGCTGGTTGCCCTGGAGACAGTTTCTTTTTTTCATTATTTGTAGATATGAACCCTTATTTTATTTACTTATTATTATTTTTTAATTTTATAAACCCTCATTTTCAGTGCTAAGTAAAAATACTGATTTTTGTATATATAATTCTTTTTATATTTGCCTTTTAAAGGATATATCTTAGACAAAGGTCTTTTATTTTAAAAACTTTAAAATGTTGCCTCATCAATTTAATTCCTAGTGAAATAAAATTGTATTGAAAGTATTATTCCCTGGTCACTCAAGTAACAGAAGCAGTTCAACAGGCCAGCTGCTTTATTTCACTCATACAATGAAAGTAAACAACTTGTTTTTCTGGGTGATAAATTGGTCCTTATTTCTCATACATTTCCAAGCAATAACAGATCCTTTCTCTTTCTCTAATAAACTGCCAATCTGAGAACCATGGGTTTTATTTTATTTTGTTTTTTACATAGTAGTAACAGTAGTATCTACCTTCCATTATCATTGACAATTCCAGAAAATACCCTGAGCAAAAAATTTCCAGTGTTTTCAAGGGTCACAGAAGTTCAAAGAATAAATCAGAGGCAGGCATTAGGTGGGTAGCTAAGAAACACAATCTTCCTCTAAGGTAGGAAGAAACTGTGCAGAACTAGAGAGGTTAAGAATTCTAGACTTGAGGCTTTATAAAGTATAAAAGTTATGCAAATTCCTTATCTACTAAGTACTATCCAAATTGTATCTTTCATCTGGTATCATTTTAGTTTCTTCTGTTTAAATAGAAATTTTGAGATATATATTTTACCAACTTGTGTAAGTTTCTCTGAGCTTTCATTTACTGAAATGCACTCATTCAACAATAACAAAAAAATATTGATGGAAACTTGTTTAGTAGTCACCTATTCTTTCATTATCAGGCAGTCTTTTTTTTGATACATGATCAACACTCCACCAATAATTACTGCTCACATACCATAGGCCAGGCACTCTGATAGGCAATGAGACATGTAAGACACACATGATCTCTGCCCTTAAGAGGTTTAGAATCCAGCAGGGAGGCTGAGGGAATAAAGAAGTAAGTGCGTACAAATTACAATCTGTGGCATAAAGGAAGTAAATTGAGAGCTGAGTGGGAGCATAATAGAGGCAATCTGGCTAATTTGGATAAGGGACTCTAGGAAGACCTCTCTGAGGACTAACACTTGAATGGAGATATAAACTACTAAAAGAAGTGAGTAGTGGAAATAGCAGGAAGCATTAGAGAAACAAGGACAAAGGCATTGACCTGGAAAAGGATCAGTCAATTTGGGGAACTTGGCTGTTGTTAACTAGAGCTTTGATTTGGGAGAGTGAAGTTGGAGACCTCTTCTTTAGCTGTGATTCAGTGGTTTGAATGTTATTCCCAGACTCCAGAACCACTGGACAATTTAAGCAGGGGAAGGATATGTCCCAATTTATATTTCAGGGATGTCTCCTGGTGGCTGAGTGGAAAATTGAGTGTATTAAGACAAGTTGTTTTAAGTCTCTATAATGGTGCTTATCAATTTAGTGGTCACTAGCTACATATGACTATATAAATTTAAATTAATTAAAATTAAGCAAGATTCAGCTTCTTGGGAGTCATATGTGCTTGCTGGCCAGCATACTGGACAGCACAGATAGACACATTTCCATCAGTATAGGGACATCCTCCCAGGCATTTCTGCTCAGAAATATTATCCTTATCTTCATGGTCTCCATTCTTCAGTTTATCCACCTCTCTACAGAATCTGCTAGCTGTAAGGTTACACTTAGCTTCCTCATCTTCATTTCTCATATTCCTGTCTCTTCTATTTCTATGGTTATTTCTATGCCTCTTTCCTCATCAGCTTCTCCCTTTTCTCTTCCTCTGTTCCAGACACAGCCTGTTGTACAGCTTCATAGGGCTCTTACGTTGGCAACTTAATTTTTCCATGTTCATAAACATATTGTTTTTTAGGAAGACCATGACCTCGTCCTTCCTCCTGTATTTTTTATTGGGGTGCCACCAGTCTCAAATCATCTGTCCTCCTTTCCCATTCAAGCAAGCATTCACTCAGTCGCTAAATCATAAATAATCTACCTTCATAATGCCTCTTGCATGCTTTTAATTCCAAAACTGCCTAATTAATTCTTGCCTAGGCTATAGTTATAAATTTCCTGATAAAATTAGTTCCAAATCAGCATCTGCAGCTAAATCTTTGTAAAGTTTGAACCAAGGTCTTCAAAGAAACATTGTTCAAAGAAACATAATCTTCTCCAAGTACTGCTATAAAAAATGTTGGATTTCTAACTTTATAGTTTTCTACTTTTTTCCATAGCTTGTTTGCTGTTTCAGAAACCTGCCCTATGCACTTCACCCTCAAACTTTGTTCCTGTTACCCTGTCTGCGAGACACCACTCCCATTTATGATTGTCCAAACTTTCCTTTATTTAATACCCATTGTAAATGCTGTTTGCTCTCTGAAGTTGTTGTTAGATTTATTTTTTTTTAATTTTTTATTTATTTATGATAGTCACAGAGAGAGAGAGAGAGGCAGAGACACAGGCGGAGGGAGAAGCAGGCTCCATGCACTGGGAGCCTGATGTGGGATTCGATCCCGGGTCTCCAGGATCGCACCCTGGGCCAAAGGCAGGCGCCAAACCGCTGCGCCACCCAGGGATCCCTGTTGTTAGATTTAAAACCTGATCTTTACTCAGATTGATTCCCAGTACAATTTTTAAATGTCTTTTGTCTTTTTTTCTTGACTTGAAGTTTCCCATCTTGCATTACAGAATTTAATAATGTACTATATCTTATAATCTCTGACAGTAAGAATAGCATATACATATTTATCTCCCAGGCAGCACCTACTATTGTTATTTGATTGAATTAAATAGAGTATACAAACATCCTCAAGTTCATTACAGATTTTACTGTGGCTGTAAAGAAATATTCTGCCTTGATTTATCAAAGTATGAAAATAAGTCAAATGTCTTTATAAAGATTTTTCTAGTGTAACAATGTTCCTTTACAAAGGTTTGGGAGTGAGAACTGAAGGCTGCAGTCACTTTGGTAGTCACTCAGATGGATTGTTCTTACCTGTGAAAAGAAGCATAAAATGTTCTGTTTCGTCAGGGCAAAAGTGTTTCCTAAGGATAAATTGAAAATCATATGTGAAATTCTCAAGTGATTGTACTTACCTGTAAGTCAACCTTTGCCAAGATTTCAATTCCCAAATTCTTTAGCCCAAGATGAATGCCTGAGAATGTAAAAGTCATGATTTGCTCTTGGACTCTTAGCACAGTTCTCTTGATGGCCGGTACACACAATGAAAAATAGATAGGCTGACATCTTGATTAACTAATTCCTTAATTGTTTTCTTAGGAGTTTATTAAATGAAATGATTTCAACTAAAAAGTGCCTTTGTTTAAATCACAAATTGTACAGAAAATATCACTGAGGTGTTATTATTTGCATATACTTTCGTAGAAATCATTTGAAATATTTTGAAATTCATAATTACTTGATGGTCACGTACAGAGTTTCACAACATTACTTCTCATTATTCATATCTCTATATATTTAATACTGATTATATATAGCTATATATCCAAAACACATATGGAAAAACAAAGGAATATGGAAACTGTATTCCATAATTTTGGATTAATCTGCAAGTGCTATTGCCAACCTCCATGCTCCATGGCCATTGCCTTTCATTTAGACATCAGAAATAATTAGTTATTTGATGTTAGTCTGGAGCAACAAACAGCATAGGTCTAGAAAATAGATATCATATATAACTGGTTTCATTAGGTGCCCACTGTATATGCTATATTCTCAGGCTGATTAGCCATCAGTACAAATCCCAGAACCAAATGTGGGTATAATTTTTAGAAAGGTTACTGCTCTAAGATGCTACTTTTTGTTGTTGCTGTTGTTATAACTTAAATCATGTAGATCAAGATGCTGAGCTGAAGTAAGATCTAAGTTTCAATATTTGGATAAGCAGAACAGTGTTAATAATACATTTAGTGATTACAGGTCATTAGTTACACCACTAAAATACTTCTGCTAAAATTTATACACTAACAAATTATATGTTTGTCCAAGTATCCTACCTATCCTAATTGATCCTATCTTTCCTCTGATATTGACATCAATGAACCTTTATCTGTGAATCACTTCTTACATCAAAAATAAAACTAAAAGATCAGTGTGCCTAAAAGCAATTTTATATTTCCTATTTTATATCCATTTGGACCTATAAATGGATTTGAGGTTAATTATTAAATCATTTATATTTACCATTTCAGAATATAATTCTAGAAACATTAATTCAATAAGAAAATGAGGAAGTAATACAAAATTTCCAAATAATTATTGAAGATGCTAAGAACCAATCATATGCCTGTCCCAGTGCCTTCCCATTTGCTATTCCCTCAGTCTTAAATGCTCTTTACTCTAAATGGTCAAAGATCATTACCTCAAAGTAATCATCACTGACCATCCATATAAAAATAGGAGCCTCAACTTCTTTCTATCCCCTTATTGTGCTTTATTTTTCTTTAGAGAAAAATATCATTACCCTCATTACATTTCATAAGTGTTTGCTATTAATTTCTCAATTAAAAATGTAAAGGTAGGGCAGGAGCTTTGTTCTTTGTTGTGTATCCAATGCTCTAAAAATGTGTCTGACACGTGATAAATAAGCATCAATTGAATAAATAACGACACCAAATAATTTATATTTGACAATTCAAGACTTCATGATCAAATGCTTAGAGACCCATGATAGGGGTTCTTCCTAATCACATAGGAAATCTATATTCATAAATAAATTAATTATGGAATAAACTTCATACTATTACATATCTTCTTATTAATGCACAAAAGATGATTAATCTGCATTAATAAGCCATACCCGTCACTGTATTTCCTGTGAATACTTGAGAAATGTGGTTGCACACACTGCAGTGTTTTTTTCTTACTCTCCCTTGTCTGCTCTGCTCTCACCTGATGGATCCATGAACACCATCACAATCTGATCTCCCACAGTCAATTTCAACTTGTTCCCATATCTCCAAATTTCCACCTATAATTCTAGCTGTGTGAAGACTAAATCCTCTTACTCTTTATTTAACTAATATTTTGTGTCAGAAACTGAAAGGCATTATCTTGGCAAACAGCAAACAACACTTGGGAAGAAGTACTAATGTGAGAAGAGTAAGAACTCAGTCCCTTTTGCCCCTCAGGTGTGTGAGTGAAGATTTTAATTTTTATGACTATTCATGTTAACTAACTTTGAAATTTTCTGCATTATGCTGCCTACTCCTCTATTGGTGAAAATAAGATTCATCCTAAGTGGTGGTGTGGGGCTACTACTTAACTTTTCACCTTTTATAAGATATATCACTTTGGTATGCTTGGGTGCATTTATGAAGAGAGTCCTCATAAAAGAATAAAATTAACTTATATAAGGTAATGTTGGCAAATGCCACTACTTTTATTAATTTTTTAAAAGGATTGTATTTATTTATTCATGAGAGACACACACACAGAGAGAGAGAGAGAGAGAGAGAGAGAGAGAGAGGTAGAGACACAGGCAGAGGGAGAAGCAGGCCCCATGCAGGGAGCCAGGTCTCCAGGATCAGGCCCTGGGCTGAAGGCCGGCGCTAAACCGCTGAGCCACCCGGGCTGCCCTTATTAATTTTAATTAAAAAAGATATTGATTAAAGAGCTTAGTAAAATTAGCACTAAATCACTATTACAATTAGCATTAAATTATTAATGTTAAACAAGACCAGTTGTTTAGCGTCTTGCCATATTCAGTACTTTTTTGCTATGGCACAGAAAACTATTTTGCAATGTAAGGACATACATAAAAAATCTAATTATTTTAATATTCTTTTAAAACTGGTTGTGTTGGTTGATGATCATAAAGCATATTTAAGAACTTGATTTGAACACTCATGGGAAAATGGGCAAAGAATATCAATAGGCAGTTTGAATAGGAAAAATACAAATGAGCAATAACAGAAAAATATAATGTTCACATATAGGTCATCCTCCCAAATGCAAATGCAAACTAAGATATATGTTCTTGCTAATAGACTGGTCATTGATTTATTGTTGTGGAAATGGCTATTCACACATTCTCCTGGGGATATAAGACAGTTTGAAATTACATATGACAAGTCTTAAATTTGTACAACTTTGACCCCAAGAGTGTCACTTTTAGGAATGATGTCACTTTAAAAAATAATCAGACAAGTGTGTGAATATGCACACACACATACATATACAAGTATGTATGTGTATGTACATTCATATATATATTAAAACAGTGTTGTAATAAAATATTCCTAAATCTCTATATGTGACTGCATATTTTTGCAACTGTATTTATAGTAGAAAGTATTGAGAACCATTTAAGCATACAAAACAAGAAATTTACGAAACAAAATTTCAAAGAGGCTATAGGAATGATACTGATTACAGCTAGTCACTGAAAAGACATTCAAACTAATTATGAATTCAGAAAAGCAGGCCACACAACAGTACATACAGAATGATCACATCTTCTGTATATAAAATATGAATCACATTTCTTTAACAGAAGTATATTTTAAGTATATGCAGAAGAAATAAACTGAGGGGAATTTAGGCTAACATTAACAGTAGTTATCTCTAGATGGTATGAATATGGCTGATTTAAATTCTAATTTTCTTAATTTGGAATAATTTTATCAAAATATTTATTTTAAAAAGCACTTTGAACCATTTTCTAATAATAAATAAGATATTTTGGTTTTAGGCAGTATATTAAATCATAACTCTTTGTTTGGAAATGAACTATGGTTAGGTCAAACTATGATTTTTGAAAGCCTATTACTGAACAAAGACAAAGAGAGAATATATGTGAGACAATCTCTATTTCTGACAAGTGTTACACTTTTACTTTCTGGGCAGAGAAAAATTACAGAAACAGTTACTTATGGTCATGATGGCCTGAACTGTGCCTATTGGAAGACAGCCACGTGAGGAGTCACATTAATGAAATACGGCCAATAAGTAATGATCATTGTACTTCCCGGTTTACAAGAAACATTAGTTAGGGAGGGGGTGAGTAAATAATGGCAAATAAGGTAAACACCAGCTTGCTATATTACGAGGCCAAAATACCAGAGTTTGACAACCCTGAAAATACAGATGCTTTCATCTACCATCATAACAAGCAAGTGAAATGTAGGCTACAAATAGTATATTCAGTTGGTGTGTAAGATGCTTATTGGAAAATGTTAACTTAATGAATTATATAGTTCATCAAACATCCCAGTTGATTAAATGATCATAGAAACCATTCCCCAAATTTATGAGATACGAATTTCTGCCTTTTAGTATACCTCACTTTTTCCTTGAGTTCCATATCCAAACAATTACCCAGTCCTGTCTTTTCTGTTTTTTGTTGTTGTTGTTGTTTTGTTTTTGTTTGTTTGTTTGTATTTTGCTGTCATTTGATCTTTCAAAAATACTTCTTCCTTCCTATTTTCATATCCATCACTCTACCACTCCAGCCTTATACTGACTCGGCCAGGATTTTGACTCAAGGCTTCTAAATTTCTAAATGATCATCTATTCTTTCCAATCTCTTTGTTAAGACTCTTTAGATACTTTGGATATGTCATTTTGATTCTAGCATTCCCCCACTCCAAAGCCTACAATGGTCCTTCGACATATATAATAAAGTACAAAATCTGAAGGCTAGCATTCCATATTTCTCACAATCGGATTGCCTGACTTCTGGTTATTCCACCAAATCTCAATCACCTCAAAGTATCTTCCACTTTTTTTTTCTATCATCTCCATTACTGCTGGTCCTGAGATGTCATAAATCCTCTTCTCAAATCATTCAAATTCTTTCCATTTTTCAAGATCCGAAAAGAACTCCCTGAGCATCATGGGCTTCTGACAACTAACTAAGTAATTGTACGTGGCTTGCTTATTATTGTTCCTCTATTATTGTTCTGTACTGTTATTTAAATCTTTTATGATTAATTAACTTTCCATATGTTCATATCTTTTCAATTAAACTGGATTACAAACTCTCTGAGAGCAGACATTGTGTTTTATATCAGTAATCTTCAAGTTTGGGTATGAGTACTCTGAGGAGGTACAGGAAGTCTTTTCAGTAACATTTTAAGATTCCTAAATTCCATTGTACTCTTGCCTGAAATTATCTCCTTGAAAACCAAGCCTTTAGAAAAAAGGCAAATCATTTCTAAAACAAAGGGGAAAGAAGACACACCTCTCACCCAACCAGAATCTTATCTTCAGTGCATTGCACACACCTTTCTTCCACACCTACCTCCCCTCTCTATCTGTCACTCTCAGATCTTTATTGTATTTAAGATGAAAGCCCTACTCATGCCTCAGGCTTCCCATGATGTACACTCTGCCCTCTCTCCAACTTCATCTCAGACAATGTGCTGGACCTGTGGACAATTTCACACCTCAGGGCTTTTCTATGAGCTCTCTCTTCCACCTGGAACACTGGCTACCCTCTTCACCTGGCTACGGCTTCCTCACTTTCGGGCTTCAGCTTTAAGCTCTTGCTCTATTATAGAAACAAGTCCCAACTCACAATTTAATTTAGGTTTATTCTAGTATTGCCTCCCTGGACACCCTCTCTGACATCTTTGCAGCACTTATCACAATTGCTACTTGGCTCCTTATTTGTGAGATTATGCAATGTTTGTCTCCTCCCAGACCCAGAACCCCACAGCATGGGAACTACTCCATCCCTGTGCCTAGCAAGGTGCCTGGCATAAAGACAGTACTGAGAAACTATCTGCTGAAAAAGTAAGAGAATATATAAAGGTCTGTGTTGATTCCAAAAATGAAATCTATTTTAAACTTAGATGAATTTTGGAAATGCTGGAAACCAAAGCAGTGATCTCATGTTAGACATGGAGGGGGAGCTTGGGTCCCACATTAAATGAGAGACAAAGCAGGCACTAATATGCACTTTGCATTCCTGTCAAAGTCTTTTTGAATTCTTCCATTCTTGCTCATAATATAAGATTAAACAAATATCCATGGACATAATGTCAGTCTAGGCATATGCCTAACTTCTTGTTTGAGTTCAAGCCTCACTAAATCTCATTTTAATTAAATAAATAAGATGTCTATAGTTTAAAGCTATCTAGCCTCAGTATTTCCATCTATAAAGCATGATGGTTCATGAAAAGCAGCTTAGTGAGTATATCAGAAAACACATTACAAAATAGCTAATTTCTTTTTTCACTTTAGTATTTTGAAGAGTCTTGATCTTTCTTTTAATCATTTACCTAAAAGAAAGAAAGATAAATATATTTTTTTAAAGATTTTATTTTTTCATTTGAGAGAGAGAGAGAAAGAGAACACGAGTAGGGTGGGGAGCAGAGAGAGAGGGAGTATCAGACTCTCTGCTGAGAAGGAAGCCCCATGTGGGGCTCCATCCTGGTACCCCAGGATCATGACCTGAGCCAAAGCCAGATGTAGAACTGACTAAGTCGCTAGGTGCCCTGGAAAGATTAAAAATTATAATTTTAATTTTTAAAATTAAATTAATTTTATTTTAAAACTAATTAAATCAATTAAGAAGGATAATGAGATACACAAGAAAATTGATTTTTCTTATGTGCCTTTCTGTATGAGCAGTTTCACAGAGCACCTGAGAAAGCAAATTTGCCATCATGAACATTTTCTTGATCTGCAGGCTGGTTCCTCACATTGGACTACAAAACCCATAATAGAAGTGGCAGCTAATGGGATAAAGGAGGAGTCTATGGGCCACTAAAAAGAAAGAGGGTGAGCCCATCCACAGACTAAAATTCAATTTAAAGAGATAATTATAAAGGGTATTAATACAGAATAGAGTAAGATGATGCAATGTGAAAGAAACATAGCCTTCTTTTAAGACCTTCAAAATAATAATTTTCTTAAAAATCACACCAAAACATTATCATTCCACTGTATGCTTCCAATAAAATGGAAATTTGTAGCTCTTCAGATAAAAGAACAGTACTACATTTACATGGAAAACTTCCAACAGGAAATGAGAACTTCAGTATCCTGTAGCTTAAATGTTATACATGAAAGTATAATAACTATTATTTGTATGCAAACTACTATATTTCCAATATTGAATCACTGCTTCAAAAGATCTTTTGAAATACCTTGAGACTCTACCATCTAAATATATTTTTTTCTTGTGGTAATAGAGCAATTACTGATAATATCCATAATTTTCTGTGGAAATAAGATCCATATTATGTGCCAGGTTTAGAAAAAGCATTAGAGGAATATTCATGAAATGAATAGGAATGTAACATTTCTAAGTCAAAGTCAAATAACCTTAAGAGAACATTAATGATTGCTAATGGATCTAGTTTATCAGCACCTAGGAGGATACAACAGTGTACAAAAAAAGGATTCATAGATTTCACAGAAGCAATTAGAAATGGATTATTATAATCACAGACCTGCATACACAAAATCTGGATACAACTTGCCTAACAAAATAAAAACTGTAATTACAACAATACTTAAATATACATCAAATATTTTGTTGACCTCAGTATGAATCATGAATGTCATAATAATTTTTACTCTTTTAAACTGAAATATAAAGGAAACAAAGCCATGTTTTACTCATTTATCAAAAAAGCTAATTAAAAGCTAGCTCTTCGGGCAGCCCCGGTGGCTCAGTGGTTTGCCACTGCCTTCAACCCAGGGCGTGATCCTGGTGACCCGGGATTGAGTCCCGTGTTGGGCTCCCTGCTTGGAGACTGCTTCTCCCTCTCCCTGTGTCTCTGCCTCTCTCTCTGTGTGTGTCTCCCGTGAATAAATAAACAAAATCTTAAAAAAAAAAAAAAAAAAAAAGAGCTAGCTCTTCAAAGAAAGGGCTACCTTGCAAAACACTAACCAAACTGTTCCACAATGAAGTCTAATCTTCAAGAGATTCCATGACCTCTGCTCTCTGAGACTAAATCCCTGTAACCATTTGTTTATGACTTTTTCTGGCCCTAGTGATATTCCCTTTTAACAGGATTTCTGTCATGACTTATCCTCAAGCACCCACAGGTACTAAACAGAATGCTACATGAAGAGAAAGAATGTGTCTTAGTCACCTTTATGTTGCACAGAATAGTGCCTTACATACCAATGCTCCTTCTGGAAATACAACTGACCCTCAAACAATGCAAGGGGTTAGGGGCATTTGACCATCCCACATCCTACACAGTTGAAAATCCATGTGGAACTTTTGACTCTCCGAAAAGTTAACTACTAGAAGCCTACTGTTGATTAGAAGCCTTACTAATAACATAGTTGATTAACACATATTTGTAAACTACATGTACATTATATACTATATCTTATAATAAGGTAGAGAAAAGAAAATGTTACTTAGAAAATCACGAGGAAGAGTACATTTATAGTACTGCAGTGTATTTATTTTTAAAAAATCCATTTATAAGTGGACCTGCACAGTTCAAAACCCGTATTGTTCAAGGATCAACTGTATATAGTAAACTGAACATAGTTCACCTGTTAAACATACACTAATTGAGAATCTACTATGGGCTAGCATTGTGCTAGGCACTAAACAAAACAAATATAGCCCTTACCCTCATGGAGTTAAATGCTTGACAGTGAGTAATAAAGCAACTGCAATAATGTGTGCAAGGTGCTCTGATACATGAAAAGAGCATGCCATGGGATGCTGGATGGTGAATTATTACATAGGGAAGCCTTTTGAAGGAAGACATTAAGACAAAGTGAGCCCTGATGAATGAGAAGGATGTAGGCAGGTAAAGGTGGGGTGCTTAATAAAAATGTTACCATGCTGTGTTAGTTGAATTAAAAAGTATCCAAAATAACAACATATAGGAATAAAGAGGAAACAGTCTCTGATGAGGCTGGAGGGATGGCCTTGGATAAAATGATAGAGACTTGTAGAACACACAAGGGAACCTGTCCTAAGAACAAGAGGCAGATAGTGAAGGTTGAAGTGTAGAGAAGGCACACAATAATAAATAAGTTAGCTTTTGAGAGAGATGACCCTGCAACATACAGAAAGATGCAAGGAAGCAAGATTTGTGATTTATCAGGCTCTAAATTGTGGAGTTGACCCTAAATATATAAAAATATTCAACACATACTTTTTTAGTATTTCTTTTAAATAGCTTCAGGAAGAATGGTAGTTTAAAAATTGGACTATCATATTATTAAACTCCTTGCCCCAGACCCATTCAACTTGCAATAGAGTGCCATCCAATTAACCCTCCTAGTATATGGCATTTCCCTGGTTAAAAATATATATATATACATATATATGTGTATATATATATGTATATATATTTCTGCTCATAGTTTCCAATCACCAAAAGTCCAATTAAGAAAATAAAAAATATCTCTCTCATGCCTAGATATTATAGGCAGCCAAAGATTTGTAGAATAAAAATATGAATAAACTATATTAATTTGTTTTGGGGGATCATGGCTTTTTTGATTTTCTTTTTCCTGTAGGTGGTCTACTAAAAGTGTCTCACCCTGAATTTTAATTGCAAAGTCCTCTCTGGTGTCTCCTTTGAAAGTCTTCCTTATGAAAATACGAACCCTTTGGAGGAGAACTGACTTCATAGTTATTTATACTGTACTATGAATTAGGAGAATTTTGTGGTGTCCTCTGTATTCACAGAATATCTAGCAAGCTTGAAATAAAAGTGTTGTTAGATGGAGTGGAAAGAGATGCTTAGGACGATGAGGCAGAAAAAAAGATAATTTAATGCAACAGAAGCCTTGACTGTGTAAGAATTTTTACACTTTAGGAAACATTTTGACTTACATGTCCTTTGTTAAAGCGATAACATTATGTAATTGTATAGGAAAACAGGACACTACTCATGTGGTACAGATGATGCAAGCCATCTCTGACACTAAAACTTATTGCCATGCTTCACATTGACTGTAGAAGTTATTATCAGATAGGGCAGCCTATACTTAACATTGCATGATGTTGAGCTATGAGCCAGTACCCCATCACATTCTCCCCGTGTCCCTAAGCAGTGGCTGTGCTAATTTGGAAGTCAAAAAACAGTATCTTTGGCATACCAAAACTTTTGGTAATATAACAATGTCCCCTGATTTAGGAATCTCCCTGCTTTATAGAGATTCAAGCAGTCTGATCATACCTAGCTACTATTATAAAAGTGTTACAACACACACAATTCCATTTTATTGAAACTGGTTTGTAATCAACAATTTGTTAGGCTGTCAGGTAGGCATGCTTTAAATGCAAAGTGCCAGTTGAAAGAATGTGAAAAGACTCAATATCTGCTTTGGCTCATTTGTTTCAAATTTTATTCAACATAAAGATCAATCGATGCCCCAAAATGACTTGGGCAGTGCATGATCTAAAATTTATGTAAAAGTCTAATCACAGAGTGAATTCAGGAAATATGCATAATTAAACTGTTGATTAATTATCTCATTTTGCTCATATTTTTCACTACTTATATATGTAACATACTACACAAAACCAAATGTTTTCAGATATGGCTATTTTAAATTTGGAGATAGTAGACTCTTAGATACAGAATAGGAAATATAATCACAGGGAAGCAAGTAATTGAATGACAAGATCATTGAGAAAGAGTAACATCCACCTAGGTGTGTTCCCATGCACATTCTTTCCCTCCCTCCCTTTATTTCTCCCAACTCCTCCACCCTACCTGACCCCCTGCCTGTAATGTTGACTTTATTCTAAACAAGGCAACTAGAAAATGAAAACTAAGGGATTTAATTTAGATGTGCATAAAAAAGTTCTGATAGATTTATATTTTAAATAATATATTGAATCAATGTGATACACTACATTAACAAAAAGAAAGATAAAAATCATTTTTTTAAAGATTACAGAAAAATCATTTGACAAAATTCAACACCCATTTTTGATAAAAACTCTCAACAAAGTGGGTATAAAGGGAATATACTTCAATATAATAAAGAGCATATATGACAAACCCACAGCTCATATCATACTCAAAGGTGAAATGCTGAAAGCTTTGCCTCTAAGATCAGGAACAAGAGAAGGATGCCTATTCTCACAGCTTTTATTTAACATACTAGAAGTTCTAGCCACAGCAATCAGGAAAGAAAAAGAAATAAAACATTCAAACTGGTAAGGAAGAAGTAAAACTCTCACTATATGCAGATGACATTATGCTAAATAAAGAAAATCCTACCAACTCCCCCCTCCCAAAAAAAATACTTTTTAAAACTAGTAAATGAATTCATAAAAGTTGCAGGATACAAAATTAATATACAGAAATCTGCTGTTTTTATACATCAATAATAAACCATCATAAAGCAAAATTCAGAGAACAATTCCATTTACAGCTATACCAAAAAGAATGAAATACCTAGGAACAAACTTAACCAAGGAAGTGAAAGACCTGCATCATGAAAACTGTAAGACATTGATGAAAGAAATTGAAGACAACACACAAAAAATGGAAAGATATACCATGCCCATGGATTGAAAGAATTAATATTGTTAAAATATCCATACTACCAAAAGCACTCTACAGATTCAATGGAATCCCTATCAAAATGTCAATGGCATTTTTCACAGACTAGAACAAAGAATCCTAAAATTAGTATGGAACCACAAGGGACCTCAAATAGCCACAGCAATCTTGAGAAAGAACAAAGTTGGAGGTATCACACGCCCTGATTTCAAACTATACTACAAAACTATAGTAATCAAAATGGTATTGTACTAGCACAAAAACAGACACATAAATCAATGGAACAAAATAGAGAGCCCAGAAATTAACCTATGCTTACATAATTAATCTATGATGGAGATAAAAGCATATAAATGGGGGAAAGATAGTCTTTTCAATAAATGGTGTTAGAAAAACTGGATAGCTACACATTAAAGAATGAAATGGGAACTACTTCACTAAAATAAATAAATAAATAAATTCAAAGTGGACTGAAGAGCTAAATGTAAGATCCAAAATTGTAAAACTTCTAAAAGATAGCATAGGTAGTAAATTTTTGGACATAAGCCTCAGCAATATTTTTTTTTGTCTCTGTCTTCACAGGTAAGGGCAACAAAAGCAAAAATAAATAAAGTGTGACTACATCGAACTAAAAAAGCTTTTGTACAACAAAGGAAACCATCAAAAAAACAAAAAGATAAACTACTGAATGGGAGAAGATATTTGCAAATGACATACCCAATAAGGGGTTACTTTCCAAAATATATAAAGAACTTATATAACTCAAAACCAAACAATCTGATAAAATATGGGCAGAATACCTAAATAAATATCCTTCCAAAGAAAGCATACAGATGGCCAACAAATACATGAAAAGATGCTCCATTTCACTAATCATCAGGAAAATGCAAATCAAAACCACAATTAGGTATCACCTCCTACCAGTCAGAAGGACTAGTATCAAAAAGACCAGAAATAACAAGTATTAGTGAGGATGTAGAGAAAAGAGAATGCTTGCACACTGTTGGTGGGAATGTGAACTGGTGCAGCCACTATAGAAAACAGGATGTAGGTTTCTCAAAGAATTAGAAAACCAAAATACCATATGATCTAGCAATTCTACTTCTGGATATCTTCCCAAAGAAAATTAAAATCACCAATCTGAAAAATACAGGGATCCTTATGCTCATTGCAGCTTTATTTACAGTAGCCAAGATATAAGAATAACCTTTGTTACATTGATAGATGAATGGATAAAGGAGATAAGATATATACACACCTTGGAATATTACTCAGACACAAAAATAGGAATCTTGTTATTTGCAACAACATGATGTGCCTACAGTGTATTATGCTAAGCAAAACAAGACAAATACTTTATGATTTCACTTATGTGTAAAATCTAAAAAACAAAACAAATGAACTAACAAAACAAAACAGACTTATAAATACAAAGAACAGATTGGTGGTTGCGGGGGGAGGAGGGAAGATAAATGGTGAAATAGGTGAAGGGGATTAAGAGGTACAAACTATTTTAAAACTTCCAGGTATAAAATAAGTAAGTCATGGGGAATAAAGTTAGAAAAAAAGAGAAGAAAAAAAAGAATATATTGAATCCTAATTTTACTTTAGTTTTTCTGTCACTGAGTCTTAGAAGGTAGGTCATAATTTTAATACTTTTTATCACAGAAGTTTTATTTATATGATGACCACTGGGTGAAAATCCTCAATGTGTGAGTTTCTGTGCTGAAATCAATTCAATCTTTATAAAAGTAATGTATTATTATATCCTCATCTTGCTGAATAGGAAACAGTTTATACCAAACATTGCAGCTCTATAGCAATTACAATTAAAGTAGATCCAGAGTAAATGTAAATATTCTACCTCAAATTACCCCAATTTTGAGATTGATTCTGTCATCATTTCCCTTTATCGCAATTTGCTTAGAATTCCTATTTGACGTATCTTTTAAAAAAATCTGAGCTATGCCTTTCATTATACCAATACACACAGCTGACAACTGTTACAAAGGTTTTATTATAAAACTGTTTACAGATGGTAGAATAACAACTTCAGAATTTTTAGAAATAAAATGTTATGTGCAAAATCTGCACTGTACTCTGATTTCAGTTAATTGGCTTGCTCCTGTAACTGACTTTAGTCATCAATATTTGATTATGTACTGACTATGTGATCCTAAATAGGTTCAAGAACACTTAATCCACCCATCTTATTTTTATTTCTGTCACTCTCCTCTCTCTCTCATTCCCTGTTTCTTTCTTCCTTTCTCTTTCTCTCTCTCAAGGTACAAAATAGTCTTATTTAATTTTTATGGTACTGTGGTAGGTATCTATTATTTTGGTTCTCTGGCATATACATATGTATGTACACACACACACACACAAACACACACTCATTCTTCTAGTAAAGATTCTCATTTTTCTTCTGGAGAACCACATTTACTCCTGCTTTAGTCCATGTACTTTGATGAGGCTAATGCTAACGCTGTTCTCTTCTTAAGAAGACTTGGGACCTAGCCCATCCAATCAGAGTTTGCCTACTCATGATGATAATCTGAGGGATGAGAGTATAACTCAGGTTGCAATAATGAAAACCCTCTCTGGAACTTTCATTAGCACACTAGGAAGACATACCTAAGCTTTTTCTGCCAAGGATGCCAGTCAAGAGTGGTGGAAAACTTTGCTGGAAGATATTTACTGAGAATGAAGCCAACCAAAAGAAAAACAAAGGGAAGAGATGATGAGTCAGATTTCTGACATTACTGTTTGAGCACCTAGATCCTGTCATTCAAGCCCCAGGAAAATTTCATTCCATAGGGTCAATAAACCTTTTCTCTTGCTTGAGCCATTTTGAGTAACTTACGCAAGGAAAGAATCCCAAAAAGAGCTCAAGTTGTCAAAGACTGCATACACTTTTATATCCTATATTCATCAAGACTGCATATATCTCATAATATAAATTAACAGATTATCCATTCTCCCACACATGGATCATTAGGTTCCCTCCAAATTTTCATTAATACAAGTAGCACAGAAATGAACACCTAAAAAATGAAACATTTTTATACTTTAGATTATGTCTATAATTTTTTTTAGATAATTACTGGGTGATTGCCATAAATCAATGGAGATCGCTGCAAACACTGTACTCTCAGCAAAATTATTAAATTTTTTAGACAAACAAAATAAAAAGATGTACATTATTTAACCTTCTGGACCAGCTATATAAATTTGGCTTTTAATGAAGTTGCTTGAAATTTTATGTCTTTCTATAATAATGAAATAATCTTTTGATAAAATCTTCTGAAATTAAACCAGAACAAAAACATTAGAACATTTTCCAATAAAGCATAAGGATCAAAGGAAAAGGAATGACTATATAAAAAGTTATCCTAAAAGGTTTTCTTGAATGTATCAAAATCTAAATACAATAAAATCAAATAAATTTTGGGTTTTATTTTTTTTTAAGATTTTTTATTTACTTATTTGAGAGAGAAGGGAGAGAGAGCATGAATGGAGAGAGGGACAGAGGGACAAGCAGACACACATTTAGCAGGGAGCCCGATGTGAGGCTCAATCCCAGGACCCCAAGATAATGACCTGATTTTGGATTTTAATAAAATGAAAATTCTTAAAGCAACAAGAATTATAGTCTGTGGGAAAATGACATGATCCCCTATAAAAATTAAAAACACAAATTCAACTAAATATCATAGATTCTAGTCATTTTATCTCTTTTTCAAAAATATTTTTATTTATTTATTTGAGAGAGAGAGAAAGAAAAAGAGAGCACAAGCAGGAGGAGAGGCAGAGGGAGAGAGAGACAGGAACTCATGCAAACTCCATGCTGAGCATGGAGCCAGACTTGGGGGCTGGATTCTAGGACTCTGAGATCATGACTTGAGCTAAAATTAAGAGCTGGCCACTTAACCAACTGAGCCACCGAAAAGCCCCTATTTGGTCTCTTAATGAAGTTAGTCATGAATGGCCTAATCTTGATTAGATACTTGAATAGTGAAATAAAATTACTTGCCCCAAATTTTTGAAAAAGAAAACAAGGATTTGAGTTACAGATCAGATCAACTGAGTTGTTAATTATGCAAAAAAAATTTACCTTTTATGATGATTATTCTAGTTAGTAACTAAGGTGTATTATTTACCAAAATCCTTGATATAAATTATTTTCAACCATATTTTCCCCTTTTATCTCCTATTACACATCAGTGTAAAATTTTTTTAAACAGATGAAGTAGAAGCAGGAAGATTTCTTTTTATCTTCGATAACTTCAGAAGGAATTTTCAGATATGCTTAATTAGCCAAGATTCATTAAGATAGGAGATATTTTGAGGCCTAAGTACCTCTGCCTTCAATAAAGCATAAGCAGTGAATAAACATCAGTGAAAAACATGATGGGCTTTTTATGGGAATAAAGTATTTTTATGTGGATAGGCAAGTACTTTTTAATGTACCAAATTATGTTACTGTTATCGCTTGATAGGGGATTGTCTTTAATCTAAATAAAAAAGTATGATAAATCCTAAATTGTTTCTTTTGAACATATGTACTATTATTTTTCATCATATTTTTCTAAATGGTGCCAACTTTCTATATATAACTCTTCTCAAATGCTGCCACCTAAAGGTTAAAGTTGGGTACAGACTAATATTGTCTAGAAATAAAAAAAAGTACAGTATCTGAAGATATACAAAAATCCAGTTATCTCATTACACCCAAACATCAATTCACATATACATTCATTTATATGATTTTTTCTGAAGAGAAATCTAAACTTTTAAATTATTAATAAAATTTTATCAATGACTTTAGCAAAAAAAGTGAAGGACTTAAATATGTATCGAATAATACTAATAATACTATGACTAATACAAATTAAAAATATGTTATATAGATCAGTTTACAGATAAAAGGTTTTCTTTTAAAGGTTTTGTTCATTCATTCATGAGAGACAAAGAGAAAGGCAGATCACTGGCAGAGGGAGAAGCAGGCTCCACACAGGGAGCCCCACATGGGATTCGATCCCGAGTCTCCAGGATCACACCCTGGGCTGAAGGCAGCGCTAAACCGCTGAGCCGCTAGGACTGCCCAGATTAAAAGGTTTGAAGTACTTATTTGCTGATCAAACATTTCAGATTAAGATACAGTTACATGGAACCCATTTAGTCAATGCATTATGGGCTAGATACAAAAGGATATTTCCAATTTAGAGAAAAGGTCAATAGAAGTCATTAATTCAAACTAGTTAAAATCATCGATAAAAAGCAAACTTAGCCATATACAAAAATATTGAATACATTCAGTCTGCAAATATTCTGCTAGAGGCAAATGTCCAGGTCTAATTCAGATGGTTAGGGTATATCCACAGAAAGACAATACTTAAATGCAACTACTAGCCAACTTAATGTTTTTGTAATGGTGCTTTTAGTAACCCATAAAAAGAATGCACAATACAATATTCTTAAATTCACACAATGCCATAATGCCATATGTAATTTATATCTGAATAAACTGGACAAATTAAATTATATAATTTACAATTAAATAAATTATACACAAAAGCAAAAATGAACAATAAGCATTTTCAGTGTCTATTCATCACTGTCTATAAAGATAAGTATTTTGGCCAAGTAAAAAGTATTCTAGGAAGAGGCTAGAGCTAATACCCTAGAAGAAAATGTAGTTATCCATCTGATGACATTATCTCAATCACTTCACTAATGACTATATATTTACCAAAACCTTCTAGTAATAAGTTCAAGTCCCAAGCACTTCCTATGAAGTCATTATCTTGCAGAAATAAATAACGTATTGCTTTGATGTTTATATCCTTTTCTTATGAGATTAGTTAAGATGGATGTGTTTATCAAAACCTGACCATCTCTAGGTAGACTGATAAGGTTCAGTTTCAGAACTCACAAAGAAGACTCTGCAGAGCCCACAGTTAATGTAGGGAGTCCTTCACTAAATAGCAGGTCACCTGTTGGTTTGATATCTTTTTAGCTGTAATTCATCTTGGGGCTGTATATAGCAATCACTGGACAGGAAGCTCCATGGTTCATTTAACTTCTAAGCTCAATGCCTGGTATACTCAATATATATTTATTTATTGAATGAATAAATGATCGCTTCTCAGCCTTTTGGCTAAGATCAAGTGAACCAATAAATGAATCTTTTATACTTAAAAATTAAGATTATATAGTTGCTTATGAAATTAGACATGAATAGAAATGTTTCAAATATAAAATTTTTAAAATTTGCATCCAACATAACTTGTACTTCATTCTAGTTTATGCTTTCACATCGATTAGGAGACATTAACAAGTTAATTTCAGCACACAATGTACAGACTTGTAATTTTATTGGGTAAATTGGTATATACTAATAAGTTTGCATTTTCTTATTCTTCCTATTTGAATTAAAAGGAAAACCTCAAAACTGCTTGTCTAATAAAATATTTTCAGGAAAATGTTCTCTTCTTAAAACCAAAACCATTTACTTGAAATAAAGTAATTTGTTAATATTTATTTCTTAATGTGATTATAATAGTATCAACTATTAACATCATTAACGTCTAAAATATTCTTAACACTTGGGACTCCAAACCCACCTTTTTGTATATCTCAAGTAAAACAGTTTTCTTAATCCTTAAAATAGCAATAATAATACCAACACCCTCATAGGAACATCATGTCAGCACAACAGTGATTGAAACAAAATTTCAATAAATGACATACATATGTCAGGAAGAGGAAGAAGGTTAATTAAATCAAGCTATTTCTTACAATTCTATATACATTTTTTGCTAGATGTGATCCTATGACCACGTCATTAGCTTGGGGAAACTGTTTATTTTCTTATTCTTTTTTTAAGATTTTGTTTATTTATTCATGAGAGACACACACAGAGAGAGGCAGAGACACAGGCAGAGGGAGAAGCAGGCTCCATGAAGGGAGCCCGACATGGGACTCGAACCCAGGTCTCCAGGATCACTCCCTGGGCTGAAGGCAGAGCTAAACCACCGAGCCATCCAGGACTGCCCATTTTCTTCTGTGCAATAGCTCACTTTCAAGCTTCCCATTTATCACCAGCAAATTTATCAGCAGATTCAAGCAAGTATCGATAAGAAAGAAAGCTAAGACCCAATGTTCTCTTTACTGTTTTGCTTTTGAGAAAAAAAAAAAAGGATAAAAGAAAATACTTCATGTCTACCCACACTGATTCTTGCAGTGAGCCATCATCAGGGCTCTGAAGGAACAGGAAGTGCCTACCATCTGCATCAGAAGCACTTACCCTAACATATATGAGTTTTGGCTGGTAACATTAGGCATTGCAGGATCAATTCTGCTTTTAGTTCATACCTGTGCTCCTCACTGTATAATGTTCAGTCAAAATCATACTTTGATTATGACTCTTTAAATTCAAAATTTTGAGGAGCCAACATCAACAAATGTATTACGTGAATCACGATCACAAAGTTATGAGGACACATTCATATATAGACTGATGAACAATTTAGTTGCAAATTCCACGGAAGTCCCTAATAGTTATTTAATACACAGTCATCAATGTTAATAATTAATTAACAGAGGCTTTATTTGAATTTCATATATGGAATTATGCCAGGATATGGCTTTATCCATTTGAATTACTAAAATACTAATATTTGCCTTCTCAATCTTCCTAAAATTATATGGTTTTTGTTTAAAGTATATAAATAGTGTTTTCAAGTTTGCCTAAATATGAAGTTTAATGTACTGATTCCTATAAAGCTAATTCAGGAAACAGAAAGTTTTATTTACTATTAACTTTCTAAGAGGACAGGCAGGTGTTACCCAGACTAAATGGTCCTTGAGGTAGCAATTTTTAAAAGTATTATTGAACAGTGTATAGTTCATAATTCATAATACATATTTTTGTAGAATTTATAGTCAGAAGAGTTAGGCATAGAAACTTGAGGTGTTACTTAGAAATGTAATAATAAATCATGAGAGTGTAACATGTTATTTCCCAGAAAGTCGTGTTTTAAGAAAACAGTGACAGTGGCATTTATGTGAAATCATACATTTTTATGCTTGCCAAAATCACACTTGTAAATGATAGCATTTTTTACAGGGAATATTATCCCATCATATTAGAAAATTCTAACACTATTAACAATGTCACATGGCACACGAAATATACAGAGCCAGCAAAGCTGAAAGTCAAATTTCAGAGTTGACACATATTGTGATGAGCAGAATATTAACAGTCAGAAATGTTAAGTAATGAATCATTATAATTTTATTATTTAACAACCAATATAATTTTTAGAGTTTTCATTTAATATTTAGAATTTTCTGAGTTATGTTAAGTAATTTGGTATAAAGAGAGAATATATGCTAAATTTTTATAAAATAAAAATGTCCTTCGAAACATACTGAATTACCTTTAGAGAAAAGTAATATCGGGTTTTTGAATATTTAATAAAGTTCCTAGTATAATGAAGTTATCATAATTTTACTTTCCTCTCATTTCCCTCCCCAAGAGTGAATATTTTATTAATATTGCTTCTTTGGTGAAGAACCTTGGATTTTGTAATGGCATCTTATACTTTTCACTGTTGGAATTCATAGTCAATAATTTAAGGTTGAATCTTATGCATTATTACTTTTACATTATTGAAAATAACAATTGAAGGCATTGCTTTGTCACAGAATTTCCCTTGGGTCAAGAACCTTTACTCACCATTTCTCAACTTTTCTTATTTGATCCTTACTATGAATAAACTGATGGCTATCCTATCACTGGCACTTAGCAATCACATCTGTTCTACTAAATGCTGTCCCAGTTATTTCTGCTCCAGGGATTAATGGCATTACATCTAGGGGATTTTCATTAGCTTTTAGAGAAAAAAAATGCATGAAACCTGGTTGTAATCCAAACCATAATCTTAGAGTAAGTAGCCAAACCTAAAATCATAATATATTCACTTGCTGTTAAGAAATGATTTTCAACATTTTTTTAAATACAAAGCTTATCATACCACATGTTAATACTATATTTTTTAAGACATGTTGGAGGATTTATCACAATTTTAGTAATTGCAATATTTAATTTAAAAATAGGTATCTCAGTTCTTTTGATTTTCAGTAGTGATGTTTTCCAAAAGTCAGCGTGTCTTCTAGTAGCTAAGGACAGAGAGAAACACATTTGGTCCTGAGTTTGTGGAAACCAGAGAAAGATGAGTCTATAGCCATTTGGTAACTCCATTTATGAGTACAAACACCCAAATATTCAATACATGTCTTTCCAAACCTTTCTTTGGGAGATGTGTGTATGAGTGTGTGTGTGTACATACATATACACACAGTTATCCTCTGCTTTTTGAAAGTTGCACCATTTTGCTTTTAAGGAAGACCTACATTAGTACCTGTTTTCACTAGCTGAAAGAGATCCAAAGAAAATTTTCACTTTTCCAAAAAAGGTGAAAATAAAAAAGTGTTCAGTGCTCGTTTTGCAGTGAACCATTATACAGGCATCTGGCATCCTGAGCAGCAAGGGTGGCCCCGCCACACTCCTTCCTCAGCAGCTCAGCATCAGGCAGCTCTGTGCTTGATCTTCACTTACTGTGTGCATCCGTCAGCAACATGTATCCTAAGGTATCAGAAAAGTCTAAGAGAGGTTATTTTGGGGTCTGAAAATGCTAAAATATTTTTCCATATAAATTAATGTTAATTGCTTCTTCACTTTATTTTGGCTTATGAAGGTTTTATAGGAACAATCTGCTTTCAAATAGCAGGGGACATCTGTGTGTGTGTGTGTGTGTGTGTGTGTGTGTGTATTATGTATACATATACACATACATATCCACACATATATATATATATACATACATACACACACAGAGATACACATATATAAATGATCCTAGAATGTTTGAGCTTGCTCAAACAACCATAAAATATGTTAAAATTCTATGATACGTAGCATTTGTCAAGGTGTCTCCAAATAGGTCACCAATGGAGAACCACCATGTTTTTCCTGTTCAGAGCAGTTGAGCACTAAAAAAGTCCATTTGAAGTCATACTTTGGGTTACACTTAAGAGTAAGTATAGCCATATAAACCATAAATCAGCTTGTACTATAGTTTTTATGGGTATGGTATTTTAAGAATTGTATCCTTAATTCAAATGATAAGGTAAAATAAAGCCCAGGATTACTCAAGTGTTCCTTTCCAAAGTCCTCTTACCAATCTTTTTGGGATATTACATACCATACACTAAACACTAGAAAAGCATAATCTGGGGAATCTGAGGAGTATGGCAATGGTATTACTTAAGGCAATTAAAGAAAAGTGAAGCTTAAAAGACACAACACACTTTCTATCTGACAAATTGATTGCCCTTCTATTATTTACTTTCTCTTCCATACATTTCCTAGTAAGAATAGTTTTTATCCATATTTCTTCTGTTCAAATCATATGTTCCTAACAATTGCTATCTTCACTTTCCCCATACTTTCTTTTTCTCCTATTAATAACAACCTAGCTATTGAATTATGTAAAAGAAATAACAGGTGGCTAAGTCATCACACAGTACTTCCACAGGCAAACAAATGCTACCTAAGACTGGCACAGACTTATCTTCTAAGAGATTCTCATTTCCTGCAATTTAACAAAAATCATTAACTTACAAATATTGTAAATATTTCCTTAACTGAATTATAGTATGCTTTCCAAACACTGTCCAAATGTCAGAGCCTTAAGCATATGGGTATCTACATATTTTATTTATATGAAAAGTACAGCAAGAGAAAGTTAAGTCATAAAATTTAATTAAAATCATAAAAATCATTTGTAATCAGTGAAAAATAATTTAATCTGCTGTAGAAAATCTTAGCACAAGTTTAAGCAGCAGAAATGATCTTACTAAGAAACAGATCTAATGTAAAGAAGAACAGACTTAACTCTAGTGAAATATTACTCCATAAAAAGGTTCTCTCTTGATTCTGGAATAATAAAACAAATTTAATTGGACTGGAGGGTAATGGAGGTCTCACATGTTGAGGAGTATGACATATGTCCAATATATATCTGTTGCATACAAGAAACTTCCTTTAGAAAAACATTAAAAAGAGAGAGAGGGAAGCAAACCATAAGAGACTCAACTACAGAGAACAAACTGAGGGTTGCTGGAAGGGAGGGGGCAGGGGATGGGCTAGATGGGTGTTGAACATTAAGGTGGGCACTTGTTGTGATGAGCATTGGGTGTTATATTTAAGTGATGAATCACTGAATTCTACTCCTGATACCAATATTACACTATATATTAACTAACTATAGTTTACATAAAAAATAAAAAACACACAAAATTTTATATGAAAGACTATCAAGGATTTTTTATCAGTGAATACACTAATGCATGCAAAAAACTTAATCTTTTATCATTTACTTAAAGAAGAACATTTTAAAAGAACAGAACCTCCACATTGATGTTCAGAAGTCAAGTCATCACCAAATACACAATATAGGAAAAGGACATTTGGGAGCACATATTTTAATCCTCTGACACAAACAACTCTTTCAACAAGAAAAACACTTATGATGCACTATAAACATCTGCTCAAAATAACATTATTCTTTATTGAGTAAAAAATTGATAGTATGCAGTCAGAAAAAAAGATTTTTTCCCTCTCAATACAATCAATACAATTCTAAAAAAAAAATCATTTAAATTCATCTAACCAAGTTAAAGATCATCTTGCAAGAGAAGGAATGTAAGTCTTCCTGCCCAGTCCCCTTTCCCTCTTCAATGAGTGATCTGTATCTAGCTTTTGAAAACATTAATATAAATAATGCATTTATTAAATAAAAATGGAAAACAAGGTAATTCTTTTTCTTCCTTGAAATAAAAAATAGGCAGTACTTATAAATGTCTTAATTAATTAATTAATTATTAATTCTTCTTCATCGCTTTTGTCCCTTATCTTTTATATGTTGAACTGGCTTTTCTCCCAAACTTAGTACTTTTTTCATATTCAAAATCACATTGTCCAAGAGTAGTGGAAGATCATAAACACCAATGATGCATAAACCTTCCCTTAAATACTCAGCTGGAATACTACGGACCAAAAGTAAGAATAAAATGGATACGACTATATGAGCAGTACTTGAATTTGACACCTGGATTTATCCTTTTGAGCAGGCTATATTGGCCTTGACTTTGATAGAGTGATTTAATAACAATATCAAACACCTAGAATATAAAATGCACCAGGTTTTATTGCAAGTAAACCACATATATTTACTGATCTAGACTCCCAAAACACAATGAGGCAGGTATTATTTTCCCTCTTACTTTAGAGATGAGGAAACTAAGCCCCAGAAATGTTCAGTAACGTGCTCAAGGTCACAGAGTTGATAAAAGTGCTGAGCTGGGATTCGAGGCCATGCACATTAACTCCAGAGATGCTAATCTTACCTACCCATTGCATTTCATTATTTAGAAAACTCAGGAGATCAATGAGATGTCAATGTCTTCACCTGTGAAGGATGGGTTAGCTTGGGGGTCAAAATTTTAAATGTCTTTGGAGGTTATACAGACATTAAATAGTGGAGTATACTGTTTATAAGATACTAGGAATGGTGAGAACTGTAGAAACCTGGAGGACATGTGTTCCTTCTAAAGAAACTAGTTAACTGAGATTCACTTAATGGCTAGACAAGCCCAGTGTATTTTCAGAACAAGCTGAGACTCAAGCTTGTGAAAGTTCCAAATGTTAAAAATACTAAATAGGCCAAGAACAACTGTGGTTGAATACTTCCTGTGAGCCACGAGTTGGTAATTTCTCAACCAGTTGAGTTCTATGATTTCTTCCAGAGCCAATGCCCTAAAACTCATCTATAATACCAACCTGGCCATATATTTAATGCCATTTCTCAGGAAAACCTAAGAAAATGATGCCACTGGTTTTGAACCATGGTCATCCAGTGAAAACCATGTGGCTAACCATATTAAAAGGATGAGTTTGCCTTCTACAGCACAGGAATGTTACCTTTTATGCAAAGCCATGTGTGTATGTGTCCCCTACATAAAGTAGGATTGAAACATACATTGTTTTCTCAGATTCGTTATGTTACATTTGCTTTTACATCATATTTGTGAATTGAAAGTTCTGATTTGATTCTACAAATACTATTTATTAGATTTTACTGTTAGCTTTTATTCTTTGCATCAAAAATGCACAAATTGATCTTTGATTTTCTTGCATGATTTCACTCTCAGCTTTTCCAGTCTAGAAAATGTAAGCTTTCATAGATGCACTCTAAATTTGAACCATGCATTCGGCACACTCAAAACCATTACAGATATCCTTGAATTTTTTACTGCAGAAAATTTCTCTAAATAGTGTTAACGATAGTTGTAATCATAGCTAAAGTGATACACATATAAAGAACTGTGTGTATCAACTATTTACATTTCTGAAGGCATTATGAGATTAGGAGTCTTTGTTTTTAATTTTCCCATATTTAGCAAGTGAAAGAAAGATGGAATTAGTAATTGCAATGATAAATACAGAATAATTGAAATGCAAGCAACTTGTAATTAGTTTCTCTTGGATGTACTTTACCTTTCAGACTGCTGAGAAGGATAAAATCTTTGAGGTTAAACTCATTAGTTTCTTAGGGATCTTCTGGAAGGGATTCATTGTGCATTAAGAGGACATCAGCAAAACCAAAGCACAGAATTTTAGAGCTGGATGGGATATTGAGATGAAGTTCTCTCTCTCTCTCTCTCTCTCTCTCTCTCACACACACACACACACACACACAAACACATGCACACACCTATCTGCAAGTCTTGTCTCTAGAGTTATATATTCTGTATATAAAATACTTCTCAGTTAATATTCTTCCAGGAGTTTGTATTATTGTATTGCAAGGCTACACGTCATCACACATCTGGCATATGCCTACACGGAAATCACACAAATGTGTATCATAATATTTATTCAAAACATCTCAGAGAAAGATAATAATAGTTATCAACGTTATGACAATTCCCTTAGCTAGATTTTCCAAAATAATACCTAAAAATAGCAGCATTTTATATTCTCTTAAAAAAGACATTTTGGGATCAAGGGAAAATAAATGTTGGTTTTAAATGTGTGTTGGGAAACTCTCATATTATTGTTAAAACCAATTTTGTGTTTCAGTTTAAAAACTTTTATTCTGTATGAAATGATCTGTGGTCCCCACTAAGAATGTCCTCCTAGAACTAACAGCATGCTGACCAGGACTAGTGCCAAAGTCGGACACAAAGATTTTTTTTTAGGTAACCCACCTTCTGAAGAGAAGTGCCTATAACTGGTACCAGAACTCTCTCCCCTTGATCTCTAAGAATCAAGAATTACAGGCATTGAACCCTCCTCACTCCTTTCCTATCTCATAAATAGATGAAAAAAAGAACAGAGGTAAAGTAAGAGTCCTTCTGAACAATTTTATGTTATGGGTCAGAGGCAATTGCCTCTCCTCTCTGTGGGGGAAAGAAGGAGGAAGGCCTACCATGGTGTTGCCTGGCTGAGTATCTGCTCACACAATAGATTGAGCTCATCTGACTCAGGCCTCTGAGCAACAGAGAATTGGAAGGGTGACAGCAAGGAGGGTAGACAAAATGGCAGGCCTGGACCACCTTCATGCTCAGCATCTGGTATGGAAAGATGTGTCAGTTTAGGGATACTGAAGAGGGCAGAGGAGGTTTTACTCTGCCAGTAGTCCATCTACTCACTAGATGAAGGGACCTCTGCATTTAGAGGGTGTTAAGTGTTCTACCCATGGTGAGGGTAAGAGGGCTAAAGGGTCATGTTCCAGAAGGATTCTTCCTCGCACCTAGGGAACTGAGCAGCAGGAAGCCCTGCAGGATCCTCCACAGCATGTACTTATGTGTCTCACAAGAGAACCAGCACTCCATCCTCTCATCATAGACAAAGTAAGCCCTGAAGAACAGGATGAGGCCTGAACAGACAGATCTTTCTCATCCCTTACCACTTTCCTCTCACTCACGGTCAAGTCTGGGCTTGGGAAAGACAAGAAAATAACAGTTTAAATAGGTTTGAAATAAAGTGTTTACCTGAACAGGGTTTTAAAAACCATATTCACAGGAAAACTGAGTAACATATTCAAAATCCTGTGAGGGGATAGGAAAGGGTCTGAAGACAAATGAAAGATTGAAGGGACAAAATACTGTTTCATATTTAAACACCTTGCTGAGTTAACCCCAATAAAGAGGGATTACATCAAGAGTCAGGTTAGCATTGGTCTGTTTATTTGATTTTTTGAGTGTATATTTGAAGAAAAGGTAGCTGAAACCAGTGGTACAATTAACCAGACCAAGATTAATGCAAGATTAATGCAGGCCAAGATTTAGCCACAAGAATAGATGACAGGCAAATTCATCATTCCTTCAAATCCTTCAACAGGCCAAAATAAAGAGAATTTAGGATATTATGTTTCATTTTTCCATTGGAGTTAGAGCCTATGAAGACTGAGAATAAGAGTTCTGTTCTAGGGATGCCTGGGTGGCTCAGTGGTTGAACATCTGCCTTCAGCTCAGGGAGTGATCCCAGAGTTCCGGAATGAGTCCCACATCTCCATGAGAAGCCTGCTTCTTCCTCTGCCTATGTCTCTTTCTCTCTCTGTGCGTGTCTCTCATGAATAAATAAATAAAATCTTTTAAAAAAGGAGTCCTGCGTCTAATCAACACCTCACTCAGGCCATACTTGCTTTCTTATTTACCTTACAAATTAATAACCTCAAGACAACCAACTATCTTCAGAAAACTAGTATTTCAAACTTCAGGGCCTGAGTAGGTGGATTTAAATAAAATGTATCAAGGTCTTAACTGAACCCAAGGGTTCCCAAAACAAATGAACTGGCCAGTTCCTCCACTACCCTAAGCAGAGAAGATGCTGTCTTCACACAATTAACTATTCACTAATACTAATTAGGATTAATGAGCAGAAACATAACATCAACTCCAAATAACAGCAGCTTAAAAGAGAAGTAGTTTATTTTGCTTTTACTTCAGTGGCCTCATTGTCGACTTTCTCTCCACCATCTCTAGAGTGTGACTCTTACCCTCTCCTGGTCCAGGAGGGAGTTCTGAGCTCTAAACAGCAAGATGGAGAGAGGGGCATAAAAGCCTCACTGCTTCCTTTAAGGCTGCGTCCTGGAGATGGTGCACTTTCTCTCTGTCTCATTGCCGACAACTCAGTCACAAAGCGGCTCCTTCTTGGCCCCCATGGCCCCAGATGAGAGTGAAAGTTCTATTATTGTAGGAGAGAATATATAGAGCAACTAACAACAATCAGCAACTAGCAGTTGTTAATACATCATTTTATGGCAAGCTGAACTCCACATAGATACAGTCATAGCTAGGAATTTGGGAATACATGTATTCTGGGTGGTCCAAATAATATTATAACTCCACACACTAAGTTTGGTGTACTTTATTCACACAAGAACCTTTCATATCTGCCTATCGGTTTTTACCCTGATTAAACAATTTTGATTACAGGGTATAAAGCTCACAGTTAAAAAGAAGTAACCAATATAAGAAAGAGTAGAAGAGATAATAAAGAAAACATAATGAATTAGGATGAGCTTTGGTAGCTTGAAAGGAAATCTAATTAAGAAAAAGAAACCACTCAAACTGCACAAAGATCTCGAAGTATATATTGGTTAACTGAATTTAAATTAAAACAAAAACAAGAAATATTTAATATAAGGCACACGCCATTCACTCATCATTTTATCCTACAAGTACTACTGAAATAATAACTAAAGTTCACTATGAGCTTTCAAAAGGTTATGATCTTTTAAGGAAGGCAGGGTTAAATGTAATCCAGTTTTGGCATGGATAAGCCGAGCTAATTTCTATGCTTACAGGCAATAATCATCAGGCATTTGGAAAACTCAGCTATCCAGACAACCCATTCTGTAGATAAGCTAGATAGTTGAGAGTTTAATTTCATATTCCTAAGTGTGTTCATCAATAAACAACTTCCATATCCTTGTATATACAGATTTTTTTAAAAGTATGAGACTATGAATTGATTGCATTTCACTTAAGAGGACTATAAATTTTACTGAATATTAGTAACTAGGATTCATAGCCATTTTATTATTTTTTAAGATTCTGTTTTTTGAGAAAGAGAGAGAGAGCACAAGCAGGGGGAGGGGCAATGGGAGAGGGAAGAGCAGATTCCCCACTGAACAGGGAGCCAGATAAGGGACTTTATCCCGGGACCCTGAGATCATGACCTGAGCTGAAGGCAGATGCTTACCCGGCACTGCCTCAGGTAAGCATCTCACCTGAGTCACTCAGGTGTCCAGCATTCTGATACTTTTTGTGACTTGCATCAAGTTACTCAGTCTCTCTGAGCTTTGGTGTCCTAACTGTATCTTTGTAAAATGGGCTTTTTCACAGATTCACGATGAAAATGTTTGTATAGTGTTAACACTGTTTGCTTTATGGTAAACACAAAGTATCTTAGTCCCTTTCTGCTTTCTCCTGCATTATTATTATTTGTGTAATGGAATATTAGGATGGGCCACTTTCTGTTTCTATTTCATCCATGGTATCTATAGAATAGATAGCAGACACTGAAATGAGTGAGATAAATATCCCAAGACAGATTTTATGAAGAAATGGTTGAAAACCAATATCCTAACTTTTGGACAGATCAAGGATATCAAAGATGCTTGATATCAAGGATATCTGCTTAGGATGTGAAGCAGAGGGGATTGTGAAGACCTTTATCTGGAAAGTGTCATAGTAGTCCCCATCCTAAAGAAAAGTATTGCTAGAGTGAGAGTCTCTTCTCCTTCTCCTCAAAACTAATGATGGGGGTGCAGAGTGTAACAGGATACATTAGAGAGTTTTAAATAAATTATCTGTGTTTGGGATGGCAGTGGCTGATTCACTTCTGAGAAAGCAAGAGTGGCCAAAGGCTGTAGGATATTACGATGATGGGAATAATAGTTAAAAAAAATTAACATGCATTAATATAGCTTTTACAACATTCCAGACACTGTTCTAAGCACTTAATATATATTATCTTATTTAATTCTCACAACTTCATAAAGTGCACGAGGAATCCAAAAGTTACACAGATAGAAAATGATATAGCTTGGGTTTAAAATGAGAAAATTTGTCTCCAAGAGCCCATGGGTTTCAAAATTATATGGGGTAATTATCACTTACAATGAGGTTCAATCAAAATAAAGTAACTTGCTAATAAGAAAACCGAGGGGGGGGTAATTTTCATATGATCTCTTTGAAAATGAAATACTATGTATTTGTATATTTCTATGGCTGTGGTATACTGAGGAGTACATGGAATATTTTAGTCAGAGAACTGGTAATTAGTGGAATTGGGCTGCAAACCCAGGACAACTGAAATATAAAGTTCACTGAACTCAGTCAGATTCATAATGTGCAAATAGAGGATAACAGGATTTATTTAATATTGAGTTTTTCCAAAGACTAGCAAAGTGGTTCTCAAAGTATGGCCAAGGAATTCCATGGGACACCCAGAACATTTTCAGGGGTCCATGAGGTAAAAATCATACGTAGGTAAAAGATCCATTTGAAGCACAAAACAGAGGAATGGATTTTGGTATAAGTGATGTGCAATGTTGAACTTTAGGGTATTACCAAAAACTCCCTATAATTATTGAAACAGATATTAGAGACTTTTTTCTAACTACTTGCGTGAGGACTGATTTTCTTCTTTATATATAGTCAAAACAGCATATCTATACACACACAGTCTAATATATATAGACTATGACATATATATGACTATACATAGGTTATATGCTACATACATAGTGATATCATCAGAGTCATACAGCATATACACAGTCAAAATTGTATACATACTGAATACAGACATATGGGAATCCAACTATCTTCTATATCCCTAGACATTAAAGATATCTGCAAAACAAACAATGCCACTCTTCTCACTACTTTTTGCTTTGTTTTGGAAAATACAGTTACTTTTCATAAAAGATCTTATTGCTTTTAAAATGTCACAAATGTAGTATCTTTGTTTCTAAATGGATTAATGCATTGTTAATTCCCCTCAGTTTTATTTCAATTAATGGATATAACCAACATAAACAAAAAGTTGAGGGGATCCTTAGTAATTTTTAAGGATGAAAAGTAGTTCTGAGTCCAAAAAGTTTGGGAAAAATTGGCCCATATTAGCTTCTCAATAAAGACCAGTACTTCCACCCTTCATTTTGTTAATAATAGGTACAAGGTTTTGTTTTGTCTTTTTAATCTTTAAAAAAATTATTTTTAATTGCAACTTAAAAGTATGTCATTCTACATGTAAGGGCTCTAAATGACCATGTTACTTAATTGTATAAACACTGTGGAATTGTTACTAATCCAGTACACTCTTAATATTTGGTAATACAATGAAGTCTCTGAGTTACAATGTTATTTTCTATCGTGTTTTGCACAGTAGAGTTTGTAATAATCTAGCATACTCTTAGAAATTGTTTTGTTTGATTATAGCACCTACTGGGAAATTAAAAAGGTATCTGATCCTGATGCCTGGGTGGCTCAGTGGTTGAAAGTCTGCTTTCAGCTCAGGGTGTGATCCTGGAGTGCCTGGATCAAGTCCCACATCAGGCTCCCTGCAGGGAGCCTGCTTCTCCCTCTGCCTGTGTCTCTTCCTGTCTCTCTTTGTGTCTCTCATGAATAAAGAAATAAATAAAATCTTTAAAAAAAAAACAAGTATCTCATCATCTCAAGTGGAAGAGCAATCTATATAATATCCGAGGAAAAAGGGGTATTCTTTTAGCGTGATACAGTTAAGAAATCACTAATAATATCAACTTATTTAACTAATAATTACAAATGCTGTTAATTTTGTTTTGTTTTCCCTAAAATATTGAAATTAATTAATTGTATGGATCATGAAGTTCCTATTGTAGCAGATTTTCATATCAACAATGGGCATAAAACTTTGAAGACAGTATAAATTAAACCTCAACTTGCTATTTGTATTTAAAATTAGAGTTCCTGTTGTCTTTAAGAAAGTTTAATCCACAATCCTCTTGGCTATAGATATTCAAAAATATTAAAAGTTTATATCTAATAAGAGGAAGGCATAAAACAGTAAAACAGAGAACTCAAACTTTCAGTAAGGTTATATTTAATAATACAGTGGACAGCCAAAGACCTGAGGCACAGGGGGGGATGCTCTTTTAGGTCAAAATAAGTTTGGAAGCAGTTTCCTTTTTGACCAGAGCTGTCTTGCCTGGGTCTAGCTCCTTAGGCAGAGACAAGGAGAGATGAGAAGCTTCATGCAGGAGCAGAGTCCAGCAAGAGCTGGATATTCTCCATGAATGTTCCTGCCCCAAGGAGAGGTGAGGACGGCAAGCTGAGAAGCTGAGAAAGACTGTGCTCTGCAGCAATGGCGGGAGGGGTGGGGTGCAGAAGAGGGCAGAAACTGGGTCAAGTTCAAATCAGAAAGGCAAAGCAACAAAAACACAGAGAAGAGTGTGGCTGAGCTTCAGAGTTGAAGAGAAAGAAGCTTAATATGCAGTGGATAAGATCTGGCAGTTCAGTCTCTAAATCTGAAAAAGCTGGCACCAGCGGGTCATTTTTTTTTCTCCACAGCCAAACCCTTTGTAGGGATGAGGATAGCCTCATCCAGGCTGATCACCTCTCTGCACCACCCAGCAGAGCTAGAAAAGCTGAGCCCTTGAACCTGCAAAGATGTAAACTAAATAGAGAAAAACTATTTCCAGAAAACTGGCAGCCACAGCCTGAGATCTGCAAAGATTGCACAAGAAAAGGAAATAATCAGTGCTATAGTGGGACAGTAGACAGACTGTGCACACAGAACCTTTGATTAAGCAAAGACAGAAAACCTTTAGAATATGTCTTGATAGGAGGAAGTAGCCATGCTTGTATAGATCACTACAAAACAAACACAGCCAGAAATGAGCAGGTGGTGCAGAATTAAGAACTAGGATGATTAATAAAAGGTCTGCAGAACACATGGTTGAAGAAAATTCTCTTTGCACACATGTGGCTAAGGATTTCAGTACTTCCGCAGTTCTGAGAGACTGGAAGGAAACATCATGTGCTATCCAACTGATTCTTATTCATGTTTCAGTGAACTGTCTAATAAATCATAAATATTATATTCTATGTGTGATTTCAGCCATTCTCACATCATTTAGGCTGTATTCTGCAAGTCCACGTTAGAAGAACCTCTTTAGTTAGTGTTAAATGAAGATATTTGAAACAGATAGATCCCAAGCTTGCTGAGAATATTCCCAGGCTGAGCAGATAAGGAGTGCTGCACTCCTTATAGAGCTATGTTTAACAAAGCAAGTCCTTTATAATTACATTTTTTACCCAAAATATTAACAGGGATATTTAAGACTTTGGTTGTTTTCCCCATTGCCCACGTGTCTTTTCTCCATCTAATAACATTTCAGATTTCCTATTTTCTCCAATAATGAATTTTTTTTTTTTTACTTAGAAGGATAAGTATCACTACAGAATGGAAAACACTATAAAATGTTTTGCCAAAAGATGAATGAAAATGTTCATTTACTTCAAACATATGATTATTAAATATCAATCTTTAAAATCTTTTGAAAACAATAAAGATTATGAAATCTCCACTCAATTATAACATAAGTTAATTGCTTTATTCCCAGATGAAATTTTTATTCATATTTACTCTGGGCAATTTCTGTCAGATACTATTGTACAATGATATATCATAATTGGTTCTGCTTTGGCTTGTCATGATTGCATAAAAGATTAAAAGTTTACCCATGGGTAAAAATAAATTATATATACTAATGAATAAGAGTTCCATCAGAAAAAATTATCTGGGCTATAGAATGTATACAATGCAAACTATATATTATTTCAGGAATGAATTTAAATATCAAACTTGGCCAAACTGGCCAATCTGCATTAAGGAGATTTATGCTGCTGAGCAATACACGTAGCTCATCATTTAGTATTCTAGTCACAAAGGTGACATGGTTTCCATTCCTGGCATTTTAGTCCATTGAGCCTAAAGAACTAACTCATTATTCCATACTCAGAGCCAACATTTTCTACTTGAGACACAATTCTAACAAAATTAATGTGAGATGAGGATGGCATTAATTCATTTCTAGCTAAATTAGTTCTCCAGACTTTGACAGGCTGCATTGTTACAGTGTACAGCATTGAAAGCTACATGGTTTTATACAATGAAAAATATATGCTTAAAACTGAAAAAACACAGTAGATCTTGCTTATGTAGATTCCCCCCCCCCTTCCCGGGGACACTATTAAAAGAGGTGCCACTGAGTGTTGTATAAATCCAAAAGGTGGATCTCTTTTTATAACCAAATGTTTAATGAAGCCAAAATGCATTTATTTACCTCTGGAAGAAATCCATGGCCTTTATTAACTTTTTGACAATAATTGAGGTGTTTATCTATAGTCTAAAGATACACAAGTTATTAGGTACATACTAATTCAGTTTTCTACTACTTACACAGATAATTTGAGTATTTTAATCAGAGATCTATTACCACATTTCTTTTATTTCCCTATATTAGTTTCACTTAATATATTCAATGTGACTAATTTAGCTACTTAAAGACTCCTGAACTTTTTTACAAAAATGCTTTTATCTGTGGAGCCCTTACTAATTAAAAATAAAAGACAAAGTACAAATATAATTTTTTAATACAGAGTTCAATGCTACTACAAAATAAATAGATAAATCTGGACACTCATGATTAGAACATATTTGTAAGTAAGTACCTGGCATTTGATACATGACTTCTAAACTCTTGGTTTTAAAATAGAAGAAATGTAAACTGTCAATTTATTAAGGAAGTGACAAAGTTACCACTGGATTAAAGTGGAAAGACTTAAAAATCTACTACAATAGATCGTAATAGTCAATGTTGAGATTAATAATTCATAGAAGTTTTGAACATGTGCTTGTATCTTGCTCATATAAGAAAAGAAAGCTTTTCAATGTAAATTAATAGCTAATGTGTTTATGAATCAGTTGACCATACCAAAAAAGAAAATAAACTGTCTCCATGAAAATTGTATGTTTAAGGCAACTTCTATTTACCATGCTGAAACTCTTCAAAAGTCATTTTACCTACCTAAAATCATCAGGGGAATAAAGCCAGGATATACTTAAGAACCATTCCAAAACATTATGATAAACTTTCTGTCATTAACGACAAATATTTTTATGCAAGATATTTTAAAAATGCCACAGTTCATGTAGCACAATTGCTTCAGAAATATAATGATCATCAAAGATTATATTAGGTGTTTGGAAAATCATTTCACAAAGTATTTGCTGAAGTTTAGAGATTAAATAGGGACTTCTGAGTTAAGACGGCTAAAATATCTTTATGGAAATTTTCTCCACTGATCCTTAATAAAATGAAGAACAAATGGTTGTATAAAAAATTACCAAGGGTATTGAGACAAGCAAAATAGGCTAACATAATACGATAATCTTCAAAACTAATAAGCAAGACAGGGAGAAAGGAATGACGTGGAGGAAGACTTGGAAAAAGAAGAAGAGAAGTAAGAGGGAGAAGAGGAGGGGTAGAGACAAATGGACAGACAAACCATGGACCAGACACATGCTCCCTGGTGTGGTGTTGCTGACAGCAGTACAACTGGCATCTAATTCTGCCTCCACAGTCCACATTGCAGAATCACAAATCTTGACAGTTCTCACTAATAGTGCTTAAAAGTAACCCAAGCACGTATCCATATTAGTAAAACAGAGCAGAAGTGAAGACTCTGGAGATAGGAAATAAATTGGAGGGTGGGCTCAAAGTCCAAGGGTTGGCTCTTCAGAAATCATATATACCCCTTATCCCCAAAGTTAGAGGGAGCGAATCCAGAATTGAGCATTTGATAAAATTTCAAATAGAGAAAAAAAAAATCTAACAATGACTACGTACCACCCCAGTTTAGCCTTCCCCATATGTTCATCTGCCGTTACCTCCTGCTATAGATAGTATGGATAAAAAAGCAAATGCACAGCCTTCAGTCTACAGCTTTGAGAGAAAAGCTAACTGTGGTCTCAGAGACAATGGGAAGAGTAAATATGTCAACTATATTCTAGCGAAGCAGATAGAATAGAACATCTCTTTGGAATTGCAAAGAAAGAAATGTCAACCATGTAAGGTGGAATTTCTCACAATTATTTCATTGTATAAAATAACATTAAGAATGTGCTTTCAGAGCTCAAAGATGAAATGAAACAAATATATGAAATTAAAATTGATATAGTAAACTTTTTTTTGGCTATCATAAACTTAAGAACAGGAACTAAATATATAGCAGTCTATATTAAGTTGATAGTCATTTAAGTCCCAACACATTCTAAAAAAATCCTTTTTGGGGATCCCTGGGTGGCGCAGTGGTTTGGCGCTTGCCTTTGGCCCAGGGCGCGATCCTGGAGACCCGGGATCGAATCCCACATCGGGCTCCCGGTGCATGGAGCCTGCTTCTCCCTCTGCCTGTGTCTCTGCCTCTCTCTCTCTCTCTCTGTGACTATTATAAATAAATAAAAAATTAAAAAAAAATTAAAAAAAAAATCCTTTTTGTTTTTTGCTCCCCCCTTCAGGTTTCATGTATATGCTGTCATGTTTTTTCATCTCAAAGATCTATTTATTTATTTTAGAGATAGGGAAGGAGAGAAAGAGAGCATGGGGTGTGAAGGAGAAGAGGGAGAGGGAGTCTTTCAAGTAGACTCCACATTGGGCACAGAACTCAATCTCAGGACCCTGAGATCACAACCTGAGTTGAAACCAAGAGGTGGATGCTCAACCAACTGCACCACCCAGGCAGGCCCAATGCTGCCATGCTTTACATCTCTTAATTTGTAATTTTCTTATGTCTAATTATGGCTTTTTTCCCACTTAAAGAAGCCTTTTTTTTTAACATTTCTTGTAAGTCTGGGTAAGTGGGGATAAACTCCATTAACTTTTGTTTGTCTGGGAAATTATTTAGCTCTTCTTCAAATCCGAATGATAACCTTGTCAGGTATTCTTGGTTGTCCTAGAGAGTATTATGCTAAATGAAATAAGCCAGATTGAGAAAGACAAATACTATATGATTTCACTCATATGAGGAACCTAAAAAAACAAATGGAAAAAGAGACTATCAGAAAGCAGGATCAGACATAAACAGAGAACAAACTGATGGCTGCCAGAGGGGAGGGGATGGACAAAATAGGTGAAGGAGAGTAGGGGATACAAACTTCCAGTTATGAAATGAATAACTCACAGGAATAAACGGTGCAGCATAGGGAATATAATCAATGATGCTGAAATTGTGTTGTATGGGGACAGGGCACAGATGGGAACTACACTAGTGGTAAGCACAGCATAATGTATAGAATTGTCAAATCACTATGTTGTACATCTGAAACAAATGTAACATTTCATGTCAACTATACTCAGAAAGAGATAGAGAGAGAGAAAGAAAAAAAGGAAGAAAGACACAAAGAAACAAAGAAAGAAGGAAGGAGGAAGGAAGGAGAGAAGAGAGAGGAACAAACTGAAGATCAAAATTCCACCACTATATAACAATACATAATTAAGAAACAGCAGAAACAAAGTTGATTTGATGAAAAATCAAATAAGGACATTGAAGAAACACTGAGGCTTACATAGTGAATGCTTATTTTTTTTAGTGTAAGAGATTAAAATGATTAGAACAAAACAAATATAGAAGCAAGACAAAGGGAATCAAGCATAAATTTGTGTCTGTAAAGTACAGAGCCCAACAAATGCAAGAGAAGATGCATTTTAAATCTATAATTCCTTCAAATTAAAAACAAAACAAAACCTGAACCTAAACATTGAAGAATATACTATATTTCAAATAAATGTAGTACAAAACAGTCCATGCCAGGATGTGATCTAGTCAACCTACTCACTCCCCAGATTCCCTTATCCTCCTCAAAAATATTACTTCACGGCATGGAAAACATTAGGCTAGCAGCAGATGTTTCCAACATTCAGCTCTTTATAATTAATAAACCAACGCCTCCAATGGTCTAGGATAACAGTAGTGTAATCCAAGAGCTCCATAACCACTTAAGATGTTACTCATGTGTAAAGGCACCTGGCAGGTATTCTCAAACAGGAGCAAATTAAGATACTGCAATACCCAGGAGCCGTTTTCACGAAGACAAAAAAAAAAAAAAAAAAAAAAAACTAAAAAAAAAAAAAAAAACAACCCAGAAACAAGTAAACGATCAATTCATCCAATTAAGAGATAAATGAAAATAAACACTGAAGAGTTGAGAATCCATGGGAGAAGGAACTGGTGGGGCACACTGAAATGAGTTACAGACAGAACTGTTAATGAAATTTCAGGGGATCTGAGGTTACAGAACGGAATATGCACGTTATCATATTCTTATATATCATGTAATAATAATATACTTTACCAAAATGAAAAGATATGAAAGTGCTAATGTATTCTTTCAAACAGGGAATCAATGGAGTTAAAACTGAAATGGGTAGTTTTGAAAAATGACTCTAATCTTAAAAAGAAGTTTATAATTTCTTCTCAATCCTAACCTGTCCTCTTCTCTGTTGCCTTGATCTTCTTTCCTCCCCTCTTTTACACTCCCCTTACCCTTTAACCTTAGATGCAAACTTTTTAGAAGTACCATATTGACTGAAGAATCATTTACTTGACACAAATTTTCTTCATTTTCATGTCACATATTTTCGTCTACGAAATTCAAATAAAACCCTAGTTGATTTTTAATTTAGAAACACATCTATACTATGATGTCCATATTATAAATTATCTCCATGCATTTATCCATCCATGTACCCACCCATGCATTCATATTTCTGGGTGTGTTTCTGCACAGACAGAAGGGAACTGGTGCATCAAGACATGTATGGGATGGTGTTCAGCTAATTTTTTGTTGTTGTTGTTTTAAAGATTTTACTTATTCATTAGAGACACAGAGAAAGAGAGAGAGGCAGAGACATAGGCAGAGGGAGAAGCAGGCTCCATGCAGGGAGCCCGATGCGGACTGGATCCTTGACCCAGATCATGCCCTGAGCCTAAGACAGATGCTCAACCACTGAGCTGCTCAGGTGTCCCTCATTCAGTCTTTTTAATTTAGATGTCAGTCTCTGCATCTGGTCATTCTTTAGACTTTTCTGCAAAATCTCCAGATACAGATTTAAAAATGATGTTAATAAAATATATCAAAGTATTCCCACTGGGAAAGATTTAATTTAAGGACATTGATATTTTCCAATAGCCCTTTTTCATGATTCAAGAATCACGATTCAAGATCAAAGCAGGTATTAATGTGTTTCAAAACCTTTCTGATAAACAACTCAAACGTTTCACTCATCCCAAGTCTGAATGAGCATTAACACTTTTTAAAAAAGTAACAACCTTGGAGAGCAATCTGTCTTTCTCTAGCAAAGTCGTAAGTGTGGCCTTTTTCTTCACTAGGAAGGTACAACAAAAAGTGGGTTAGTCTTTAAACTGTCAGTGTTCAAAGTCAATGGATAATTCATAGAATGCTAATCCTATCTGAGGAGAAAGTTTTAATGTTAGTTCACTTGAAATGGTTACGTTTTATTAAATGTTGAGAGGATTGATCATTGAGAGAATAATAACTTTCAGGTTGAAACCAATTTGGTAAAACAAATAAAAACATGGCTTTCATGATTTTGTTCCTTATTCAGAATTTTTCCTTTACCTATTGATTTTGAAGTTGAGATTTAGTAAGACACATTAAAACCCTAAATAGATTTTAGTGAAATTATATAAATCTTGGTAGAAAAAAATCTCATGAACCTGAGAAAGAAAAGACCCTTTAAAAATATAAGTATTTGGAAAAATATATATATAAGTATTTGGCACCTAGTATCTTAGATCAATGCAAAAGAATAGCCACTATATTGTTCATGTAAATAATACTGTTTATAAAAAATAATATCTTACTCCCAAGACTCAACATATTCATTGGGTAAAGCTAATTTTAAATGAAAACATTTAAAACTTAAGTTTCCACCTCTCTTCTTAGTATTTCTTAGGAGTGAAGATCAGCATTTTCCCCTCTGTTTTTTAGAAGAAAGTTTTTATTGTTGTTATTATTAATAGCAATAAATGAAATGTCTTTTATTTATATATTATTTACCAAAGTGCAAGGTAAAGTGAAGAGAGTATTGATTATCTAGCATAGAAGATTTATACTTTTACTCTTACCTCTGTTAAAAAAGAGAGACAACAGGCCTTAAGCCCAGTCACTTTGTGCTAAATCCCATTATTAACAAACCAATAATAATACCTAACCTAAATGCAGTTTTAACCCCTCCCAGTAATGTAATCTTAAACCATTAAGTCTGGAATTTCCTGGTCAGCACTGGTGGGGTAAGCCATCCAATAGACACTGACCCCTGCTGTAACTCCATCACTGCACTCTCCCACTGTCCCTAAAGAAAGTTGAGGTTATCTGCTCTTTCCTGGTCCCTGCACCCCCTTGCCAGTTAAATCTCCCATCGTGTACAGCTTTCTGTAGAGCAACTTTTTATCTGCCAGATGGAATGCTGCCTCGTTCATGAATCACTGAATAAAGCCCTATGACCTTTCAATTTATTCAGTTGAATTTTGTTTTTTAACACCTCCCTTTATTGCTCTTTTTAATGTTTTTTAATAGTTATCACTCCATAATTCTTTGTTTTAAGTGTTCTACTCCTCCCAATTTATAAACTTTTTTTCATTTTTATTCAGTGACATGTTACTTAATTTTACAATATGGTAATAAATTTTAACTTTTCCTCATTTAAATCTCTCACATGGTTAAATACTATTTTATGTTGATATATTTTTTGGACTTAATTTCTCAGATATATAATTCAAGTTCCCAAATTTTTACATCATTTTTTTTCTTCTTTTGCAAATGTAACTCTCTACTAATTCCTTTTTTTTTTTTTTTTTACTAATTCCTTTTAGGATGGCTTTTATACTTTAATTACATCTTTTGATTTCATATGCTTTAACTGTGGCCAGTAGGGAGCAGGAGTGTAAGGCTATGAATAGAGCCAATTCCAAACCACCAACAGGAGACTGGAACTCTCTCGATAGAAGGTAGCATCTATCTATCCAAAGTTAGTTCATCAGAAAGTCTTACTCCTGAATGCCATGAAAAAATGACAGTGCAAACATTCCCAGGACAATACGGGCTGTTCACATGGAAATGGTAAACCTGACCTTTTAGAGTAGTGCCGTCTTTTGACATTCTCTGTAATCAAGTCATCATATAAGAAGCTGTATGTTCTGAAGTTCATGGTTTCAGATAAACTTTGACTAAAATATGCTGTGACACTAGAGCAGGACAGCAGGATAATACCACTTTACCTGACTTTGTGAGAAGCTAGATGGTGTTAAAATTCCTAAGAAAAAATGATAGAAGTCATACTTGTGTTTCTATAGTAGCTCACAAATAAAGGCCATATTTTAAATTTGAACCATTCTGTTCATGACTAGTTATAGCAAGGGGGGAAGAGAATATTTCAGATCATGTACCCATTTCATTTTTTCTTCTTGTGTTGACTTCTAGGAACTAAAAGCCAATTCAGTCTCACATTAGGTCTAGTTTTTGCTTTGACATAATTTTAATTATCTGTTCATATTTTATATGCCTCTGTATGCCACTTCAAGCAGATTTTGGGCTAAATCGGGTGAACAAATAAACACACAGAGACATGAGATAATTGGCAAAATAATCCTTTGAATTAGTTGAAACAGCATAGCCACTTTTCGAATAAGTGTACCAGGCATGGAGAAGGAGAGCTACTCATATAAATCAGATGGGTATGTAAGTAACAGTTCTAGAATTCTAAACTTAGAATCTTAAGTCCTGCTTAAACCAATGTTCTTTCCATTATCTTGTTTGTATGTGACTCTCATCTGCTAGGATATTGTTTCTTCAATGTGTCTGTACTCAAATTTTTCTTTTAAAGATTTTATTTATTCATGAGTGACACAGAGAGGTAGAGACACAGTCAGAGGAAGAAGCAGGCTCCTGTGGGGACCCCGATGCAGGACTCGATCCCAGGACCCCAGGATCACAACCTGAGCTGTGTATTTGCCAGTTAGATGTGTTCTCTGTAATACGCACCCCTTTAAAAATCTAGCTTTTGGGGCACCTGGGTGGCTCAGTGGTTGAGCGTCTGCCTCTGGCTCGGGACTCAGGCATCCCTGCACTCATTTTTTTTTTTTTTAATTTATTGATTAGAGAGAGAGTGTGAGTGCATGCAAGAGTACACTAGCAGTATACAGCAGTGATTTTAATTTTGCTAACAAAACACTTTATCAGGAGAGAAAAAGAGAAATGAAGTAAAGCCAGTTCAGCTCAGAAGTAAAAGCTTGTTTTTGCTATTGCTTGTTTCCTTCAATACTGGGTTACGAGGGACAAAAGAATGTGAGGCAATTACTGCACATGTCCTCAGAGTTATATTTCTGCAAATGTCGTGGTTAATAGATGAGCAACAAGGGGAGAGGGGACCAGGGTTAGAGCAGGCACATCTAATCATTTCAGAATGTCCTTCTTATCTGTTTTGAAAGGAAACTGTCACAGGCAGAGCCAATGCTAATGCTGTGGTCTTAAGGAGACTTTGGGAAATGAGCCCTGATAATACATGAAAGTTCTGTAAAGTCCTTTTACAGCAAGCTTCTACTGACTGGTTTCTAAAGCCAGATTCTGGTATCCTGGTTAACAACTGCAGTTTCTGGGATTCCTTATCCATCATTTTCCAGGCTGGTATTTCCCGACACAGCTTTTTTTTTTTTCTTTCTTTCTGAATACCGCTTTTTCCTTCTGACTATATTTTTCACATGAAAGCAAAACTTAGATATTGAAAATTTAAGATCCAGAATCAAGGCAATGATTATCAGAAGAGCCATGGAAGTTAATTTTGATTTGCTCTCCTAGTTCAGTTTGAGAGACTGTTCTGTAGTTGCTACTACAAATAGATTTTAAATCTGGTTAAATCCTCAGACAGCAGTATTCTCTTTGAAGAGAGTGAGTGGGAGTACAAGTGCACAGGTAGCTTTCTAAATGATAAATCCACTCAGAGGGAAACTTGGCCTTCACAAGCTATGCAATAGACCCCAGGTCACCAAACCAATTTTTCAAATGAGAAGACTATAATCCCATCTTGGAAAGGCTACCTTTAAGCCCATATCTATTTCTCAGGCTAGGGCCATAAACTATGCCTCAATGATATGTTTCCATCATTTCTGAAGTCTTCAAAAAGAGCAAACAACACTTTTTACTGACAACCCTTTCTTCTTTAAAGAACAGGCACTTTACAGAAATTATTGCATTTCTCAACCTCATGCCATACAAATTACACAGTAATTTTACCCTATTTTTGTAAGATTATTTGAAGAGTTGGGCAAATAACATATTTTAGTCAATGCTAATTGCAAAACAAATTCATTATACAAAAGTTCATTTTAATGCAAAATATATCAACTATTACTGACTTTTACACATTTTTGCACTTATTTTCATAGTTTGAATTACCAATATCTTTGATTAATGTTATATTCTTACCCATCTCATGATGTTTGCAAGTGTCAAAAAGATCAGCCTTATGAATCAAGATCCTTGATTAATTCCCATACCCCAGAAAAATAGTCAGCAAGTTAGTTACATAGAGAGAAAAGTATTTCTCATCCAGTTCCTGGGTTTAGTGTATACGATATATGACTCTACAAAGTAATGCATTTCTTTCCATCAAAGGCTCTGACTATGAAAGAGCTGGTGGGGAATGTTGATAGCTGGATTGATGAGTGGAGAGTTGCAGAAGAGGAAAACTAAACAGTTTTTCAATTTCTCTAAATTAGGATCCTCAAAAGGAAGGTGACATTTTTTTTTGAAGAAGGAAAGACTTTTAATAAACTGAATGTACTATCAAATGAAAATAAAGTTTGAACTCATGTGCACCATATTTCCATGTATGATTTTTACCTTCATTTCACACATCCACTTTCACAGACATTGGACCCTTAAAATACGGTCCATGAAGCTAAGGTAAGAAATTACACATTGTTGTTCACAACAATCTGAGAAAAATCATTTTTCCAGGGAGATTAAACATCTATGGGCCCCTGCAGCAAGAAGTTCATAAGAATGTCAAAGGAACCTGGCCATATTTAAATGTTGAAATTTCCAGTTTACAATACTGAAGTGAGGCTGTCCCAGGTTGATTCTTCTTTCTGAAGCTAACCAATAAGAATACAAAAACAGGAAAGAAAAACATATCTTGGATGAAACTAGAAAATGCCACAAACCTGAATCCTTATCTAGGAAGGCAGGTTGCCAAGAGTTGTGAAAATTGGACCTACTGCAGGGAAGAAAAAAATGAACCCATTCCACTGCAGCTCTCAGGCAGTTTATAACCTTCAGTGCCAAGCCAGTCAGTGTCCTTTATCTAGAAAGACAAGATCTAGAGGTGTGGGCAGGTGAGCCTCTCCTTAAAGATCTGCAGGAGGGTGAAGCCAAATGAGAAAACATACATTCATCGAATCTTTAATGCTGCTTGGGCTTTTGGTTTGTCACTGAGGCAGCTGTGTTTTTGGTGTATGAGAGAAAATGAGCATGCCATACCTGAGAATGGTGAAATGCTAGCAAGCATAAGTCACTGTTAGCCTTATGAGCCCACCAGCCAAGAGCAGAGGCAGTCTCCTTGCAGGGTGGAGCACTAAGAAGGTCCAGGCCCAGAAGCAATCAACTATTACTACCCTCCAGCTCATCTATCCGTGTTACACTCACAAAATTGCTGGGCCAGTAAAAAGATAACCTCCACTGAATGATGAGCAGTATTCAGGAAGAAAACCAATTTTAATCAAAACCAAACCAAACCAAACCAAACCAAACCAAAAAAAAGCCCCCACACACATAGAGAAAATGACATGAAAAATAATGGCAAATAAAAAGTCTATAGCAGAAAAATTATGTTGTAAAACAGACAAGAAACTATAAAGAGTCCTTGAAACCTAAGAAATTGCCAAAATTGTGACTTCTTTAATACATGTACCAGAGATGAAATTTGAGCTGGAAAAGCCAGAATAAAAATGAAAAAGGGAAAAAGAAAGATAATAGGATCATAGTTTATGTTTATATGGATTTGGGATGCAGTTTGGTTCTTTAATAATTCATCTAGACTATTTTCACTTACATTTAGGATAGAAAACTGAAAAATAAACATAACACATACTTCCATATAAAATAAGAATAAGGAAGCACCACACATCATTTGCAAATATTTTGTTTAAATATAAACTCTAGAAATTTGGTCACCTCAAATCACAGAAGATCAAACTCTTCAAATGTGCCAGTGATATAAATTCAAGCTGAATCAGGAAAATTGCGTCAGTCCATGATGACCAAATTGCTGGCCCCTCTGTGCCATCTGGCAATGTCTACGCACCAGAAAACAGTATGTGAATACATGGAAAGAGTTTAAGATAATATCTCCTTATTTAGCAGACTGACACCAAACATCTTATCTTGAAGTCCCACTGTAGGTCAGGATTTAGTGTTTTGATATTAACAATTTTTAAAAATTTTATTATTGAAGTATAGTTTATATAAAATGTTATATTCATTTCAGGTATAGAGCAAAATGATTAGACAATTCTATATATTATGCAATGCTCACCAAGGTAAGTATAGTTACCATCTGTCACCATATGTTATTAGAATATGGTGGACTGTATGGGCTGAACTTTTCATGCCCATAACTTATTTAATTTATAACTAGGCATTTGTATTTCTTAATTCTCTTCACCTATTTCATCTACTCACCAGTTGTTCTCTGCATTTATGAGTTTGTTTCTGCTTTTCTTTGTTTGCTTATTTTGGTTTTCTTAGATTCCACATATAAATGAAATATGTTATTTGTCTTTGATTTATTTCACTTAGTGTAATACCCTCTAGTCCATTCATGTTGTCACAAATAGCAAGATCTCATTCTTCTTTTATGGCTCACTAAAATTCCATTTTGTGTGTGTGTGTGTGTGTGTGTGTGTGTGTGTGTGTATATCACATCCTTTTTATCCATTCACCTATTCATGGAAACAAGTTGTTTCCATATCTTGGCCATAATAAATAAAGCTTCAATAAGCATAGGAGTGCACATATATTTTCAAATTAGTGTTTTGTTTTCTTTGGCTAAATACCCACTTGTGAAATTGCTGGATCATACAGTATTTCTGCTTTAAATTTTTTTTAAAGATTTTATTTATTTATTCATGAGAGATACCAAGAGAGAGAGGCAGAGACATAGGCAGAGAGAGAAGCAGGCTCCATGCAAGGAGCCCAATGTGGGACTCAATCCCAGGACTCCAGAACCATGCTCCGGGCGGAAGGGAGGAGCTCAACAGCTGAGCCACCCAGGTGTCCCTCTGCTTCAAATTTTTCAGGAACTTCCATATTGTTTTCCATAGTGATTGCACCAATTTACATACCCAGTAACTATGTACAAGGGTTCCCTTTTCTCTGTATTCTTGCCAATACTTGTTATTCTTATCTTTTTTTAAAAGATTTTATTTATTTGCGATAGAAATAGACAGAGAGCAGCAGGGGAGGGGGTGGGGAAGGAGGAAGCAGATTTCCTGCTGAGTACAGAGCCAAACAGGGGTGGGGGTGGGGGTGGGGGTGGGGGTATCATTCCCCAGACCACCAAGATCATGGTGGTCAGAAGCCCAACCATTCCATCTTAGCACCCCAAGATCTGACCTGAGCTGAAATCAGAGCCCCACCAAATGAGCCACCCAGGTGCCCCATTCCTTGTCTTTATGATACCAATCATTCTGACAGGTGTTAGGTGATATCTCATTGTGGTTTTGATTTGCATTACTCTGATGACTACTGATATTGAGCATATTTTCATGCATCTGCCATCTGTGTGTCTTCTTTGGAAAAATGTCTACTCAGGTCCTCTGTTCATTTTTAAATCAGATTATTTGGGGTTTTTTGGCATTGAGTTGTAGAAGTTCTTATATAACTTGTATATTAATTATTTATCATTTGCAAATATCTTCTTCACTTCAGTTGGTGCCCTTTCATTCTGTTGATAGTTTCCTTTGCTGTTCAAAAGTGTTTTATTTTGGTGTGATCCCAATAGTTGAGCTTTGGTTTTGTTTCCCTTGTCTGAGGAAACAGATCCAGAAAAATACTGTTAAGGCCAATGTCTAAGAGATTACTACCTCTATTTTTGTTTAGGAGTTGAAAATAATTTTTTCACTTTCTCTTACAATCTCCTCTAATAGGGTATGTCAAATATTTTAAGGGTTCAGATTCCATAAATAAATAATTTTGACAGTTTTTAAATGATCTAGATTTTGGTTTTCTCAGCTCATATATTTTCAATTTAACTAAGTAATAATTTTTAGTTCAAGAAAAAATATTTATGCCTGATTTGTCCAAAACTTAAAGGCTCAAGGTCTGGCCTAGTTTCTTTAAAATACAGTCTTGAACTTTATTTTTTAAACAGTATTTCACATACCCTGCTCAATTTGGGCATGATCATAGTACTTTCTTGCTTTAATGATTGGAAGGAGAGGCCACCCATAGACATATTCTTCTAGACTCTCTCTACACTGAACAGATGGATCATCCATGAATAAATTCAGCAAACCTAACTCAGGATATAAAAGACTGTGGAAATATCAGGTTCAAATGTTCTCCTGAAGAATTTCAGCTTGGCTGCAATCTTTCAAATTCCTGATTTTTCACATTAAGTAGTTGTTTTTTCAGGTTGCTTTGCTATATAATTCTGAACTCAGCATATGTGTATATGTATATTATTAGCCATTATACATACAAAATATATGTGAATTTGTAATTCATTTTGTACTCATCCACACATACTTTACTTGGTACAACTTTGGTGTCTATATATTAAGAATTAAAGAGAGCAGGACATTGAGGGCCTCAAGATACTGTTGTAAAGGCATACGACTTTGGGTATTACACAGACTAGAATATTGACCAGAGTTGTGCAAAATGGTACCAAAGAGTTTATTCTGTAGACTGACTACATTTTTTCCCCTTTGTATAGCACAATTATGTTGATTTGTAAATAGGAATTGGTTTCCAGACTATCATTCACTTTTTCTTCATTTAACAATTCATGTCAAATATGTGTATAAATAAGTACTGTTATTGGTGCTAAGAGATCAGGAAGAAAAAAAATCCTTGTCTGCATAGAGCTTACTGTCTTATATAAAGGAAAATATTTTTCTCTTGACTTGGTTATCCTATCAAACAAATTAACATTTTCTTTTTATTTTTTTTATCTTTTCTGATTCCAGAAAAATACTTACTTTAAATTTTGGGGGGCAATGAATATGAATTTTTCCAGTAATACTGGAGTTCAATTATTTATGATTTCCAAATTGCTTTTTAAAGACTAAATGTTAAGAAAAGTTATCTATTTTGAAAATAAATGTGAACAAATATTAATGAACTTCTATTCTTTTAGTAAGTTTAATAGTATTTAGCTAATTTATACACTAATTTCAGGAAAATAGAAAGATAATAAGGATTCAAATTTAAAAATACTTTTTTATCCTGGGGAGCCCAGGTGCTCAGTCTATTAAATGTCCAACTCTTTATTTCAGCTCAAGTCATGATCTCAGGGTTGGGAAACTGAGACCCACATGGGGCTCAAATAATGGGCATGGAGCCTGCTTAAGATTGGAGCCTGCTTAAGATTCTATCTCCTTCTCCCTCTGCTCCACTCTCTCTAAAAAAAAAATTTTTTTAATTTAAAAAATTATATAAATATTTTTTCATCTTAAAAGATAAGAATACTTACCAAGTTAAAATAGAGATTTTTTTAATTTTAACTACTTGAAAATACAATGTAAAAATATTTTAGTTGAACAATTAGATTTTCAACTTTTAGATTGACTAAAGCCACAAACTGAATGACCTGACACTGAAAGGCCTTTATAGTAATAGTATACCAGTAATAGTATAAAGTGAATAACTATAATATTTTCAAGCTCCTCTTCCATACTCACTAATTTTTAGATTGTTTTGAAGATACTATATTAAAAACAATTTTTAATGAAAAAAATTTGCATCCTATCTAGTGATTTCTTTTATTTATAAAACAATTTTCTTGAAATAATTCAGCATAAACAGTTACAAGTATAAAATGGAAACAAAAAACAGGAGGGTATCTTGGATTTTTAAATTACCTATGTATGTGGTCGGTAGCTATTTTGTTTAAAATCATACGCCATAGAAATAAACATGTCTTTTGAAAGTCTTCCTGAGACAGGCTTATCTTCCTTCCTGAAGTGTGAGCTGATTGTACTTCTGAGCACTCCACTGGTAACAGCACATAGGAAGGTACACACTGTGGCCAGAACCTAACAGGTCAATATTAGAGGATCATCAATACAGGAGATTCAGATCTTAGGGCAGGGCAAAGAAATGTGCTGTCCCTGAAGAACAAACATATTACTGATCTAGACAGAATACATAATGTTCTTTGAACTCATTTTCTAAGGATATAAATGGATTTGTAACGATTTCCCCACTTCTGTCCACCTACTGCCCCTTTATTTTTAACCAATATTGCATAGCTGTAAATGTGTCCAAGGTTAAGAGTGAACTTGTGGCTCTGAGAAAGGCAGCTAAAGGTGTGACATAAAATTCGAGCCCTTAGTAAATCCTGTTAGTATCATACTATAACCAATCTAATAATTAGTTAATGACATAATGAGAAAATTAGATTAAACAAGATAATTTGAAGAACTGTAAAACACAGCATGAGCTGTTATCATTGAGGTAGTACGCCAAATTAATCTCATCAAACCAGACATGTGGTATATCATTTTTGTTGACATGATATATTGAGAAAATATTTTACTAGATCTCTAATTTTGTACTTTGGATCTGGAAGCAAAGCGATATGAGAAATTCAACAATGGGTCAGAGAGGAGTCCTCTCAACAGGTATATTAAGAGATTAGTTGAAGAGTTGAAATAGCTACCAAAATAATTATAAAACAAAATAAAAAAAAAGGGGGGGGAGAAATGTCTTTACTGAGATTATAATGATAAAGACTTTAAAACAAATGCAAACATAATTGGTACTACACTTTAAAAAAAGCATAAATAATATGCTTAAAAAATATGCATAAAAATGCATAATATGCATAAAAAAATAAAAAGAAGCATAAATAGTACTTTTAATAAATAAGCTAGATTTAAATGCATCATTATTATTTTGAAATATTTCCTAGGATTGCTGGAGAAGATAACACAGTAGGAGGATTCTAAGCTCCCCTTGTTCCATGGACACACCCAGATAACAGCCACATCAGCACAACCAATCCAGAAAATGACTTAAAGACTAGCAGAATAAAAAAAAAAAAAAAAAAAAAAAGACTAGCAGAATAGACTTTCCAGAATTAATCATAGAGAGGAGGACACATCGTTAAGGGTAGGAGGGGCAGAGATGCAGTCAGGAACCCAACCCCCAGCAAGACTAACTATAAATAGGAGGGACACCACCAGCACAGAGAAGGAAGAGAAAGCAGACATCATACCAGGCATCCCAGACATGGAGGGACCTGCACTGGAAGGACAAGTTCTCATGACATTTGCCTTGAAAATCAGGGGGGCTTTGCTTTATGAGTTGTTAAAAACCAATGGGACTTAACTCCAAGTACTTTAAAAAAATCAGCAGGCTTAGCTCTGGAGGAGCTGGGAGAGCCATAGGAAACTAGTCCCTTCCCTGACATATAAAAGCAGCAGTTTGAAAGTGCCTAGTGTATACACGAAGGAGATTACTTACTAATCTCAGAGCATGTGCTGCAGAGGCAGGGATCTTCAGGAGACTTCCCAAGAACAAAAGATATGACAGGTGCCATTTCTCTCCCCTCTGCAAGGTCTAGATAGCTAGGCCCTTGGGGGAATGAGCACAAACACTATCCAGCTACCTTGCTAACTAGGTGAACTTCACCCCTGTGTTCTCCTGCAGATCCACCTCATTCAACATGCTCCACTTGGCCAGAGTCCCTCTAAACTGCTCCTGCCCAGTCTTATCCTGCAAGGATTACACCACAGTGATGCTTGCCCTGGGAATAGGGGAAAATAACCACACACATCAATTAACTGCAGCCCCAGCAGCCCAGTGAACAGGTATCTGGTCTGACTGCTAACACCACTCAAATACAATCTTTCTACAATATCAACCCAAAAAGGCCATACCAAGACATAATATAAAAAAAGGCAAAAAGTAGTGATAAAGAGAGAATTTTAAAAGCAGCAAGAGGAAGAAAACAGTTACATACAAGAGAAATCCATAAGGCTATCAGCTGATTTTTCAGGAGAAACTGCAGGTCAGAAGACAGCAGTATGATATAGTTAAAGCTCTGAAAGGAAAATAACCTACAACCAAGATACTCTATCCAGCAAGGCTATCATTCAGAATACAAGGAAATATACAGAGTTTCCCCAGACAAAAGTTAATGGAGTTCGTCTTCACTAGGCCAGCCTTACAAAAAAACATTAAAGGGAATTCGTTGAGTGAAAAGGTAAGACCATAATCAAGAATGAGAAATTAGGAAATGAAAACATTTCACAGGTAAATAGAAACGTAATAAAAGTAGGAGATTAATCACTTATTAAACCAGTATGGAAGTTAAAGCACAAAAGCAGTAAAATAAATTTTATCTGTAAAAATCGGTCAAGTGATTCACAAAATAAATTAGGGTATGACATCATGCACATAAAATGTGAGGGGTGGTAAAAATTTAGCACTTTTAGATTGGGTTCAAATTTAAGCAATCATCAACCTAATATAGACTGCTATATTTGTAAGATATTATATATAAGCCTAATGGTAACTACAAATCAAAAATCTGTAATAGATATACAAAAAATAAAGAGAAAAAAATAAAAGCATATCACTAAAAACAGCCAACAAACCATAAGGGAAGAGACCAAGAGAAGAAAGTAACAGAGAAGAATTACAAAAACAAAAGTAACAAAATGGCAATGAATACACACCTTTTGATAATTACTTTGAATGTAAATGAACTAAATGCTCTGACCAAAAGACTTAACATATATTCAGCACATTCCATCCAAAAGCAGTGAAATACATTCATTTCAAGTGCTCATGTTACATTCTCCAGAATTGACTACATATTAAGTCACAAAACAAGTGTCAATAAATTTAAAAAGACTGAGATAAAATCATGCATATTTTTCAACCACAATGGTATAAAACTAGAAATAATTCATAAGAAAAAATCTGAAAGAAACACAAATACATGGATGTTAGAGAACGTGCTACTAAACAATGTATAGGTCAACCAAGATTCAAAGAGGAAATAAAAAAAAAAAAATACACGGAAACAAATGGAAATGAAAACAAACCAGTCCAAAATCTTTGGGAGGTAGCAAAAGCTGTTCTAAGAGGGAAGATTATAGCAGTATAAGATTACTTCAAGAAGCAAGAAATATCTGAAATAAAAAATCTAACTTCACACCTAAAAGAGCTGGAAAGAGAATAAACAAAGCCCAAAGCCGGTAGAAGGAAGGAAATAATAAAGACTAGAGCAGAAATTAACAAAATAGAGACTAAAAAATAAAAACAGAATATATTAAGGAAGCCAGGAACTGATTCTTTGAAAAGAACAACAAAACTGAGGAACCTCTAGCCAGACACATTATAAAAAGAAAAGAGAGGACTCAAGTAATTAGAATCAGAAATGAAGGCGGAAAATAATGACAAACACCACAGAAATACAAAAGATTATAAAAAGAACACTCTGATAAATTATAAGCCAACAAACTGGGCAACCAAGAAGGAATGGATAAATTCCTAAAAACATACACTTCCTAAATGGAAATAGGAAGAAATAGAAAATTTGAACAGATTGATTACTACCAATGAAATTGAATCATTAATCAAAAAGACCCCAAGAAATAAAAGTCCAGGAGCAGTTGCCATCTCAGGTGAATTCTACCAAACATTTAAAGAAGAGTTAATATCTCTTCTTCTCAAACTATTCCAAAAAGTAAAACAAGAATGAAATCTTCCAAATTCATTCTGTAAGGCCAGCATTACCTTGATATCCAAACCAGATAAAGACACGAACAAAAAAGAAAACTACTGGCCAATATCTCGATGAACATAGATGCGACATTCCTCAACAAAATATTAGTAAATTGAATCCAACAATATTTTTTTTTTTTAAATCAGTCACAGGGTTACTGAGTGGCTCAGTTGGTTAGTTAAAGCATCTGACTCCTGATTTTGGCTCAGGTCATGATCTCAGGGTTGTGAAACTGAGCCCCATGTCAGGCTCCATGCTTGGTGTGAAACCTAGTTAAGATTCTCTCTCTCCCTCTTCCTCTGCCCCTCCTCATCCCTCTCTCTCCCAATTAATTAATTAATTAATTAATAATTTAAAAAATAAAAGATAAATAACTCATTTACCACAATCAAGTGGGATTGTTCTAGAGATACAAGAGTGCTTCAATAGTCACAGATCAATCAATGTGATAAATCACATTAATAAGAGAAAGGATAAAGCCATATGATCATACCAAGAGAAGCAGAAAAATCACTGGACAAGGTACAATATCCATTCATAATAAAAACTCTCAAAGTAGGTTTAAAGAGAACAGACCTCAAGATACTAAAGGCCATATGTGAAAAATCCACAGATAACATCACACTCAACGAGAAACAAAAACAAAAAACTCAGAGCTTTTCCTCTAAGATCAGGAATGAGACAAGGATGTCCACTCTCACCACTTTTATTCAACATAGTACCAGATTCAAGTCCTCGCTGCAGCAATTAGACAAAAGGCATGCAAACTGGCAAGGAAGAAGTAAAATATTCATTATTTGCAGATGACCTGACACTATATATAAAAAACTCTAAGGACTCCATCAAAAAACTACTAGAACTGATAAATGAATTCAATAAGGTCACAGGATAGGAAATCAATATATAGAAATCAGTTGGGTTTTTATACACTAATAATGAAGTAGCAGAAAGAGAAGTCCAGAAAACCCACTTACAACTGCACCAAAAAGAATGAAATACCTTGGATAAATTTAACCAAGAAAGTGAAAGATATGCATTTTGAAAGTTCTAAAACATTGATGAAAGAAACTGAAGATAGCACAAACAAATGGAAATATATTCCATCCTCATAGCTTGAAAGAACAAATATTGTTGAACTGCCCATACCACCCAAAGCAATTCCTATCAAAATACCAACAGCATTTTTCACAGAACTAGAAAAAATAATCCTAAAATTTGCATGGAACCATAAAATACCCCAAACAGCTAACCAGTCTTTAAAAAAGAACAAAACCAAGGCATCACAATCCCACATTTTAAGATATACTAAAAAGCTGTAGTAATCAAACAGTATGGCACTGACATAAAAACAGACACAGACATCAAAAGAACAGAGTCCAGAAATAAACCCACACTTTAATGGCCAATTCATCTATGACAAAGGAGGCAAGAATACACAGTCTCTCCACTAGCTTGTTAGGAAGCTGGACGGCTGTGTCCAAAAGAATGAAATTGGACCCCTTTCTTACACCATACGTAGAAACAAAATAGATTGAAGCCCTAAATGTGAGTCCTGAAGCCATAAATTCCTAGAAGAAAACATAGATAGTAATTTCTTTGTCAATAGCCTTAGAAACATTTTTTTTAGATATGTCTCCTCAGGCGAGGGAAACAAAATCAAAATTAACCTATTGAGACTATATCAAATAAAAAGCTTTTGCACAGCGAAAGAAACCATCAACAAAATGAAAAGACAACTTACTAGATGGGAGAAGATATCTGCAAATGATATATCCAATAAAAGGTTAACATACAAAATAAAGAACTTATACGACTCAACACCAAAAAAGAAAAAAATAAATAATAAGAATAAGTAATCTGATTAAAAATGGCAGAGTACCTGTACAGACATTTCTCCAGATGGCCAACAGACACATGAAAAGATCAACATCATTAATAATCAGGGAAATGCAAATTAAATACACAATGAGATATCACTTTACATCTGTCAAAATGGGTAAAATCAAAACCACATGAAATAAATGTTGGGGACGATGTGGAGAAAAGGGGATTTTTGTTCACTGTAGGTGGGAATGCAAATAGGTGCAGCCACTGTGAAGAATATTATAGAGGTTTCTCAAAAAAATTAAAAATGGAATTACTATATGATCTAGTAATTCCACTACTGAGTATTTGGCCAAAGGAAATGAAAACACTAACCTGAAAAGATATATGCATGATATATGTTTACTATAGCATCATTTACAATAGCCAAAATATGAAAGTAACTCTAGTGTCCCTTAGTAGATTAGTGGATAAAAAAGATACAGTACATTTATACAATGGAATATTACTTAGCCAGAAGAAAGAATGAAATCTGGCCACTTGAAAAAACATGGACGGATCTAAGGGATATGAAGCCAAGTGAAATAGGCCAGTGAGAGAAAGACAAATATCATTTCACTCATATGTGGAATTTAAGAGACAAAACAAATGAACAAAGAAAAAAAGATAAAAAACATACTCTTCAAATATAGAAAATGAACTAATGATTGTAAGAGGAATGGTGGAGAGGATGAGCAAAATAGGTAAATGGTATTGAGAGTACACTTACATTGATGAGCACTGAGAGAAGTACAAAATTATTGAATTATTATATATGTGAAACTAATATAAAATTGCATATTAATTATACTTGAAAAAATACTTTCAGAATATTTCAGGTTTTTTACCAAATATGTTTATGCCAAATACATTTAAGGATTTTATGTTAATTTTGTTTAATCCTAGTTGATTTCTGTATTCTTTGGATACAAAGTCCAATTTAGAATATATGTTTTGATGTTCAGGCAATTAAAAATGAAATATTCTGATTTAAATTCCTTAATACTGGAACTTTAAAAAAAAAAAAGGCAGCTGCTAAGTTCATACTTAATCATTGCCCATGATCCTGTCAGCAATGTCATTATTGGCTCTGTAAGTCCATTAAGTCGCTTTGGGGTCAGATCCTGTAGAGTGAGTCAAAGAGTTAAATATGGTGGAAGTTAAAACTTATGTGTGGTCTGAAAGAGAGTCTGGCACTCTAATGATGAATGGATGGACTTTCCATATGAGGGAAGAAGATGTAATTTAGGATATAAGTAGGAGAATTACTTTCCCCAATCTTTAGGGCACAATTTATTTTTCATTTCATTTGGCTTCCTGAAGAATCTGATTCTTTTGACTATTCTTAAAACTTACTTCCCCCTTCACTTCCATGTTTCCTTTTCTCCGTGTTCTCTTCTTAGCAATCTGATGACTTTTCTAGCTAATGGTTTCCTCAGTGTTCCACACTTGATTATCTTCATGCCTTAGCCCACAGGCTGTCTCTAGGAGATCTCATTCACTGCTCTAGTCAATACTTATATTCAATGACTCTGAAACCTTAAGAAGATAGACCTGCATATCCCATAGACAGAAGAATCACAGTTTTCAGTAATCTAATAAATACACCCATTTCCCTTCTTGAGTTATATACTCATTTTTTTCAACTGCTGAATGACCTTGCACCTAAAGACTCCATAAAAATATAGAATGCTTCAAATACAACATACTTAAAATCTTTAAAACCAGTCTTTCCATCATCTTCTCTACTGTAACATTCATCATTTGCTGGTTGAGTAAATGAGAAAGAAGCTTTGTGATCATCTTTGGCATCTTTGTCCTTTTTACATTGATATTAGTTCATTAACATTGTTCCTATCATGTCTCTATAAACATTTACAAAAGTGTTCCTTCTCTAATACTCCTTTCCTGTCAATTCCTGACATTTTGAGCTGGTATGGTATTTTTGCATATACAATTTCTGGCCACCTGGGCATAAAAATTGTCAAAGAAATTAAATTCAGTAAGAGGATTTACCTTTCTCGGTAAAATTTAAGACACCAGTTGTTTTAATTTAAACTGAAAGACATTATTGCTTTAAGACATTTCTTTTTTTTTTTTTTTAATTTTTATTTATTTATGATAGTCACAGAGAGAGAGAGAGGCAGAGACACAAGCAGAGGGAGAAGCAGGCTCCATGCACCGGGAGCCCGACGTGGGATTCGATCCCGGGTCTCCAGGATCGCGCCCTGGGCCAAAGGCAGGCGCTAAACCACTGCGCCACCCAGGGATCCCTAAGACATTTCTTAAAGCAAATAACATATACCGGAGAGAAGTAGAATGGATGTTCCTTTAAACAATGAAATTGCAGTTGGAACTGAAACATTAGGTTATAAGAAAAGTTGGTTCACATTACAAATTCCAATTCTGAATCTGAACCTTTGCTTACTTTGAATTTCTCTCCTTTTTTCTTTTTTTATCTAGCATTTTTTTGTCCATGTAACAGTAAAGGGCAAGGTATTTTCAGTTCCTATACCATCATAGATCTGAAAATGTCAAAAATAATACTTGTTAGTAGAGACTGTTAACTGGCTCTGATTATGGAAATACTTGTGATATGCAAGAAATCAAGATTTGCTTTAAAATGAGCCTTATCTACCACTATTCTGTTTGAAGGTGGAAGTTTAGACAGTTCTTATTACATCTGCTGTTGAGAGTAAGATCTTAGTTTCTTGCTTCTCTTGAACAATGTATAATAATTCTACTCACTGATAATTTTATAAACTCAGTATGCTGAAAAGCAGATGTAGCTCTCTATTTCAAATACTCATTCTTCTCATTATGTTCTATTTTATATGAGATGATCTCGTTTCATCATCTAATAATAGTAAATTCCATTCAGAACATTATCTTCTATTTTAATCAATGTGCAAAATAGGACTTCTGTTATGTGATAGTCATTTAAATATGAATGTGGGAAAATTAATAACAATTAACCTGAATCATTTGACTTTTAAGTGAGCTCTTTTGATTACCCTTCAATTCAAAAGAAGATCCTAAGAAAGAAATACCTGACATTACTAAATGTATTTGTCAATAAAATTTTTTCCTGTTTTATATTAATCAGAAATAGGGTATTGGGTATTAATACAGCTTTATCAAAAGCATGCTAAATGATTTATATTTTCTCATCCTCATGGTTTATTAACTTCTTTTCCAACAAGAAGTCACAACTAAGCAAGGTGACTTGGGAATTTTGGTGCTCTTCACTTTGAGTCAATCCGAGTCAAAGAATTAAACCGGGCACATAACCCATCTCAACATTCAACTTGCCAAAATTCACAACTCTTTGAAAAAAGATAAAATTATTTCTTTTTTTTAAGATTTTATTTATTTATTCATGAGAGACACAGAGAGAGAGAGAGAGAGAGAGAGAGAGAGAGAGAGGCAGAGACATAGGCAGAGGGAGAAGCAGGCTCCATGCAGGGAGCCCAACGTGGAACTTGATCCCAGGACTCCAGGATCAGGCCTTTGGCTGAAGGTGGCGCTAAACCGCTGAGCCACCCGGGCTGCCCGATAAAATTGTTTCTAAAATATTAAATTAATTCTATATTGGTCCAAGTACAAGAATACCGTCTTTTCTTTCCCTCTCTCTATTAATGCTAAAATAATGCAGAGTATTGCGTTAAAGATGCAAGCAATTTTATATAATACTTCATCCCACCTTAATTTCTTCATTCCCTTGACTTTGCATAAAATTCTCCAGTCATTTTATGCCAGAAACTTTCAGGGCTGAATTTTGTTTCAGTACTGCAGCAGTGACCTTTTAACAGTTTATTTTAGAGGTTACATCAAACTTGTCCGTTCTACTTGAAGTATGAGATACTTAGGACATCAACAAAAAGGATACTATGGGCCTTGAAGCTGCCCATTTATTGATGGAAACTTTTTAAAATTACAGGGTAATAGTAGGCAATCTCCTGTGGAACTCCATACTTGTAATTTCCATTGTTATCTTGTAAACTGGCCATCCAGTACACACACGTAGAGCAATGCAGCCGTCTCCCTTGCTCGATTACAGAACTGAGGTCTGTATTCCCTAAACTCCACTGCTAATCACAGAAGTAGTAAAAGTCAGAACCAAACACTTACTTTATTTGATTCCTCGTTTGATGCAATAGTTTCTAGTACTAGGCTTTAAATATTGTCGCAAGTCTTTTGATTGTTGAGTGTCAATAAAATATTTTAGCTACATAGTTTTACTCCTTGTTTTCTCAATTGTATATGCATTTGAATCTACAATGGAGCCACTGATTCAATCTTATTTTGTGTAGATTTTGATTGCCAACCCTCTGTTCCCATAGTCCTACCCAAACTTCAAATTCAACATCAACACACCCCACTAACTAAAAACTCACTTTTAGAGACCAATGAACCTTTTATTTTAGTGAGCAAATATTATACACATTGAAAGCAGTGCTGTCTCTAAGTTGCATAAGCATAGTTAAAGGTTCTCAAGTGTAAGCTAAGTTTTGGATGGCCAAATATCATTTTCTGTATGAATCTTCCTGTTCTTTTGAAGAAAGTGCTAGAAGATCATCTTTCAATGTAAAACGACTTGCTGTTCTATTGAGATGATGCTCTCAATAGATGCTCTATTTTCCTCACTAAATTATGTTATTGAGACAGCACAGAACTAATGACAATGATGAAAATTATCTACTTTGTCTTTATACCACCTAAACTGAATAACAGAAGCACCTGTATTACTTACTTTGTGTCATATAATTGTAAATTAAGTGCATTTTTGGAATAAAAATATTTATTTTATAACATGTTTGTCAGTCCATAAATAATGAATGTCATTGTTTGCTACTCAGTATCCTACATGATCTTTATACATTTTAAGAGATGTGATCCCAGCTTAATGGTGAAGCTTAATGGTGCCATTGAAGCTTAATGGTGAAGACTGATTAAATCCTAATGGTAAAGGCTGATGTTAAAAGTATAGCTGTGAAAAGTGCTCTGAAGGACTGAATGAAACCAGGAATAGGGTGACCTAGAGGCAGGTGTAATACATGTGCAAAGGCTCTGTGGCAAAGGGAAGCAAGACACTTTCAGAAACTGAAAGGCCATTGTGGCTGGGCCATGAAGAAAGGGACCAGAGCATGTGGGGCATTTTATGCTACCTTGACAAAGATGATGCCCTGCATTTGTAACAACATATGGATATTTCTGACAATCTTGGAGACTTATAAGAAAAAAAAAGAAACTATCCATGAAACACCTTAAAACAAACATCCTTTTAAACCAGGGGCTCTCTGGGCACTTAGCAAAGGCCAACTCCAATTATGCTGCATTAAATTCATGCCTTCTCATCTATTTCAGAGCAAACCCCCAGGAGTTGCCCGTTTTTCTCCTACATCAGCAATTTCCCCCTCTACAAATATGCTGTTTTTTTCACCAGCTAAAAAATACACCTTTATCCAACTTTTCTTTTCTTTCTAGTTATGACCCCATTTTCTTGCTTTCCTGAAAAAAAAATCACTTCTCTTTCTTCTTATTCTCTCTTGAACTCACTCCAATCAGCCTCAAACTTGCCCTTCAAGTGCCAAGTTCTATGGTTAAATCACAGTCGTCACTGTGATATTGTCAACACCACTTGGCACATTTGATCACTCCTTCACTGATTTCTAAGACACTACACTCACCTGCTTTCTCATCTAGTAAATAGCCTGATCAATTTCAATCTATTTTTCTCATTTCTCTTCATCTCCCAGAATCACAACATGGAGCTCCGCAAGACTCAATCCCTAGAATTTACCTTTTTCCTACCCTTACTACATTAAGGAGCTCCAGGAGTCCATCAAATGTCAAGACTTTAAACAGAATCAATATATTGATGCCACCCAAATGTATCACTCCAGTTCTGACCTCTCTTCTAAGCTACTGTTCCATTTGAAATTTCCACTAGGATGTCTAATAAGCATCTCCAACCTAACATCCCCCAAACTGACCTTCTCCTCCAAATTCTATCTTCCCCATTGCAGCTAATGGTAATCCTTGCAATTGTTCAGACTAAAAAACATTCTTGACTCTTCTCTTTCATACCCCACAACCAGTCCATCAACAAATCTTGTAGGCTGTATCTTAAACATACCTCTAGAATCTGACCACATATCACCATCTCCACGTACATCACTCTGATCAAAAGTACCACCACTGGTCATCTGGGTTACTACAACAGCCTTGTGGAAGATCTTCCTGCTTTATCTTTGAGCAATTCCAATATATCTCAACACAGCAATGGGGCAGATCCCACTAAAAAAAATCAGAGGACATCATTTCTCTTCGCAAAATCCTCCAAAAGCTCCCAGTTCCACTTGGAACTGAAGCCAAGTTTCTTCCAATATATCTACAGTCTGGCCCCTGTTACGCTCCAAATTTGTCTGCATCTCCATAACTGCTCTGCTCTAGCCAAACTGACTCTGTTGCCTTTCCTTGTGCATATCCTGCCATTAGGGCTTTTGTTTTTACTGCTCCCTCTACCTCCATCATTCTTTCACATAACTTCACTACTCATTTCCTTAGCTTCTTTAGGTCTTTCTTCTCAGAGAGGCCCTTCCTGACTTCCTTTTTCAAAGTATAAGTCCTGCCCCGACTAACACTCTCGAAAACTCTTTTCACAGTTTTTTCCTCTATAGCATTTATTGCCATCAGATATATAATGTGTATTATTCTTTTTAATTATTGTCATGTTTACACTAGAATGTGAACTCTCTAAAGGGAGAGGATTTTGTCTGTTTTGCCAACTCATGCATTCCCAACACTGAAGACTATATCTGGTACATAGTGGACATCAACTATTTGTTGAAAATATAAATGAATGATTCCCTCATAAGGAAAATTTTCTGGTACAAAAACAGGAAGAAAACTGACCATGGCAAATACTAGGGTCCCAAGCAGTTATTATAAAAAGTGGTAATATGAAGTTATGTTTCTTATTCTATGGAGAGTGAAAAACTATACTGATTTCATTATTTTGTTTTATTTATATATGACATATATATATATGTATATATGGATGAAAGTTCGGCTTAAATGTGAAATATTATACAATAAAAATTTTAAGTAATCTTGGATACCTGCGGAGCACCTAGAAAAAGCAAATGCAAATCTTCCCTTGAAGAATATACAATAAAGGTCATTTAATCATCAGATGAAAATGTGCAAAAATATTCACTCACACTGCATATTTATTAAACACACAGGAAGCAAAGCTACCATAAGCACAGTTTACCAAAAACAAAACAAACCAAAAATTAAAACCATAATTAGACCACAAGAGGTTCAGATTATAAAACTAACTGAAGGCATATCATAAGATAAGCACATTTAAATGACTAAAGACACAAATAATGAACAAAAATATGTGAAAGCAATAATATACTATCAAAAAAGATGGGAAATATTAGGAAGTAAAACAAAAAGGACTGACAGAAATGTTTTCATTATGGTAGCGGTTGCATGACAATACAGATGTATTAAACCTAATGAATTGTACACTTGAATCAGTAAAGTTTATTTTATATAAATTATAATCAATAAAGGTGATTTTAAAGGAAGTTATAGAAAGAAAAAACATAGTCATTGAAAATAAAGATGCAGGGGCACCTGGGTGGCTCAGTGGTTGAGCATCTGCCTTTGGCTCAGGTTGCAATCCTTGGGTCCTGGGATCGAGTCCCCCATGGGGCTCCCCACAGGGAGCCTGCTTCTCCCTCTGTCTAGGTCTCTGCCTCTCTCTTTCTGTCTCTCATGAATAAATAAATAAATAAATAAATAAAATCTTCTTAAAAAAATGAAAAGAAAGATGCAAAGGATGGTGTAAGCAGTAGGTTAATGATGATACGAAAAAAAGTGACTTAGAAGATAAAGCTGAAGAACGACTCAAAATTCCTCATAGAAATATAAAGAAAGGAAATAGGAAAGAGAAAGGTAAGAGACATGGAGAATAGGTGGGTCTCACTTACATCCAACATGAGATGCACAATGAGAAAACTAATACAATGTAGGATGGGACATGCTCAAAGTGAAAATGGATAAAATTTCTCATAGTTAATGAAAGACCTCAGATGTAGAAGGCATAACCTATAGCAGTCAAATACAAAGATTCCACAGCTAGGCATATAGCAGTAAAACTTCACGTCAGGGCAATGAGAAGAATATTGAAAGCTGTCAGAAAAAAAACACCATAAGGGAATAGCTATTAGACAAGACAGAAACAAGAGAAATCAGGTTATGTAGTAAAATCTTTAGTTTTCAGAGAAAATAACATAGAATCGAATACCTACATAAATAATCGTACCAGAATGAAGGAATTACTATGACATTTTTGTATGAAATCTAAGAAAGTTTATCACTAACAGAAACTCGCTGAAGGAACTTCTAAGTGTGAGAAAGAGTGCTATGCAAGAAATAATAATTACTTAGTTTCATAAAGCAACTAAATTCTAGTTCCTGTTTCATAATATGACTCCTGTATTCCAAAGATCTTTTCAAACTTTTACTTGCATCATCTTACAGACCACACCAAGCTTGAAAGGTTTTGCTTCAAGATTAGCCAAAATATGAGTAGTTCTAAGAAAAATCACCCCACGTACAACTAGAAATAATAACCATGACAGGAAAAACAATGCTCATCATTATTTATTATAAAGGTCTCTAATAAAATAAAGACAAGAGCATACAAAGGAAAATATACTTTCTTTTGCATTACTGTAATAAGCATTTCCACTATTAAATAAATCTCAGAATATTAGTATCTATTTATCTTCCTCTCTATCTCTATCTAGCCTGTAAGCTCTTAAACAGTAAGATGGGAGAACTTGCTAAACCATTGTGTAGTAACTTCATTTTTTTATTGCAAAAGCAATAATTTCTCACTTAAAATGTAAAAAATTAAATATAAAAATATCCATACTTGACGTGCTCTATTTTTCCCTATGCACAACTTTTCAGAATTATGATCATATTGACTCTAGAATTTTGTGTTCTAATACTCTCAACTAAGATGAATAGCACCTTTACCAAGCACCTTTTATTGGCCACATAATGCTCCACACTGGATAAACAAATCCTGCCTTTGCTCCTGTAGATGGCCTCTTCGGTTGCTGTAAATTACTTGACAGTGGTCATCATCTTTGTGCCTAAAACTGTTTATGCTTTATGTTTCTATCTTCCAGTCAGATTCTGACAAGTGGAATGGCACATTCTTTAGCCTGGGAAGCCATATGGCCCTCTTGTAGGAAATGAAAAGAAATGATGCTTCCAAAGACTTTTAACTTAGTGGCAGTGCAGCCTCTTCAAATTATCACTAACTTTAATCACCAGAGTCATTTAATCCAGAATCTAAAATGAAGTACCTCATAAAATGCTTGGATGACAATTCTTACTTCTGAAGATCACTATACAGTTTCTCAAGGTATAGTCCAAAGATCTAAACTGCAGTACTATAAAATAGACATACACACACACACACACACACACACACACACACACATATATATACACACACACACATATATATATGTATTATGTATTTTAAATCTGTGTGATGAGCTATTCCTTCATGATGAGATCTGGTAGTTCAAATAGACACCAGATGGATACTGAATGGCAGTTTTTAAATTTTTATTAAAAAAAAAACAACAACAATGTGTGGGGATCCCTGGGTGGCTCAGAAATTTAGTGCCTGTCTTTGGCCCAGGGCGTGATCCTGGAGTCCCGGGATGGAGTCCCATGTTGGGCTCCCTGCATGGAGTCTGCTTCTCCCTTTGCCTGTGTCTCTGCCTCTGTCTCTCTGTCTCTCATGAATAAATAAATAAAGGCTTAAAACACACACACACACACACACACACACACACACACACACACATACACAATGTGTAGAGAGGTGCCTGGGTGGCTCAGTCAGTTAAGCGTCTACCTTCAGCTTAGGTCATGATCCCAGGGTACTGGGATCGAGCCCCGCATCTGGCTCCCTGCTTAGTGGGGAGTCTGCTTTTTCCTCTCCCTTTGCCTCTCCCCCAGCTTATGCCCCCTCTCCCTCACTCTCTCTCAAATAAAAATCTTAAGGAAAAGAAAAACAATAGGAATTTTGACCTTCAGAGGACACAATAACTCTATTTGAAGAAAGCTTTTTGTTATTGGAGTTCAATTTGCAAAACATATAGCATAACACTCAGTGCTCATCCCATCAAGTGCCCCCCTCAGTGGCCGTCACCCAGTCACCCCCTACCCTCCACCCACCTCCCTTTCCACCACCCCTTGTTCCTTTCCCAGAGTCTCTCATATTCTGTCTTCCTTTCTGATATTTCCCATTCATTTTTTCTCCTTTATTCCCTTCACTGCTGAGTGAAATAAGTCAGTTGGAGAAGGACAAACATTATTATGGTCTCATTCATTTGGGGAATATAAATAAGAGTTAAAGAAAGCTTTTAAACAAATTTCCTTAAGATAATGCATCTGAAATATAATAAATAATGGGTATTATAAATGGAACAAAATAAGAGAAAAGTAAACAATAGGAGAATATGAGAATAGTAAAAAAAGGAATGATATTCTCCAATATCAAAAAGATCTTGGAACATCTGGGTGGCTCAGTCAGTTAAGTGTCTGACTTCAGCTCAGGTCATGATCTCAGAGTTGTGGTATTGAGCTGTGTCAGGTTCTGGGCTCAACGGGGAGTCTGCTTCTTCCTCTCTCTCTCCCTGTGCCCCTATCCCTGCTTATGCTCTCTCTCAAATAAATAAATGAAATATTTAAAAAAATGATCTCACCAGGCTGCTTTCGATCATTGTGTTCTGATAAATTATAAAATTGTATGCATCTAATCATAAATAATTATTTCATTTCTCCCTTAATTTCCTCTTTTTATGTCTTCTCCTTAATTTTCATATTCATTATTTTGGGAATGATAGGATTGGTTATTTAAGAAACTGTTAAACTGCATTTAACATATTTAGGAACATATTTGAGATCAGTCTCTCTTCTGTTTATTTTCTAAATGCCTTCAGCATTCCTTTTTCTCATCTCATAGGCACAGACATATCTAGGAGAGCCAGTGCAGCAACAGCCTTCAGGGCACAGAATCTGAAGTCAGACTCACAGAATTCACTAGCTCTCTGATGTTGGACAATTTACATAAACTCTTGGTGCTTCAGCTTCTCCATCTATAAATGTAAATAATAACAGTGCCCTTTCCCATGACTGTTGTAAAATATTAAATGGATTAATGTCTATCTTAAGAAGAGTATCAGGAGCATACATAGTATGAGTATTATCTGCAGCTTTTCAAATATCCAGTTGCATCATGGAACTAAATTTTTTTGTTTCTTATTAAGAAACATGTCAAGAATTTATAAATAACTTCATTCATGATCAGAGAAGGACAAACATTATATGGTTTAATTCATTTGGGGAATATAAAAAATAGTGAAAGGGATTAAATGGGAAAGGAGAGAAAATAAGTGGGAAATATCAGAGAGGGAAACAAAACATGAGAGACTCCTAACTCTGGGAAACAAAGAAGGGGTAATGGAAGGGGAGGTGGGCCGGGGGTTGGGGTGACTGGGTGACGGGCACTGAGGGGGGCACCTGACGGGATGGGCCCTGGATGTTATCTATATGTTGGCAAATCGAACTCCAATTAAAAAACATACAAAAAAATAACTTCACTCATGCAACAGAAGTTTAAATACAATGATGCAATCTTGCTGTCATTTGACTTTATTAACATTAGCAATTCTTTTCCTAGCCTTTTCAATTTATATGATGCTATGCTAAATTTTGTAAATATTTTAGAAAAATAAAATGCAGATTATATATATGGGCCATTTTACTCAACATTTAAAATTTTTATAGAAATAAATAAATAGGTGAGGCTATGAAGTCATGCCATTGAAAAATATGTTATTAAATGGCAAAATGAGACCACTGTCAATACATGGCAAGAGTATTTGACTAACGTTTGTATTTAAATAATATATCAATTAAGATGGTTTTGAATGAATAGTGTTAATTCAACTTAGTAAATACTTCAGAGTATTGCACATTGGGCCAGCCATTGCAAGGTTAGTTTTCTAAGTAAATGTAGTTTTTTTTTATTTTTATAAATTTATTTTTTATTGGTGTTCAATTTGCCAACATATAGGTCAAGTGCCCATCTCAGTGCCTGTCACCCAGTCACCCCTATCCCCCGCCCACCTCCCCTTCTACCACTCCTAGTTCGTTTCCCAGAGTTAGGAGTCTCTCATGTTCTGTCTCCCCTTCTGATAGTAAATGTAGTTTCTAAGTAAAATGTAGTCCCTGACTTTTTGGTGCTTACAAAGGAAGGTAAAGTTAATGTACAAATAAACATGGCATAAAGCATGATAATACAAGTGTTCCAGGACAAGGTAAAAACAAAGAACAGGGACCTTCAATCATTTATTCATTTGATTAATATTTATAGAACATTCACTATGACTTCTTTGTAAGGTGCTTAGAATATAAAAATTAATTAAAAATGGGGGAAAAAATCCTTGTCTTAATGAAGCCTGTATTCTTACAGGTATACAAAATGTATACCCTGGCCAAATAATTAGAAAGAGATTCCACAAAAAGGTGATATTTAAAAGGAATCTGGAACAACAGAGCAGGCCGCTAAAGGACAGCTCCACACTCTTTATTATCCTTCATATCTTCAGTACTGAACACAATGTATGTGACTATTTAGGCATCATCTGTGTCTTTGTCTCAAATGTAGGAGACAATAGGGTACAGTCTTTGTTGATTCTGTGATGTCTTTAGTAAATCCAAATACTTCTGATATATTGCTTGAGGAGTTTTTAAGTATTGTAAGAAAAAAGAAGGAAGTCCAACTTCATTGGAATGAAATAAGACACATCTTCATAGCCTTTAGAGGCAGCATCGTGGGTATTTAATTTTGGAAGATTTCAAGAAAGCATTTAGGCTGGTAGTTCCCAAGTTATCAGAAAGTAGTGTTCTGGACATATTCAGTTGCCTTGGCTCACTCTTCTTCTTCCCAGTGCCCACCACCCCAGATCTCCAACTGCTGCCTCTCAGATGAAAGCTACAATCAAAACACTTCTACCTGTTTTAAAGAACAACTTTAACAAAATGGGTCTGTGGTTTAAGAGTGGTTGCTCGTGGAGGAACCAAGCAGCATTAAAAACAATTTAAAAACTTTAAAAAAAAAGAATGTTAGAACACTAACATTCTATTCCCAAAATCCTAAACTGTGCCAGCCACACAATAAATGCACAAAAAGTTTTTGTCAAATAGGTGGACATAGGAGTCAATAAAAGGACAGGCACCTGAATAAAGAAAAAGAGAAGAGGAAGAAACAGGAAGGAAAGGAGTGAGGGAGGAATGAAGGAAAAGAGGGAGATAATTATTTTAATAACCTATTATAATGGGAAGAAAGAAGAGTTTTATAAAAAAGAAAAACATGAACAAGGTATAGAGATGTATACAGTTGCAATAGAATTGATTGCGTTCAATTAAATTAACAGGAGGGAGAGTACTAGGTATAAAGGTAGATCAGCTCCTCTGTGTAAGGCGTTACATGCCAGGTCAACGCAAATGTCAATGGAAACTTTTGAAGAAAAATTATACAATCAGTGAGAATATTCAATAACCCTATCCCAAGAGAGATGTAGATGGATTGGGGCAAGAAGAGAGATGATACGGAGATTAAAACAGCTCAGGCTAACCATAGAGGTAATAATAGTTGGAGAGTGATAGTGGGGGAAAAAGTACACAGTGATTTTGCAAAAAGACATGAAGGGAAATTCGACAGCACAAAACAAACAAGAAGCAAAAGGGAATCAGAGAGTCAAGTTTTGCTTTATAATTTCAAAGCTGATATTTACTAACAAAGAAATAAAGAAGAAATAACTTGCCATGGGCAGTGAGTTTTGCCTTGGGACTTCGGACTTTGCAGGACCCTATGTTACCTCCAGGCAGAAATACCCATCAGGAGCTGCACATACATGGAAGATGTCAGCACGACACACAGAGATTTGGGAGTCATGGCCCTAGAGGTGCTGACTAAACAAACACAATTTATGAGAGTGAGTGATACGCCAAAGAGTTACACAAAGAGCAGTCTTCTGAAGGTGCCATGTAGTTGCAGACAGAAGAAGGGAGGCTAATAAAGAAGACAATGAATAGGGGATACATGCAGGATGGTGCAGAAGAGTTCAAAGGAGCACATATAGTGGAAGAAAGCCAGAGAAAGCACCAAATAGCGTAGACTTTGAGGAGGGGAGAGTGAAAATCGCCAGGCAGTTAGATGGTCACTGCAATGGTAATGAGCAGCTTTAATGGAGCTAAATGAGTGAAAGCCAGACTTTATTTTAAAGATTTTATTTCATGAGAGACAGAGAGAGAGAGGTGGAGACACAGGCAGAGGGAGAAGCAGGCTTCCTGTGGGTAGCCTAATGTGGGACTCGATCCCAGGACCCCAGGATCATGACCTGAGCCAAAGGCAGACACTCAACCACTGAGCCACCCAGGTGCCCCAAAAGCTATATTTTTAAGGGTGTGTATCACAGGGAGCACATCTAGCCGGCAAATACACAGCCGGTTACAAATGAAGATAGGTGTGTTCCATTGCTTTCAGATATGAAGGTGAGAAATATGAAATATATACTGAAGACTGGATAATTTCCATAACGGAATAAACAATATCCCACTCATTCAATCATCATTGCTACAACAGATGACAGCTGTGAAATTTCTAGATAAAGAAGCATCTGCCATGTGCACTGTTCCTTTTAAGTCAAATGTTTTATATACTGAAACATGTACTTATCAATCTTTTATAGAAACACTGTAGATTTCCTTGGAATTTATCTCTCCTCAGGGAGTTGGTTTTCTTTAAGAATTTGAAAGAAAGAAAGTCTGGAAGATTAAAGAATGAAGAGACTTTCCTGTCCTTGAATTTTCTGTATTTCAAATTTTTATATTAGCAAAATATCATAACGTTTCTTGGGTTCATCTGCCTGAGGACAAGAAGACTTGATAATTCATTCTGGAACAGCAGATAATTAGAGCTGCAAGTGATAAATAATTAAACCTGTATTTTTATGGGAGAAAAATTAGGTCCAAAAAAGTTTTGAGGGCCCAAGATTACATAGCTGGTGGGGCATAGCCAAGACTTGAACCTTTTACTCCTTTCCAGTAAAGCTTTCACACTAGTTATGCCACTGACTTTAAGTTAAAATTCCCTCTCTCAGTGTTGCAAGTTGTTTCATTTCTCCAACAGCACTTTCACACATCACAACATCTTGGACCCAGCATTAGGAAAGGAAAGAAAAGGGAGGAGGGATTTGAGGATCTGCCACAGTCCAGGCATGCTGCTGGATGTTTATCAGTCCCGGGCTCCTTCAATCCTCAGTAAAGGAGGTGGGCACAGAGTTTCCGGTTCCACATGAAGGTGTGGTGACACTAAAGATGTGAGCCAACAAACTGTATCTAATTCCCAAGTCTGTGCTTTTATCCACCCAGACTGCAAGGAGACTGTCTGGATGGAGAAGGCTGAGGGCCATACATGTGATTTGAATTATTTTTCTCTAAATCCTCTGGTCTGTGAGCCTCTTACCTAACATAGCAAAGGAGAAGGAATTGGTCCCAGTTACAAAAAGCTATTATATTCCTTCAGTTTGGCTGCTTTAGAAAAGAAAAAGAATGAGAAAGAGTAATTCAGTTACTCATCTTTTCTACTTCCTTTCACCTCCAGCCAAAGACACCAATCATGACACTATACATGTAAACTACCAAAGTAGGCACATGACAACAAAAATTATGAAACCAGATCATTTTCCCCCTCAAAGTTCCCTCATACAACTTTCCTACATGTATCATAACCATTCTTTTTATTTTTATTTTATTTTTTTTTTTAGATGTTTTTATTTATTTATGATAGTCACAGAGAGAGAGAGAGAGGCAGAAACACAGGCGGAGGGAGAAGCAGGCTCCATGCACCGGGAGCCCGATATGGGATTCGATCCCGGGTCTCCAGGATCGCGCCCTGGGCCAAAGGCAGGCGCCAAACCGCTGCGCCACCCAGGGATCCCCATAACCATTCTTTTTAATTGTCTCTCTGCTACTCACAAATGCATATGGCTTGAAAATCAGCATGAAATACAATCAGTTACAATTTATTTAGGACTTACCATGGAAGCCAGGCACTATCCCAGATACCACATAAACATTTTCACTAAAATTTATAGCCATCTTAAGAATTATTAGAAGGCCTACTTTACAAGAAGCATTTTGGATGTTGCTAGGTGTTTCCCTAGGTATTTTTTACATACAGTGTTTGTAATGCTTTCACTGATTAGTACTATTTTACCATTCTGGTAGCAACTCCACATTAAACAGTCTTTTTATACTGTACAGGGGTACCAGCTGGAAAGAGTTTTCAGATGTGAGAGGGGAGAAGCTAGTTAGAGGGTAAAACTAATGCCTTAAAAGGAAGGAATACAGAGTACAAATTTCATACATATAAGGACGAATAGAAATAATAAGCCCTTTGTGCCATTAATTACCTCATAATTGAATAAACCCTTGCTAGTGGCAATTATCTCAAGTTACTGAAATACTGATATACTGATACTAGATAGTGAGTTTTTCCTCTCCTCATTTATTCAACACGTAGTTATAAAATGCCAACAGTGGCCAAGCACATGGCACTATTACTGGGTTAGCCTCTAAAGAATACAAAGGTGAGTAAAACAGATGTTCTACCTTCAGCAATTAGAATCTAGCAGGAAAGAAAGGCATGGAATACAAACATATACAAGATCTTGGGTGCTATGAAGATCAAAGCCAAGGAATATCTTAACAGGTCTCTTTGGGTTAGGAAATTTTCTCTACATCTTTCCCAAATAATATTTGAGAGAACAGCATTTAGCAGTTTCATATCAGAGTAGTGAATTGCCAACATGAAATTTAGAAAGACATAGTGGAATAATATCCAACAGAGCAGAGTTTTAGTGAAGCACGGGAGTCAGGAGAAGCAAAACCCAGATCTCGGCTGAGGAGGGTAGGCTGGGTGCAGTGGGAGAGGTGGTACTGATGCTGAGGGTGCCCCCGAAGTCTCCCAACACTGGAAGGGGATTGGGGTTCATAATTAAAGGAAATAAAGGAAGCACCAAACAACATTGGAAATAATTCACATATTGGTTTAGGGTTTGGCCTGGTTTTTTGCCCTTTCTTCTTCTCACTAGTCATTCTTTTGGTGTGATTAAATTAATAACTTGAAGGCAAAGTAAGGAGAACAGACCTGCTTTCATGTAGTAGGAGAGGTAGCTTGAGAGCCATAAACATTCAGAGGAAAATAAATAACAAATTTATTTCATAAATAAGAATTTGTAAACCAAACTAATTAGAGTGAGGAGGAAAGAGCTTTCCTCTTTAATCTGGTTGTCATTAATACTGCAGAATTATTTTTGCACTCCTGTAGAGCTAATTACAAATCAATTTTCTATAATTAGATATTAATACTCTGTTATGTTTTCTAATAACTCTCCATTTAATGGTGTCATAACTCAGCACAGATTCTTAATCATTTCCATTATAATAAATAATCATAATTTTTATTTTAATAAGCATTGGCTATTTGTTCTAAACTAAAATTTCTAGGTTTATTTCAGATTTAATACATCTTGGTATATTAAAGAGTACCTAAATTAGTTATTCAGAGTCAATTTAATTTAGTTTGCAAATTTAAAATCAATGAAATAACATTATTTTCCTCTCATATAATGTCCACTGATGTTTTGTACTTTCAAATGGAAACTTTTGTCCACTGTATTTAACTTTATTTGATATTTTTAAAAATTTTATTCATCTTTCAGGAATGGATCCTTGATTGATTTCTCTGGTACCTTTCAAAGCTAAAAAAAGAAGAAAGGATGCGGAAAGACTTCCTCCCCATATCCGCCTACACTATCAAAGATTTTCTTTCACGATATACAGTTTTATCATAATCAGATTAAAACCAAAGCACATATGTTCCAACAAATAGAAAAGAAAGCTGAAAAACATAAATTGATCCTATTTTAAAGGCTCCTTAATTTTATCAGATAAACTTTAATTTCAAAAGGTAATTTTCTCCTTTTACCATATTCTTTTTTAAAAATATTTTGTTCCAAAGTATTTTTATAGTCTAAAATTATGACATAGTGGGACATTATTATGTTAGAGAAAAGTGCAAAAACACTTTGGAAGTTCCTTATTTTGAGGAGGATAACATTTTTCAGCTGAAAAGTTTAATAATGCTCTAAAGACAGTATGTAAAATTATTTTAAGAGTCTGGTGAATATTATCTATAAATTTGAGTATGATATATATGGTCATTGTTATATTTTTTTAAAGTGTCAGAATATAGTTTTAACATAACCAAATTATTACATTGTTTTAGGAAATATGTAAAGCAATGCAAATATTAAAATTCTGTGGAGGATTTCCAGTTGTATATGTTCAACATAGGTTTATTTTTTGCAATTATACCTTCATGTTATGTTTAAGGCCCATGAATTTTTTTCTTTGGTTGAATTTCATAATTCAGGAAGAGTTTTCATGGACCTACTCTATCAAACAGGGACTATACACACACACACACACACATATATATATTCACACATATATAGGTATTCTTGATAATCAAATCAGTCATATGCAGGTGTTTTGGAAGATGACTGTTCAGTACTAAAAGTATTTCTGAATTAATAAAAACAATACTAAGAAACGAAATATTCTCTTTGGGAAGTTGATAAGAAGGATCTCCTAAATCAATAAAATTACAGAGAATGCTGTTTGCTTCTTTCACAAATATTAGGAAGTTCAGTTTACTTTGATAAATTTAGCCTGTTGGCTAATTAGACCAATGCTTTAATTACCTGATAGAAGGATTTACAACTAAGGCCCATGTATTGAGATTCAGTATTTAGTTTGTGAACATAATAAACAAAGGAAAAAATTAAGAACTGAAATTTAAGTTCTAACTCAAACTCTGTATGGAACACTCAGAGCATTTGAGTAAAGTGGCCTAAAGGATAGGCTAACAGATGTGAAACAAAACATTCCATTATTCATGGCAAATCAAATTCTTTTCACTGTTTGGTTCCTGCAGGAACTGAGTTAATGTGAGCTTACATACTTGCTACATTGTATTATCAGATCTAGTATCTGTTATGTTTGGAAGCCTGTTAGTACCTGTGACTATGTAACATATTTAGCTCATACTACATCAAGCACAATTGAGCCCCGTGAATTATATGGCACAAAAGTAAGTGGTGTGCTATATTCAGGATACTAAAAACATTTAGATTCCCTGGACTCAATTCAAAAAAAAAAAAATATCCCTACATAGCAATCTTTGTATACTGCCTGGTGGGAGCAACATTCATAATTAAGCACCTACTAAAGGACTGTGATGAGAATAAGCCTTATTGTAATATATAAGGCCACTGTCTTGTATAGTCATTCCCAAAAGGACCTGGTCACATTAGGCAAGATACGAAGGATAAATAACTATGACAGTGATACTATTATCTATAAAGCACCAAACAACATTGGAAATAATTCACACATTGGTTTAGGGTTTGGCCTGGTTTTAAAGTACTTCAAATGCTTCTATTGCCATTGGCACTTAATAAAATAATTTAGTATACAGAAATATTTAAACTCTCTGAAATATACTTATCTACAACATATATATTCTTTTTTAAAAGTTAAATCAAAAATAGGTTAGTCTGATAAGTTATTCAATGTCCCCACAAACCACTTTATACATTGCACACTGACACTTTTTACTCATGCCTTTCCCTCTGCACCTCTTGCATCTGCTGAAACCCCACAAACCATAAAAGTATGAGCCAAACAACTCTAACTTTACCATTATAATCTTTCCTTATCTACTACAGCTAAAAATGATCTCTTTCTAGCTAAATTCATATTCACTGACTTGATCACTCAAACGATATTTAGATTTTTAATACTACAATTTTTGTGTGTCTATTTGTCTATTTTTCTACCATCATTTATCTATCTCTATGTCTATGTTATATCCCATTTATGCAATAGTACACAGAAAAGTGCCTTATTCATTCTGATGTTCCATAAGCAACTGTTTAAAAAATGATGTGGCATGATGAAAAGTCCAACAGTATTAATAAATATGAAATACAAATCCTAGTCATATCCATATCATATAGGTTTATGCCATATATGAACTTAGGTAATTTTGTCTGTTCATATATAGATACAGAAAACCCAACAGGTTTCCAATACACAGAAAATGCAAGAGCCTAGGAATTAAAATTATCCCAGATTATTATTATTATATAAATAAAAGAGTGTAGTTCAAAGAATGGAAGTAGACATAAGTGTTAATTTTATATTAAAGTACAGTATAGTAGGGCAGCACCGGTGGCTCAGTGGTTCATTGCCACCTTTAGCCCAGGACCTGATCCTGGAGGCCCAGGATCGAATCCCACGTCGGGCACCCTGCATTGAACCTGCTTCTCCCTCTGCCTGTGTCTTTGCCTCTCTCTCTGTGTGTCTCCCATGAATAAGTACATATACTCTTAAAAAAAAAAAAGTACAGTATAGTAATATATTCAAGCATTGACCATGTGAGGTTAAATGGAGTTTTGCTTTTTATCAATTTTGGAAGATATTTTTATATATTTTTTTGATATTTTTATATTTAAAGTAGTCCTCATACAAAGGAAAGGGTGAGAAACTACAGAATGAATCCACGTTGTTATTTTTGTCAAATAATTTTAAAAACATGGTTAAAATTCCTAAAGCAGGTGTACTGAAAAGCACATTTTAAAATACCATTTTATCAATTTGCTTTCTAACTACCCACAAGTTTAGAGAAAAATACTGCTATTCTTTCTTTTTTACCTGATCCTTTTACCAGAGTCTATTTTCTTCCTACTTTTATTTAAGATTTTATTTATTTATGAGAGAGAAAGAGAGAGGCAGACAGAGAATCAGGTTGTCGTCTGTAGAGCAGGGAGCCTTTTGCGGGTCTCCATCCCAGGATCATGACTTGAACCAAAAACAGATGCTTAACTGACTGAGCCCAGGTGCCCCTCCTTCCTGTTTTAAAAATACTTTCATAATTCTTTTTTAAATTGTTCTTACTCTATTTTATTTCTGTCCCAAACAAGTTTCATATTTAGTTTTTTTTCATAAAATTTTTCTAATTATCCTTTTTTAATATTCTTCCATTTAACTTCATTGTGATCTAATGATTATCTATCTCATCACCACATATTGTGTTTTTCTTATCACCATGTGTGTATTGTGCAACCAAAGAAAACATTCACAATCTCCTACCTCAAACCACTTCTCTTCAAAGGAGAAAACTGAAGCCTGGAAAGATAAGTTGATTTTCTCTGAGTCAAACTGTTAGTGACAGTGATAACTAGACATCAGTCTCCTAACTTCTACTACTGGTCTTTTTACTGCATCATGCGCCCACTCAGCCCCAAATATCAGCAACTCAGGCATTTTTGGATAAGCACCTACTTCATGCCATGTCCGTAAGTAACTAAAGATCTTGTCATTGCTGTAGTGTTCAGGGCAATGATTCTCAATGGGCTGGGGTTGGTGATGGTGGGTGATTCTTTCAAAAGCATTTATGTGACTTTTTTTTTCACTGAAATATAATTGGCATACTACATTTTATAGGACATTTCAGCTGCAGACAACCTTATTATTTTCCATCCTAACAGTTCTGACATGCCTTACTCCTCATAGGAATCACAGTCTTCCCAATACAGCCTAAGTTACTGACCACAGTAAGATGGTTGTCGATCACTGATTCCTTGAGTGATTTTCCACTTACACCTCTACATGAGACAACAATAATGACAGAATGAAAATGAAATTGGTGAAATGCCAGAAAATAGTCAAATATTAACAATCTTTGGATCCCCATGAGGAAGCTAAAACTTCTAAAACATATGGTATAACCAGGCACCCACAAAATTCTCTTACTCCAAAGCTTAGAGCACTTTTGCAGAAAAAATAAAAATGAACTTTTCACTAAATAATATATGCTAAAATATGTATTTTTTGACATTAAATTTTCAAAGCTTTGAAAAGAATTGTCTTGATTTGCATAATATCCTTGTGTTGCAATTCAACTTCAAACATTAGAGGGAAAAGAGGCAGAGATTAATATGTTTTTAACAGATTAAAATGTACCTGTCAAAAAGGGTTCCATAGGAAATGTGTTTTTTCATTAATAATCAATATTTTCAACACTGATATTGGTAATATTTTTTTAAATGAAGGAAGTCCAAAATTAGCATTTGACCTTTTGGACTGTGAATTCATCTCTTGTTTTTTTATGCTAATCTTTTTCTTAAATGAGAAAATTTATTTAAATTATATAGAGAAGCAGGATTATGCTCTCAGAAGTCATAATTAAAATATGCCCCCAAATGTATTTTTTTTTAATTTAAGGAAAATCACTATTAACAAGGATCAAACTCTAACCATTATCTATTATTCAGATTGTATTTAAAATATTTTCCTGAACAAAATATGTTTCAACATCAATAGAGTTATAGTAGATATGTTGGTATGCAAACAGTGTTGGTATCCAAATTCTTAAAATAATTTTTATGCTTCAGAAATTCAGAGAGAGGCTGTAGCTATGCGGCTTAATTATTGTGTTACTTAAACATTAATTACCTCATCATGTAGATTCTCTTGAAATAAAATCACTCTGTAAGTAAAAAGTCATCTTATCCTAAAATTCTCCTGCTGGCATTTAAAGAATGCACCCTCCAAGAGTAGTGAACAGAACAGGGTGAGTAAGTCCACTTCTGCTTTCCAGTGTGTTCCCCACAAAAACTTTACTTTCTTAGGAGCGTTCAGTTTCTACGCTCTTCTTAATGCTTAAGGACAAGTCATAATCTATTAATAGATTTTCTAAGCCAATACAATTTTTTTTTGATCAGGCCATGGGCCAGAATTTTCAATTAACTTTACATTTTAATTCGATAGATTTCAAATTTCAGTGGCCACAAGATAATATCTGGTGCTCATGAAAAATACAGATCCTTGAGCCTCATCCCAAGGGAATCTAACTTAGCAATACAGAGTAGCATAGGGGAAGCTCAACTTTTAACAAGCACACAGTGTTATTCTTTCCAGGTTGTCTTCAGAACACCATTGGAAAAATCCTGCTGTAGTTAATTCTCTGCTAACAGCCTTTGCAAGGACTTTCTGTTCTTCACTAAGGACTCATGATATCTCCTCCCCTTTGTCTCCTTCCCATTTCTTCTTTTTCATCTGTCCAGTCCCTTCTTCCTCCCTGATGATAGTCTCCACTGAATAGATACAAAATGTACTTTACATAAGTTATCTTTTATAGTATCTCTTGGATGTTAATGCATGCTGAGGGATATCATAACATATACAGTTATTACATCTGAAGTTTAACTAGTCATTCCATTTTATCCATTCATAGCATATAGTACTATGTGAAAAATAAAGACTGTTGAGAGTGGTGCCTAAACTGCTCAGGCAGTTAAGCGTCTGCCTTCAGCTCAGGTCTTGATCTGAGTCCCGGAGTCAGGGATGGAGGCCTGACAAGTGGCTCTCTGCTCAGCAGGGGGCCTGCTTCTCCCTCTGACCCTCCCCACTCTCGTGCTCTCTCTCTCTCACTCACTCTCTCTCAAATAAATAAATAAAATCTTTTTTTTTTTTTAATTGAGACTGTTTGGAGGATAAAAAAGATACACTCGGGATAGTATTGAAAAGAACTAAACTAGAAAAAGTCTTAAATGTACTTGCGAGTTAGGGGTAGCAAATGAAAGGTCTTAAAATGTGAGGCATTTTTCTCTTACCAGAGTATATGGGTAACAAGCCTGTCAGCCTGAGAACTGTTCCAATAACATTATCTGAACTAGAAGCCAAATCTCTACTTTGTATCCAGCTGACAAGGTGATAAATGACATCAAGGAAACAAGCACTTCTGCCTTTGATTGTACTTTTGACACCACTAAATGTCAGGTCAGAAACTACCATACTGGAAAACATGGGGCCTGATTTAATTTTATTTGGCTTTATTTTTCCAGGGATAAAAAGGAAATCTGGCCTTGAAATATTCTTACAGAACTAATTTTACAAATATTTTACAGCTTTCTTAAAAGCACAACAAATTTATTGTGACTAGATTTTAAAGTCAGGAAGAGTAAATGGGAAGTAGCATACTTAATAAATGTTTTCATAACTCTCAGTCCATGAAACTCAACTATTAACTAATGATAAATTTACTCACTGAGCTGTTCTCAGTGGTTCCACTTATAAAGTAGCACAGAATCTCCTAGAAAAAAAAAAACTCTAGGTTTTTTGCTTTTCTTAACATTTTACACATTTCTGAACCCTCACTTATGTGAAATCTATATAAACACTTTTTAAATGCCTTAATCTGAAATAATTTTGTCTATAAGCTACTGATACTTAGGATGCTGTTGCCTGTGCATCATTATCACACTGTTTCTACTTTTATTTTGAAATTTATGATCAAGTGACAAATATATCACTAGTCACTGTCATGCTAAGATAAATTACAACCATTTCAATGTGATATGAAAGGTATATTTTCAATATAACCATTATCTCAAAATGTTTATTTTATTTTATTTTTTTAAAATTTTTTTAAAATTTTTATTTATTTATGATAGTCACAGAGAGATAGAGAGAGAGGCAGAGACACAGGCAGAGGGAGAAGCAGGCTCCATGCACCGGGAGCCCGACGTGGGATTCGATCCCGGGTCTCCAGGATCGCGCCCTGGGCCAAAGGCAGGCGCCAAACCGCTGCGCCACCCAGGGATCCCTCTCAAAATGTTTATAACTAAAAAGGTTTTATTTGAGATATTTTATGTGTTTAAGCAAATTCAGCAACTTGAGCTAAAGAGTTTTTTGGTTTCTGTTTTTACTGATATACCACCTCATACCTGTCAGAATGGCTAAAATCGACAACACAGAAAACAACAGGTGTTGGTGAAGATGTGGATAAAGGGGAACCATGGTGGGAGTGCAAACTGGAGCAGCCACTCTGGAAAACAGTATGGAGGTTCCTCAAAAAGTTCAAAATAGAACTACCTACTATCCAGCGACTGCACTACTAGGTATTTACCCAAAGAATACAAAAATAGTAATTTGAAGGGATACATGCACCCTAATATTTATAGCAGCACTATCAACAACAGCCAAATTACGGAAACAGCCCAAGCGTCCATCAACTGATGAATGGATTAAGAAGATGTGGTACACACACATACACACACACAAACACACAAAATGAATATTATTCAGTCATAAAAAAGAATGGAATCTTTCCCTTTGCAATGATGTGATTGAGCTGGAGAGTATTATGCTAAGCAAAATAAGTCAAAGAAAATATCATATGATTTCACTTATATGTGGAACTTAAGAAACAAAGCAAACAATCATAGAGAAAGATAAGAGAGAGACAAACCAAGAAACAGACTCTTAACTATAGAGAACAAACTGATGGTTACTAGAGGGGAGGTGAGTGGGGGGATGAGTTAAACTGGATAAAGGAGTGCACTTGTGATGGGTGTTGTATTTAAGTGTTGAATCACTAAACTTATCACTTGAGGGGCAGCCTGGCTGGCTCAGTGGTTTAGCGCCACCTTCAGCCCAGGGCGTGATCCTGGAGACCCGGGATCAAGTCCCACCTCAGGCTCCCTGCATGGAGCCTGCTTCTTCCTCTGCCTGTGTCTCTGCCTCTCTCTCTCTCTGTCTCTCATGAGTAAATAAATAAAATATTAAAAAAAAACCCTATGATATATTCCAAAAAGGAAACACTATGCAGATAAGTCTGATTTATAGATGTGAAGATTGGTCAAAATGTAATGTTATAAAATTTCTGATCATAATTTGTGTACTCTTATTATTAGATGCTCACATTTAAAAAATACACATAATATTTTATATGCATATTTGTAGACATAGTTGGAAAGGAAGATAGCCAGATATTTAAAATATTCAAGACATATTCTAATGTATTAACAGTTACTGTCTCTGGGAAATGGAATTTCTCTTCTTATTTCAGGCTGCTTGCTGAATTGTATCTCTACAATAAATATGAGTATTTGTAAATAAACAATCTTGTGAGGATTGTGTAAATTTTAGAACATCAAATCTCTAGACTATACTACCACAATTAAAATAAAAATTTAAAAGATTTTAGAAACATAAATAATTCTGTTTGGCAATATATGAATACACAAAATTGTATCCTGCTAAGATTCCAATGTTGTATTATAAAACTAATCTGGAATGGAACATAGGACACTGATGCCAATGATTTAGTACTAAGTTCTGGAATTATGAGCTTTTTTTTCCTTAACATTTTAAATGTTAATGCTATTACAAAGTTGTTTGAAAAAAAAGTCTGAGCTCAGGTATCTACATCCAAAATCATAATCTATAAATATTAAAATCCTATCCTGAAGTTCACACATTCAGTAGTTATTTATTTCTGAACATCTGGTAAATTGGTAAGGTCCTTACTGACTATAAAACTAGAATGTAGGTAGTGACTACATGAGTCTAAGTATTTAGATTAAAAGCTAACAAGTGTAATAATATGGATATTTTATTTATATTTGCTTGTAGGTAATGGCATGATGTCTGTATATTTTTAAAAGGACAAAAGCAAATCCCAGGAGTTGAAAAGTAATCCATCTTCACTTAATACCTTAATTGTATCGATCATAAACATTGAAAATGCAAACACTCTTAAAATTCTAAAAATACACGGGAATTATCACATAATGAGTTTAAGTGTGGAAAATAATTACCATGGCCATCATTATTTCATTTACAAACATCCGTAATACACAACCATTGTACTAGGCTCTGGCACATAAATTCCTTATTCAGTCACCTGAGACATAGTTCCTGCCGATTGAACAGTATAATCTGGTTCTCCCACAGTTCAATGGCCATAGGCAATAGGAATTTTTATTTCTGGCTTCTCAGTGGATGAGAATTTCAGACTGTTCCTAGTGGGATGGGAGGTTCTTTCATGGGTTAATGTAAAACAAGATGGCATTTGTCCCATATGAGGCTTTCTTAAACTTTTAATTACACTCATTAGCAGGATGGAGTTCAAGAAAGTAAATGAAGTAAAATCAGACTGAGTAAAGAAGTAAGCTATCAGATGAGTGATCAATGTTTTTGGGAGATTAAGAATTTGTAAGATGTTCACACTCTGCCTTGTTGAGTGTGCGTTCAGAGTATCGACTCATTTTAAGATGGCAGTTTTTCAGAACATGGTCTACATATTAAAATAGAATAAGAAATCAGAGAAAAGTCAAAGAAGACAAATCATTAAAGATGAAAAAAACAAGAGCTACAGCTAGTATTAATTGAACTGGGATGAACTAACATGCAAAATAAACACTGAGAAATATTATACTTTAAAATATTGATTTAAAATATTTAATTTGGTTGTAGTAATTATGAGGATAAATAATTTCCCCTAATTATAGCCAATTCACCATTTCAATTGCAGAGAAACTTTTAAATTCAATTTCTGTCACTAATTTTTTTATGGATATATGTCATATGAAAGAATATTATAGAGTTCCCCTCATCAAAAGCTTTGATGGAGGAAAGACTATTGGCAAATAAACCGATACTTAGTGATGACTTACACTGTGCTAAGCACAGTGAGTTCAGAGATTAATATAAACCTTAACGTAATTGAGGGAATAGTATAATGGGAAACAGAAAAAGTTTCCTAAGTACTTCCAAATTGTAATGTACATAAATAGTATAAGGCAACACAGAGGCAGTTACTAATTTTCCATGTAATAATCAGAGGAAGCAAGTGGCACCATGGGAATGATATTTGGGAGATAATTTGCAAGATAAGCATGACTTTCTCAAGTTGAAAAGTGTGAACAGCATTCTAGACAGAAAGCAAGAGCATAGTCCAAGGCATGAAGGTATGCATGTGTGTGATATTTTGGAGGCCTTTTGGTGTGGCTGCTAAAAAGGATGCATGAAAGTTAGATTGTATTAGGACTGGGAAACGCTATGTATGATGTTTGTTACAAAGGTAATAGGGAGCCATTGATGATATTTCATGAAGGGCGTGAATGATCAGGCCTGTCCTAGAACTTGAGCTTCTAACACACACAAAGAAAAAAAGAAAAACAGGAGTGATACTGGAAGATTCATACTCTGAAAGCTAAAAGTTGTTAGTATTTCATGAAAGAACAGGTGCTTGATGGTATCAAATGCTGGAGAACAGTGAAGAACATGAGAACACAGATGAAGACCATAGATCTGGACTCCAGCACCACCAGTGCAGTGGAAGTGAAAACCTGAGTTCATGGAATTGAAGAATAAACAGAAGTAAAGCAAGGTCATCTGAATCAACTAACATTTACATACATTTGTTCATCAAATAAAAAAACAAGCCATGAGCAATGTGGCAGTTGTTTGAAAAAGAGGCAGAAATACTGAAAGACATTGTTGTTTAAAATGAATAAGAGCAAAAACAAGTGTATTGTAGGGTGATAGGAAGGAGACAGTGGAAAGGAAAATATCAAAGGTATGAGAGAGAAATATGGCAAAATCCCAGAAAGCAACTGAGAACACAGATGTAAGATTTGGAAGGGGACACTATTCATGGGAGAGAGAGAAGCTGGAGTGAGAATATGAGTATGTTTGGAGCTTGAGGGATATAATTGGTAGAGTTCACACCTAACAGTGGGTTTTTCAGTGAGTTAACTGAATGGTCACAGTAGTAGGATTGAAGGGTTGAAAAAAGCAGTGAGATTTGAATTGGCTGCTGTGGGGAATGAAAAATGTATGTCATTCTGGATAGGAAAAGGGACAGCAAAGTATCCTGGAAAGGCCCTATGAAGACAGAGATTATGAGTTGTATTGGAGTCAATAAGTAGTTACTGGATTCTCAGATAAATTGACATTTGATCTGAGTCTTTGAAGAAGAGATAGGATTTCAATAAGTAAAGAGAGATGACAAGGGCATTTCCATAAGAGAGATAAACATACAGGCCCAGAGGTGACTAAGTATGTGAGGTTTCTTGGCAAAATAATTTGGGGGCCAGTTGTCCAATAAAAGATATAGAGTAGGATATTAAAAAGAAGGTAAATAAGATTATGGCTAGAAAGGGGAATAAGAACACCACTAGGGCAGCCCTGGTGGCTCAGCAGTTTAGCGCCGCCTTCAGCCCAGGGTGTGATCCTGGAGACCCAGGATCAAGTCCCACGTCGGGCTCCCTGCATGGAGCCTGCTTCTCCCTCTACCTGTGTCTCTGCCTCTATCTCTCTCTGTGTGTCTCTCGTGAATAAATAAATAAAATATTAAAAAAAAAGAACACCACTAGAAAGATAAATTGAAGTCAATGGAGAGGACCCTGACTGCCACAAAAAGAAACCTGAAACTCATTCTGCGGCAAATAGAGGAAAAGGTATTAATAAGGGAATTGAACTAAACAGAGGACTTTAAAAAGGTAACTCTGGCAGGAATGTGGAACCCAGATTAGATTGATGGAAACTGTATTTATGGAACCATCTACCTAGAAAATCTAATTCCCAGCTCTTTGCACTAATAAATTCTAAAAACTTACTGAGTTTAACTGATTGAGTTGATTCATTAATCAAATAATTAGTTCAATTAGATTTGTATTTCAGCTGACCAGTTGTTTCAGTAAATACACATCAGTATGAACTTTTTGCTATACTATGCTATTTTCCACAAGTTCATGAACGTTCAGAAATTAAATATTAAGATTTTACATTCCTTATCAACGTTTTTTGAGTTCTCCATTCTCTAAGCAGAACTGGTCAAAATTATTGCTTCCATGTTACAAGTGAATACAATGTGAGCTTGGAACACAAAAAGTTAACCAAGCATCCACTTTTTTTTTTCTTTTTTTTTTCACTTTATTTTCCACATCCATAATGTGACACATCGACATACTGCCATATTTGCTTCCCATCTCAAATAGTGCTCTCATTTCCAAGAGCATAGTAAAATTAATCCATCTACTCAATGTATTTAGACTATATTCAATATTCAGTTACTGTGGCATTTGTGTGTGTGTGTGTGTGTGTGTGTGTGTGTGTGTGTGTGTTGCTTAATTGGAAAGAGAAATAGTCTGAGATTTGGAGACTTGGGTACATGTATGAGTTCTACAAAATTCAGTTTTGTGTCCTTCATTGTATCAGTTAAATTTATTGTATTTCAATTTCTTCAAGTGAAAAATAAAGGAGCTGGATTATTTCTTTTCCTTGCCTGAAGCTCTAAAATACTACACATTTTTAAAAATCTAATTCATTATTGTGTGTTTTCAATGTCTTGCAAATCCCATAATCCATGTGGCAAAAGGTTCAGTCAGCTTAATCGTAGGCTGTGTCCTCTGCTGTGATTCAGACATGTCTGGACACATTTGTCAAACTAATGGGACAGACTGGAGAGGAGTGGATTTATGCATTCCATGTGAGTATCCTTCTTTGGCTTAACAAAGAAAGGGTGAGCACTGTGCTCTTGGTTAATAATTATAGGGAAGATCAAAAATGGAAAGTATAGAGACTCTCTTTTTGCTGAGTTTGAAATCTATTTGAAGTCCCAAATTGAAGGAGAGTGATGCTTACAGCCTCTGAGAAAAAAGCATGACACTGAGTAGGGAAGAGAAACATTTCTGTTGAGACCAGAAAGTTTGATGAACCCATGTCCTGGAAACTCGAGAAATAACACAGGGCAGAGGACCAGACCAAGTTTTTCCATTACACACATGGGCAACAAACAAGCAAAATAATTAAATTAATGCTATACATATTAATTAAGCCTATACACACGGACCAGTGGAGCTAGAGAAAACTGAAATTAAATTTGGTCATGATCTCATCAGCAGCACAGAATCCTTTTTGCTTCTGTCTCAGAATAAAGTATTTATATTACATGGTTTGTGGGGTAAGTAAGTAAGCAAGCCTACTTGGCCAAAGGCATTTCTGGCTCTGAAGTCAGCCACTTGTTCTTCCCTCTTCCCTCTCCCATTTAGATACACATCTGTCTCTGTGGTCCCACAATAGCTATTTGCACCCATAATGATATTCTTCCTTCTGTACAATAATTTCATATAAAATTAGTAATTTTTGAGCTAGTTCAAAGGCACAATTGTTAATTTTTACAATTCTGTACTAACAATGTTTAACTTCTCTGACATATCAGTAGCAATGGACATAGTTAGCCCATGCCCTCTTTTTAGTAAAATGTTTATGACTGAAATTAACATCTAGGATCCCCCAAATATCTCCCTGTATCTTCTGACTCTCCTTGCTAGTGCCCTGATTCTGATTTGTGTAGCATGCCTCCAGGCTCAATACCTGTCTGCCTTTTCTGCCCCCCATGGTCCTCTAGTCTAAGTGATCTCAATAGCAGATATGCCAATGAGTCCTACATTATCTCCAGTTGGATCTCTCTCCAAACTCCTGAGGAAGATGACCAACCACGCACCTAAATGCTCTCTGTAAATGTACAAAATGCATCACAAGCTAAACATACCCTTAATTTTCCCGCTCCATATTTCCCCCAAACTTTGCTCTTCCCACATTTTAACTGCTCAGGCCAAAACCTAGTATTCCTTCTTGATCTTCTTTTTCCACACAATGAACTGAATCTGTCCATATATCAATATATTGATATACACACTGAATCTAAACACCCCTTAATTCCTCACCATCTCCCTGCTCCAAGACACCATGATATACCTCCTAAAGTGCCGAGGGAGCTTTCTCACTAGTTTCTCTGCACCTACTCTTGCCTCTTGCAATCAATTTTCTATGCCCAGCAGCCAGCATGATCTTTTAAAGACATAACTCAAAGCCTATCAATGTGATGGTCAAACCCTTCAGGATTTCCTTTTCAACTGGCATAAAGTCCAAACTCTTCTCTACTACAAGGTCACTTCCTATCTTTCCAAAATTCATTTCTTTCCCTACTCCCCACTTTGACTCTCTCCATCCCATGCCAAAACTATTTCTGTTTCATGATGTTTGTAGTCACTGGTCACTCTGCTTAAAGTGTTTTTTTTCCAGATCTTCACACAGGTGTCTGCTACATTCATTTTTCCAAGTAAATATCACCTTCTCAGAGAGGCCTTTTTCTAACCATCTTATCTCAAATAGAATTTCCAGTGGACATCCTCCCTCTATTTGCTTCTCTGCTTTAGTCTTCTTTATAGAATTTATGACTATCTAGAATTATATAGGGTTTTTTTTGCACACTGTTTCCTCTCTAAATGTAAACTACCTAAGAACAGAAAATCAATATTTTATTTATATAGAGAGCACCTACAGCATTATTGACATATAGTAATTCTTCAATGATATTTCTTAAATTAATGAATAACTATTTTCCCCAAAACCTCTTTATTGTACGTTCCCTGTCTTGTGAGTAGTTCCACTTCTTATTCTTCCCCCAGGGTATGAAACCTAGAAGGAACGTTTGGCTTGTCTTCCTCACTGCTGAAATCCAATGAGCCACTAGTTACTGGTAAGATTCTCCCTCCTAAATAATCTCTTCCCTTCTCTATGGCACTGCCCTAGTGTAATGGCAACTAGGCTTGTGAGTTTGTGTTTCTGTTTTAATATTTTATTACCTGTATTTGGATTATGTAACAATTTCCTCACTGGTCTCCCTAATCTACATCTGCACTCCTTTCTCCTCCTTTTACCCATCACTACTTTCTTTAAACTGAAAAATTATTTTTTCTATGTTGTGAGTGTGTTCAATTATCTTTCTTGCTCTAAACCCTCCACTGTCTTCTGATAGACCAGAGGAGGATGTCTGAGGAATCAGGTGGATATCCAAAGCTTTTAACTCCTAGCCTGACCAGGACCTTACCTCCTCCGGTGCTCTCACGCTAGAATTTGAAAGCCGATGGACTTAGCATTCCTGAGCCACACAGCACATTTCAACCATCAACATATTTGTACAAAATATTCTTTCTACTTCGAATATCCTGTTCCCATTATCTTCCTCCTCCTAGAAAACTCTTGCCATTTTAAAAATGCAATTTTGAAGTTCCTTTCTCCAAAAAATGTTTTCTTAGTCTCTGTACTGAATCTCTTTCTTCAGTACCACTTCTGTATTTTAAATGTGCTTCTACTGTTGCACTCTGTATTTGGTGTTCCAAATCATTACTTTAAATGTTTGCCTCTCCTACTAACCTGAGAACCCTTTAGAGGTGAGAACAATGTTTTATTCATCTTCTTAACGTCTAGATGAAGACCTAGAACAGACTTGGAGCACAGAAGGCTTTTGAATACATGAATATTTGCTGAACTCTATGAAAATATACTTCCATAAACTTATGTATGTGTTAGTTGTTTTTCAATAAATCATCCATTTTAATGAGTTTATTTTAAATTTTATTTAAACATCTCATCCCTCAGCTTGCAAAGTAAGTCTGTCACTAAGGAGAAGGGGGCAGGAAGAAGTTCTTTAATTTCAAAGTGCATCTTGTAGAGAATTGCTTCACACTAGAAATCAGAACAATGGGAACACCACAATAAGAAAGTACAAGTAGGAAGACAGAAAGCATGATAAGAATAGAAAAGGCACCTAGGTACATTCATGCGTGTGAATGTACCAGTCAAACTGAAATGCTTTTATATGGTTTACTAATAAAGCAAAAATATTATGTGATTTCAGCTTCCCTATTTAATGTCTACTGTCCAAACAGAGGTGAAAGCATAAAGGACATTAGAAAAATCCAAATCCTGATCTGAGGAGTAGGACTTGAGGAAAGGAAGGACGCCTTGTCTCCAGATAGCCAAACCAAGCAGAAGCATTTGGTAGACTGGGAGCTGGAAGCCTCTAGTTCAAGTCAGTGATTTAATAAATTGGAGCCTCCATGCCAAGCCCTTAAGTACTCTGAGTCTCCATTCTCACTTTTGTAAAATGGGAAAATGATTCCTAAGGACCAAGGGCCCTGCCCATCAGTGGGTCCAGAATGCTTCTACGGTTTCAGTGTGTGCAGGCATCTCTCTTCACTTCCGCAAGGGCAGCTTTTTCTGCTTGAAATGCCCTACCTTGGCCCATTCTTCAGCTGCTGAAACTCAAATGAAAAATATTTTCAGAAAGCTTTCCTTTACAGCTCCAGGAAGCACTGAACATTTCTGCACATGGTTTGTTTTCCACAACTCATTTGTTCATATGTCTGTCTCCTCTTACTAGGAGTGAGAGAGTAGGAGTCATGTTTTCCTCCCCTATGTACCAGATGCTTCTATTATGATGTTTGACTGATGCTAGACACTTAATGCATACTTGTGGAATAAATACAGAAATGACAAATATAAGGGATTATTATCATGGCTCATTCATTTTTGCATACTGACTTACTTCAGCTCCTAGATAGGCCTTGAGATAAAGAGAAGTAGACATTCTAGTCATAGAATGTTTTCTCCCCCCAAAACCCCTAGGAACTTAGGGAAACAGATGCACTTTAGGTCTCTGGAAATATTTTTCAAATAGCTTTTATATCACCTGTGACATTCTTTTCTCTTAATTTTACAAAGGAGCATATGTAGCACAGATGTAAGTGTGCATAAAAGTTATGAGTTTTTCTCTTTTTCTTCTATACTATTTTTTCCTCACAGAGGCTACCTACAAATAGGCACTTAAGAAATCTCACCCTCGTGTCTGGCAATTCATTCTGTTTTATTCCATTTACAGAAAGAATTGTGCCTAAATTTTTATGAATGGGCAAAGGTATCCCCTGGACTGATTGTATCAGAAGTTATAGAAGCAAACATTTCATTTCACAGTTTTCTGAATTTGGGTCATAATAGTAGAACTGTCACCAAGACAACCTGAGACTTATGCAGTGAACCTCAAAGATGGGGCAAACATAGTCCCAGAAGATGTGAATTCATAAAGTGCTTAACTGGAGCTTTCAGACAAAATAGGAATTTCTCAGAAATCACTTGGAAAGTCTGGGAGCAGAATTACTATAGTTACTCCGGTATGAAACATATGAATAATTCTCAAAAGAATGGCAAAGATAATGAGAATACAAAGAATGGAGGAGTTGTCAGGCAGAGTAGCATTTAGATTTTTATGAATACAGGCCTTCAAAGAACTAAAGGAAAATTACATCTAGGCAGATTCCAGTCAATAATGTTGTATACATAAGAATTAGCTAGTAAGTGGTAATACACAGAATGAAATATCTTGGACTAATACTGAGTTCTAGGTAGATGCCAAGTGGTATATACAAACACACACATATATACTTCTTCATTTAATTCACTATAACCCTATAATTTATAATTATCGTTATTACCGGTGCAGAACAGTAGGATTCAAGAAGCTTATGAAACCTGACCAAGTAGCAGAGGAAGCTTTGAACTCAAATCTCCCTGGCTCCAAGGCTTCTTTTTTTACACTTTTCACACCCGTGATTCTTAAGCACAGGCTTATCATTTACTTGGCAGCAAAACCAGAAGAGATTCACGAGGATGGAGACTGAAATTCTACGAATCAAACATTCTACAACATTATATAAAGCCATTAACACACTTTAAGTATGAAGCCTGAAAGTGTGTCTAGTTCATTGATAGGTCTTTTTAAAAAAAGAAAAGAAAAAGAAAAATACGGCTCTAGAAAAATAATTATTAAGAAATTTTGTACTGTTGGAAATTCGATGAAAGGTACAAACTTTTCTTTAGAATGCTTTGCGTTTTAATTCAAGGTGTTCATGGACACCTTCAAGCTCATTCATGAACATTTCGTGTTTACTTAATACTTAAATCTTAACCTTTTTCCAAGGACTTGTGACAATTTTAGCTTTTAGATTCCCCATACATATTCAACCTTTAAAAATTAAAACTTGACTGAGGAAAAATTCTGATGTTTTGATTTGAGAAAAAACATTGATTTGACCTCTAGCTAGCTAAGAGCACCTTATGATTTGCATTTTTATCACTGTATCGTTGCATCTGATTATTTTAAGAAGAAATATATAATTACTCCTGTTTTTCGTAGTAACCTTTAGTTTCTTGAATGTCTTACCAATCTTTGGAAAGAATATTATTTCCTTTGTTTTGGACCTCTGTGCCTTTCTATACTATATATTTTATTTCAAGTTATATGTTTTTCGTCCAGGATAATTTAATTTACCCATAGTTTATAAAAGATAACTTTAACTTCCTATTTTTATCTGCCTTCTTTTGAAATGTCTGGCTGGTTGCAGAACTAAAAATGTGTGATTGTTAAAGTCATGAGTTTCCAATTGCATATTCATGAAAGAATGGCTAACAGTAACAATGAACACACCTTACAGTTCAGGGGCCCTGGAGTTTTAATGGCTATACATAACTTCACTTTCACTTTCATGAGCATGTTACCAAAAATCCCCATTACTTGGCTCCACCTATGTACCTATGGCTTTAGTCAGTATTTTATGTTATCTCAAAATTAGCAAAAATAATTATGGTTAAGAATAACAATTTATGAAAATTTTCATAGAACTTCCCCAGGAAATCAAGAACATTCTGGTTGATCTATGTCAACTGAAGGAGGAAATATGATATTCTACTATCTTAGGACTCCAATAATGCCTGGCATTAAAACTTTCAAATTATCTGAGTACAGTTAACAGTCACATAGAGGACAAGATCAAGCTGGATTTAAGCGACAGAACTCCAATACCTTTGTGATCCTTTCTGCACACAGACCTCTCAGGAAGGATTAATGAAGAAGAGCCTCCAATCCTTGATTCAGCCTCTTACTGAATTGTATTTCTAACAGGCATATAGTGCATTACTGTAGCTCTCATTTACTTCAAAACTACAAAGGAAATAAAGCCACTAAAAGAGACCACCAGGTTGTAGATGTGCTAATTGTCACATCTTGGGTAAACTATTTCATTTCTTTAGGCCTCACCTTATATGTAAAGTGGGAATAATAATAGTGCTTGCTTTATAGGGTTGTTGTGAATATTAAGTAGATGAGCGTATAAAGTGATACATGATATGAGCTCAATATGCTGCAGCTATTACCACAGCATAAATTTCTACTCCACATTGCATCTCATTTTATAGAAGAATAAAATGAGTTGGCTTGCATTTCACACTGATTCCATAGCTTTAATAATTCTTATATTTTATTAACCTATATTTATGGATTAGTATGAAATAGGACACACATGCATAAGCATACACTATCAAAATATTAAGATGGGTTAATGTCACATGATTCTCCCTTAAGGGATTATAATCTGATAGCCACATTTGCTTTGGCTATCTCTTTGAATCATTTCCAAATTTAAAAGACACATAAAATTTGCTAGTATACATAACCAGTTTTACCATCTAGGAGTCCTGATGTTGGTTTGGTTATACTGTAGAAAGTAAGAAACAAGATATTTAAGCTGAAATACTGCTTCTCACATACAAGTCCCAAACAGCACAGGCGATTTTTAACACTTAGAGTTCTAATGAGACAGCTTTACATGCATCTTGAGAAAGCAGTAGTGGAAAGGCTTACTCTGTCGTGGATGGAAGGGTAGTAAATAATACTAACTGTACCTAGTTTCCAGATTTAAAATATGAAGGATTATTTCAATGATGAATGCGATGGTAACTCATATAAACTAATTTGTAAATAGGGTGATAATTTTATCCAATTAAAAATTTTAAAGACAGAGTATAACCTTGAAGAAAATTATGGATGTCCTAAGAACAAATGCACGCATAGAGCTAAGATAGTAATTCACACTGTACTATGTAGTTAAATGGATAATCTATGGCTATAAATAGTATATATAATGCACATACACTCATACAAAGAATTCAAAAGATAGAGTAATTTTAAAGATCAAAATCCAGCTATCTCCCCACAGGGATGGCATGCTTCAGCAGCACAGCCCTGCAATATACAAACAGCCTAGAAGACCTACTACACAAGAACTTGTGCCATCTCCCTCTACTTAGTTACAACTAAGTGCCCATGCAGTCTTGCTTTAGGCTTCTTAGGGGTCCTCCATTGAACCATAATGCAAATATTTTAAAGAAAACAGAAAAAAATTACCAGAAATAATTCTGAATGCTGATACTAAGAAATAAGGGGACAAAAATAAACATGAGAAGAAGCTGTTATCTAGAATATCTAGAAATATGCTTCCTGGAGGTAGAGAATTATATTTGTGCAAGGATTATTTTGCTGGGTCTTCTCTGTGATGTAGGCATCACACACTGTCCATGGGATAAGTCTAGGCATTTTCTCAGGTATCTGAATAAAAACACTTCTAGCTGGGGTACTAAGTATCCTAGTTGTTAATATAAGAGAGTATTCTGTGCAGCTCTCCTGTACTAACATTTTAATATCAGGAAAAGGGTTTTTGGAGGTCCTGGGTCCTCCAGAGGGAGATGAGAAGTACACTAGAGCAGGATTGCAGGCGTAGGCCTAGGTAAGAGCATGTAGGGATCCTTACAATGGACTATTCAGTGAGGTATTTCCGTATTTATTTCACTCCTCCCCACATTAGTCGTCATGGAGCTTCATGTGGAATATTTGAAAATATGACTTGTCCTCCTAAATGACATGGAGGCATAAAAGGAGAGCAGAGAGCAAGAGTACTTCAACTGTGATCCATCTGAGCTACTGCAAGGGTGAAGAGTGGGAGTGTGGGGGGCGGGGGCGGGGTTTGTATGGAGGGGGGTTGTTGACTGTTGATGGAAAAGAAGCATCAGAGTATCCTTGTTTCTGCCCAACAAGAGATATATTTACAGTGCAGACTCCAAGCTTAAACTGCTTCTGCCAAAAGGGGTATAAAATGCCAGGGCTCTTAACAGTGAGAGGAAACGTTGATTGTGCAGAGCAAATAAAGCTGCCAGGACAGCACTGACACAGATGTGAAAGAATTCAGGTCAGAGAGATGGAGGGCTGCAGAACCACAGGGCAACAGTCACTTTAGATCACAGGGAAAGAAAAGCAAGACCTTACTCAGAATTTAAAGACCACTTAAAAAAGCTAGGCACCTCCTATAACTTAGCAATGAGGGCTGTGAAATAAGACCGAACATTCTAGTTCTCGGGACAGGAGCACTGCTGATCACTGGTAAGGATCTTCAATGAACCAGAAGTCATGTCTGCTGTTTGTCTATGCTAGCTCCTCAGGGAGGAAGGCACACACAGA